>NW_028274821.1:58827984-59131014 GCF_037043125.1 Eumetopias jubatus
GGCCTCCATTTTAAGTCCTATCAATTCTATATCCTAAATCTATCTCCTCTTTTCTAACCCCTCAGTCTCTGCTCTAATTTAGAGCTTCTCACTGCTCATCATAATTACCACAGTCTCCTAACTGGGCTCTTTCCCATCCTAGAGTGAGATTTCTAAAGTGCAGGTCTGTTTGAGTACTGGTAATAATGCAAAATGTTTCTGCCCATGACAATGCAAATGATTCCTGTTCCTGATGATGCAAATTAATTTCATCTGCTAGCAAATATACATTTTATGAAGGTCAAATCCTCATCTGAACCAGTTTCTTACCAGTATCTTACTGGCTCCCTCACTTAATTAGTGAGTTTTAATATGTGTTTATTTTATGTTTGTATAAGATTCATGATTTTACCTTTTTAAAAATTATTCCTTAACACAAATAACAGGAAATAATAACCTATGCTTGCCAAAGACAAAAATGAGACTATAAAGGATAGAAAGATGTGAACCCAAGGCAGGAATCAGGCTAAACCTCAGAAGAGGAACCCACTGCTGGAAGGTCACCCAAGAACCTGGGGAGTAGTCTCTTTGTGTCTAGACTTGGCTCCTCTCTTTGCAACAGATTGATCCTTCTCAGCAAACTGGTTTTCTTTGCTACTTAAGCCATTTGGCAAGTAAAAGATGATCACGGCTCTCAAGTTTCCATTTTAAGTCCAGCCATGAGTAAGGGTGTAGTTCTTCCCCAGTTCCAAATTCTTAGGGAAGGGATTCTAACTGGTCTAGTTTGCGTTAAGTCCCTACCCCGGACCACTTAACTGTACAAGCATACAGCTTTTCATTAGTCTCCCTACTGGTAGTCCTAGCCCTCTCCACTTCACCGCCCAGAATTTTATTTCTAAAATTCAAATGTGATTTGTCAGCCCTTCCACTGCATAAGCCCTTCAGTGTCTCTCCACGGCTTACAAGATGAGCCCCAACTCTTTAGTATATCATAGGAGGCTCTTCATCACATGCCTGACCATCTCTGCTGTGCTCTCTCCATGGTACCCCACACTTCAATCATATTAGTTATTTTGCCTCTCTGTTCTTTTGCACGTGCTGATTCCCCCAAACACTTTATCTCCCACTCATTCTTCAAAACTCAGCTCACACCACTTCTGTGAAGCCTGAGGATGCATTATACAGTATGACATTTATCTGCTTCCTTGACTTTGACCTAACAACTCTGTGAGTGGTAGGGTCTCAGTCTCTAACTCTTTCATGGAGCATGGAAACCAGTGAACTTCTAATGACTATTTGCTGAATGACAGCCTGCCCTCCTCCCACTTTGGGTGGAAGGAGACAGCAGAATTCCCAGTGCCCCACATACATCCTACCTGCCACCAGAAGAAGAGCATGAGTTCTCTTAGAGAAAAAATTTTTCATGACACTTGTTAAAGATGGTAACAGACCTTAAGGGGCATCACAATAGGTATGGGACCCATTGCAATGGGGTCTTGCAGTGGGGGAGAGATTGAGCTCAACTCAAATACCAACAAGGACAGTGGGGATTGATGGGGTTTTGGAATATAAGTGAGGTTTGGTGGGGTGAGGTGCGGAGCCGACGAACAAGAAAGAATTCTTGAGATGTCTTTGGTGCAAAATGGTGGTTTATTAAAGCACAAGACAGGACCCGTGGGCAGAAAGAGCTGCTGCCCTGGGGTCTTGAGGAGTGGCTGATTATAAACTAAGAAGTTGGGGCAAGTAAGGAAAAGGGAGATTTCAAAAGAACTTTCATATGCTACAAGATACCAGGGGTCTTGCCATTGTCAAGTTAAGGTTATTTTCCCCCCTAGCAAGGTATTAACATTTAGTTGGGAGATGCCTGGAAGAATGTCACACATGTCCCACCCAGGAGTGGGGTGGTGGGGGGAGGTTGCAGGGTGTCAGCTTGTGCCTTGTCTCCAGCTAGCCTTCTGCTCCCTCATCAGGGATTTATAGCCAAGGAGCACAGTAGGGGTCAGTGGATTTAAAATTGAAATCTTGAGTCTTCACAGGCAGCCATAATGAAATACCAGCTCATAAACAACAGAAATTTATTTCTCACAGTTCTGGAAATCCAAGATCAGAGTGCCAGTGAGTAAGGGACAGGCGGGGCTAGGTAGGAAGAGATAGGTAGCGGGCTCTGTGATCAGGCTCACAGAAATCCCAAAAATGTCCAGGTGTGGGAAAACCAGAGCTAAGGGAACAAACCCGACCAAACCACCCTGCCCTAGGCATGCGGGGTGGGTGTCTTTTTTATGATAATCACCTGTGACCAACAAAGAATAACCAGATCCTAAAAAGGAAGTAAGCCATTGAGTGTTATCACTAGTCCTTGCTCAATGGTGATATCAGTAGATATGTTAAAAGGATTTAAGTTCCCTGGTTAGCTTTCTAGAAAAGACCAACCCTAAAGGCCCTCATTGGCAACCCTGTCAGGACCCCTCTCCCTCTTGCCAGCGTGTTCTGTATCTTCACTTAATAAACTTCTATTGCTTTACTCTCCGTTGTCCACGAGATTCATTCTTCAGACTCCGTGAGATAAGAATTTAGCTCTCCCGCTTCACCAACATGGTTGGGTGAGGGCTCCCTTCTGGGCAGCAGACTTCCCCTTATAACCTCAACGTGTAGGATTTGACAGGGACCTCTGAGAGCTCTCTTCTGTAAGAGCACTAATTCAATATTCATGTGGGCTCCAGCCTCAAGAGGCAATCACTTCTCCAAATCCCCACCCACCCAGTGCTTTGGGAGTATTTCAATGTGTGTATTTCTGAGAGACACAAACATTCAGACCACAGATAGCAATTGCGAAGAGGGTCTCAGCAGAATTCTTGCTAAAGGCAGGCCAGGCTGGTAAGAAATGGAGGGTGGTCAGATACCGACGGTGGGGGATTCTCACTAAACGGACTTAGGATTCTTGCTCAAACTGGATTCTACAAGGAAGCTCAAGGTCAGGCCAAGTCCAGCAGAGAACCCAGAAGAGCCTGACTGAAGTTTTGGTCAAAAGAGAGAATCTTTGTCAGTTCCAGGTTTTACCAGGGCTTCTTAACCCTGGGTATGCGTGGCGTACTTTTTAAAAATATCAAAGCCGGGGCGCCTGGGTGGCTCAGTTGGTTAAGCGACTGCCTTCGGCTCAGGTCATGATCCTGGAGGTCCCGGGATCGAGTCCCGCATCGGACTCCCTGCTCAGTGGAGAGTCTGCTTCTCCCTCTCACCCTCCTCCCTCTCATGCGCTCTGTCTCTCATTCTCTCTCTCAAATAAATAAAATCTTTAAAAATAAATAAATAAAAATATCAAAGCCTGGGCGCCACCCAATGACCACTACACTCCCATCGCAGAGATCCTGATTCAGTCCGTCTCTGCTTAAGTCAAGCCTTGGTTTTGTTGCTCTATTTTGAGTTTGTTTTCCCTAAGAGTTTCTGCTGGGGTGTCAGGGTTGAGAACTGCTGCTTTGGGAGAAGGTGGGTGCGCTAATACACCTATCTTCGAACCCATTAGGCCCGCGCCCACGGTCCCCTAGGTTCCCAGGACCCGAGCCGCGCTTGCGGCGCACCACGGCGAAGGGGCGGGGCAGGGGCCGCAGAAGGCGGGGCCGCGGCCGAAGCTTCGCCGCTCCCCTCGCGGGAAAGCACTGCGCGTGACTCGCTGCACCCATCGCAGCGAGAAGCGGGGGAGCTGGGCAAGCACCGCCGGCCCAGAGGACCGAACCAACGCGCCGTCCGGAGGGGCGGCAAAGAGGGCAACCCAGATTGGACCATCGGCGCCGCGGCTGCAGGGGGGACCGGACATTACCAACCGGCCGGAGAGGGAGGGGGGCGCCGACCTGTCCCAGCTGCAACGCGACCCCAGGAGGGCGCGAGACGCCGCCGCCGGCACCCTCGCCGCTGGCACCGTAGGATCACACTGAGGCGAGAAACGAGGTAGGGACGACTCTTCGGGGTTGGCGGGGTCCGGAAGACCCATTGCTCTCACGTTCCAAATGATCCCTTAGGAGAAGGCCCTCCGTGCCCCCGCCCATCCCCTCAGCCCTGTCCGTGGCCCTTCATCCCCACCCTCCCCGTCCGCTCCCGCCCTCTGGACCGACCTCATCTTGTCCTCCTCCTGACCCTTCAGCTCTACCATACGCTGAACCCTCAAGCACCGAGGACCAAACATCCCTTTGGGCGTCACCTCAGATCCACCGCAACCGTCTCCTCAAACTGTCCTTTTGGTGACACCCCTCAACTGACTCGCGCCCAGCTGTCATCGTTGTACCCACATCTCCTGTGCCCGCCCTGGGGGAGCGCAGCCGCCGAGCACCCAGCCCCGGGACTGTGGCGGGGGCCTCCGCACAGCCAGTCCCAACCAGGTCCTCGGTGTCCTCCGCCCTTTTGGCCCCTGGTTCCCAAGTTGGTATCTGTCAGAGCCAGGATAGGATCTTTCTCTCACTGTTACCTTAGGAAAACGTTTTGTCTGACATTTTGCCAGTCCCCCGCCGCTACCTTTACCTGCTGCGAAGGGCATGGTGATCCAGTGCCCAGGGCTGGCTTGGGACTGCCAGGCTGGCCCAGCAGACACAGGGGACTGTCCTGGAGGCAAAGACCATACACTATTCATTTGTATCCCAGCGCCAGAGCACAGTACCTGACACATGTTTGCACCCAGTAAATATTTGATGGGTGGATAAATGAGTGAATGAGCCCAGTGTAGAAGGTGTGAGGCAGTGCTTTGGTGGGAAAGCTGTCTCTAGTTACATGAAGGGGGGAAGAAAGGAAGAGTATCTGGGGGGTTACTTGTGATGCTCATATGGCGAGCTAAAACTGAATATATTCAGTCTTTCAATTCATGCATCTAATTTCATTCAGGTAGGACCTTCTATGTATCAGCTGTTTTCCGCTAATGTTCTGTTTACAAAAAAAGTCAGGGTGGGGTGCTGCAGAAATTCTTATTGGTAAGTGCCTTAGGGGCTGTCCAGATAATCTTGAAAGAGCTTTGCCCAAGTGACCTGCTCCTCTTGCCCTAGAGACTACTCCCTCTGGGGAAGAATTCTGGAGGTCAGCCACAGCCTTTAAAGCTGACTCAGTGTAGCCAGTCAGCTGGTGTTTCAGGACAGGTTGATGAATCAAAGTCCTCATGGATTTTACCCTTTAGCTCCTGGATACCCCCACCCACACCCCTCAGAGACTGGAGTGGTAGGCATCCCAGGCAGGCCTAGTGTGATAGATAGCAAAGATTCATAAATACTGCTGTGATATGATCAGGCCGTATTGGGCCATTTATATCTCAGTAGACCAGAGTCACACAGGGATTACCACTATGTGAACAGTGTCAGTAATAAATGAGAATGTGAGCCTTTTAAAGACGGCATTCTCAAAGAACAGCCTGAAACCTGTTTTTGTTGATTCTTAGGAGGGTAACCTGAACAGATTCAGATTCCTGAAGGTGAGACAGGGTTCAGAGACCTCAGATTCCTGAAGGTGAGACAGGATTCAGAGACCTCAGAACCCCAGGTTCTGTGGGGAAGTAGGTGATATTGCAGTGATGAAACAGTGGTTGGGAAGCTGTAGGAGTTGATAAGCTGACAAGTAGTTGCCTGACCAGTAGTGCCATTATTGTAACTGGGGCTCAGAGTATTAGTAAGTACAAATAATGATTGGAGTTTTTAGGAGGCAGTTATGTGGCTTTGGGGAAGGAAGAGAGAGCCCACCACTATCCCTGTATTCTGTTACCTGTGCCCCTCCTGCTATAAGTGCCATAGGATACTTACCACCTTTGTTTCTCTTCCACTTTGAGCCAGGTCAAAATCTGATTTCCTCTGATTTTTTTAAGTGTTGAAAGTCCCTTTTTGAGGCCAGGCCTGCCTAACAGGAAGCTGAGTATGTTCCCACCCGTTTCTAGCTTTGATTTATCCTTCTTCACTTTTTTCCCCACCCTCTGATCTGTCTTTATAAAGTAGGTCTTGGACCATAGAATCCCAAATCAGGGAGGGGCTCCTGAGATGGAGTCCACATGGGCATTGCGTGGAGACCAATACTTTTTTTTTTTTTTTTTTTTGGTGGGGGAAGTGGAACCAATTATTAAGGAGCTTTTTTACTTTTCCCGGTCTAGACTCCCTAACAAGTAAGACCTCAGTGAGCCCAGAACACTCTGGATTATTTTATTTATTTTCTCTTCAACTTCCAGTACTTTAGAGTGTTGCCAGATAAAATACAAGGTGCCAAGTTAAATTTGAATTTCAGATAAACAGCAAGGTGTCCTGTATTTTTGTTTGCCAAATCTGGCAACCCTAGTTCGTGGGAAGGCTTATGCGTTCTAATTTTCTCTCTGCAAACTTAGGACCATAACTCACCCTTCTCTTCTGTTACTCATACACAATGACTGAGCACCCTATTAAAAGTCACTTGACTGGAGTGGCTCATGACACATTAGAGTAAGGGCAAGCTCTGTGGAGATAGTCTGATTGATCAGTGTTTGCGTTACCCAGAAAACACCCACTCAGACATTGGCATATATTATAATACCTGTCAAATGAGTCTGAAATGCAAAATGAGCATATTATTTTGAGTGGCCAGATATCAATATGGCTCTGAGAGAGATGGCCAAGAGCGGGGATGAGAGTGGGATTGGGGGGGCAGGGGTAGATTCTAACAAAAAAAGTGTAACTCGTAGCAGAACCTCCTGTACCATATTAACTTTTTTTTAATTGTGGTAACATATATATAACATAAAATCTACCATTTTAACCATTCTTTTTTAATCATTTTTTACATTATTATAAGTATACTTTTGAATTCCCATCCCATCATCTCACCCACCTCCCCTCTGGTAACCATCAATTTGTTCTCTACAGTTAAGAGTCTGGGGGCTCCTGGGTCGCTCACTCAGTTAAGCGTCCAGCTCATGATTTGGGCTCAGGTCATGATCTCAGGGTTATGAGATCCAGCCCCATGTCAGGCCCCGTGCTGGGCATGGAGTCTGCTTAAGATTCTCTCTCTTAGGACACCTGGGTGGCTCAGATGGGTAAGTGTCTGCCTTTGGCTCGGGGCATGATCCCAGGGTCCTGGGATTGAGCCCCATAATCAGGCTCCTGGCTCAGCAGGGAGCCTGTTTCTGCCTCCCCCCCTGCTCTCTCTCTCTCTATCTCTCTCTCAAATGAATAAATAAAATCTTTAGAAAAAAAATTCTCTCTCTTCCTCTCCCTCTGCTCCTCCCCCCCAAAAAAGTCTGTTTCTTGGTTTGTCTCTCTTTTTTCCCTTTGTTCATTTGTTTCTTTTCTTTTTTTTCTTTTCTTTTTTTTTAAAGATTTTATTTATTTATCTGACAGAGAGACAGCGAGAGAGGGAACACAAGCAGGGGGAGCGGGAGAGGGAGAAGCAGGCTTCCCGCCGAGCAGGGAGCCCGATGTGGGGCTGGAGCCCGATGTAGGGCTCGATCCCAGGACCCTGGGATCATGACCTGAGCCGAAGGCAGACGCTTAAGGACTGAGCCACCCAGGTGCCCCCATTTGTTTCTTTTCTTAACTTCCACATGTGATTGAAATCGTATGGTATTTGCCTTTCTCTGACTGACTTATTTTGCTTAGCATTGTACTCTCTAGCTCTATCCATGTTGTTGCAAATGACAAGATTTCATCCTTTTTTATGACTGAATAATATCCTGTAATATATATATTCTGTATTATATATATACCACGTCTTCTTTGTCCATTCATTTATCGATGGACACTTGGGCTGCTTCCATAGTTTGGCTACTGTAAATAATCCTGCAGTAAACATAGGAATGCATGTATTCCATCACATTAGTGTTTTTGTATTTTTTGGAGTAAATACCCAGTAGTACAATTACTGGATCATAGGGTAGTTCTACTTTTAATTTTTTGAGGAAACTCCATATTGTTTTCCATAGTGGCTGCACCAGTTTACATTCCCACCAACAGTGCAAGAGGGTTCCTTCTTCTTCACATCCTCACCAACACTGGTTGTTTCTTGTGTTTTGATTTTAGCCATTCTGACAGGTGTGAGGTGATATCTCATTGTGGTTTTGGTTTGCATTTCCCTGATGATGAGTGATGTTGAGCATCTTTTCGTGTGTCTGTTGGCCATCTGGATGTTTTCTTTGGAGGAATTTTAACCATTCTGAAGTGTACAATTCAGTGGCATTAAGTATATTCACATTGTTATCCATCCATCACCACCATCCATCTACAAAACTTTTTCACCTTCTCAAACTGAAACTACATACCCATTAAACAATAACTCTTGTTCCCTCTTCCCCAGAGGCCCTGGCAACTACCATTCTGCTTTCTTTCTCTATGAATTTGACTACTCTAGATTACTCTATGATTACTCTATGAATTTGACTAAGTTAAATCATATTATATTTGTCTGTGACTGGTTTATTTCATTTAACATAATGTCCTCAGGGTTCATGCATTTTGCAGCTCGTATCTGAATTTCCTTCCTTTTTAAGGCTGAATAGTGGTCATTGATATATATACCACATTCTGTTTGTTTATTCATTCATTTGTTAATGGACACTAGGGTTGCTTCCACCTTTTGGCTATTGTGAATAATTCTGCTATGAACATGAGTGTACAAATACCTATTTGAGTTCCTGCTTGTAATTCTTTTGGGTATATACCCAGAAATGGAATTTCTGGATTATATGGTAATTTTATGTTTACTTTTTTGAGGAACCAGCGATTGTTTTCCACAGGCCGTACCATTTTACCTTCCCACCAGCAATATAGTGTTCCAGTTCTTCCACATCTTTGCCAACACTTGGTATTTTCTGTTTTTGTTTTGTTTTTATAACAGTCAAATGAATGGATGTGAAGTATCTCATTGTTGGTTTTGATTTGCATTTCTTTAATGGCTAGTGATGCTGAGCATCTTTTCATGGGCTTATTGGCTATTTTTATTTCTTTAGAGAAATGTCTGTTGAAATCCTTTGCCCCCTTTTTTTTAAGCTGATTCTTAAAAAAAAATTTTTTTTTTAAGATTTTAGTTATTCATTTGAGAGAGATACAGAGACACAGAGAGAGAGAGAGAGAGAGAGAGAGCACAAGCAGGGGGAGGGGCAGAAGGAGAGGAAGAAGCAGACTCCCTGCTGAGCTGGGAGCCCGACATGGGGCTTGATCCCAAGACCTAGAGATCATGACCTGAGCTGAAGGCAGACGCTTAACCATCTGAGCCACCCAGGTGCCCCATCTTTGCCCATTTTTTAATTGGGTTACATGTCTTTTTATTATTGAGTTATATGAGTTCTTTATATATTCTGGATAGAAGTCCCTTATCAGATATATGATATACAAATATATTCTCCCATTCTGTGGGTTGTCTTTTCACTCTGTTGATTGTCCTTTGATGCACAAAGTTTTAAATTTTGGTGAAATCCAGTTTATCCATTTTTTCTTTTGTTGCCTGTGGTTTTGGTGCAATATATAAGAAATCATTGCCAAATTCAGCATCATGAAGTTTTCCCCCTATGTTTTTTCTAAGTTTTTCATAGTTTTATGCCTATGGTTAAGTCTTTGATCCATTTTGAGTTAATTTTTGTATACAGTATAAGACAAAGGCCCAACCTCGTTCTTTTGCATGTGGATATCAATTTTCCCAACACCATTTATTGAAAAGACTGTCCTTTCCCCCATTGAATAGTCTTGGCATTCTTGTCAAAAATCATTTGACCAGATATGCCAGAGTTTATTTCTGGGCTCTCTATTCTGTTCCATTGGTCTGTATGTCTGTATTTATGCCAATACCATACTCTTTTGATTACTGTAGCTTTGTAGTAAGTTTCGATATTAGGAAATGGGAGCTTTCCAACTTTATTCTTCTGTTTCAAGATTGTTTTGCTATTCAGGATCCCTTGAGATTACAAATGAATTTTAGGATGGATTTTTCTATTTCTGTGAAAACATTGTTAGGATTTTGAAAATGATTGCATTGAATCTGCAGATTGCTTTGGGTAGTATTGACATTTTTTTTTATTAATGTGGAAAGAACACTTAACAATATATTGTTGACTATAGGTACATTGTTGTATAGCAGATCTCTAGAGCTTATTCATCTTGCTTGACTGAAACTTTATGCCCATTGAACAGCAACTCCCCATTTCCCTCTCCTCCAGCCCCTGGCAACCACCATTTCACTCTTCAATTCATTAATTTGGCTATTGTAGATACCTCATATAAGTGACATCAGGTAATGTTTTTCTTTCTATGCTTAGCTTATTTCACTTAGCATAATGTCTATTTATGTTGTCACATATTGCAGGTTTTGACATCTTAGCTATATTAGGTCTTACAGTCCATGAACACAGGATATCTTTCCATTTATTTGTGTTTTCTTTCATTTCTTTCTGCAATGTTTTATAGTTTTTAGTGTCCAAGTCTTTTACAAAACTCTTTGGTTAAGCTTATTCCTAAGTATTTTACTCTTTTTGTTGTTATTATAAATGGGATTGTTTTCTTAATTTCCTTTTCATATTTTTCTTTGCTGCTGTACAGAAACACAGCAGATTTTTGTGTTGATTTTGTGTCCTGCAACTCTGCCAGATTAATTTATTAGTTCTAACAGTTTTGTGGGGAATCTTTAGGGTTTTTTACTTGTAAGATCAGGTCATCTGCAAACAGAGACTCAGATGCCTTCTATTTCTTTTTCTTGCCTATTGACTAGAAAAAAGTTTGATAATTTGGTATGCAAGTCCTTAATAGACAGTGAGAACAAAACTGTATTTTAGCCTAGTATATTAATTAGTGTTCACAGTAAATCATTAAGAAAGTTTTTATAAAAAGAAAAAAATTATAACCTATATACTGTATGTAAAGCAAAGTGTATAAGTAAAAATGTAATTCTTTTTTTTTTTAGATTTTATTTATTTATTTGAGAGAGAGAGAGCACGCAACCTGGGGGAGGAGCACAGGGAGAGGGAGAAGCAGACTACGCAGAGCGTGGAGCCTGACAAGGGGCTCCATCCCATGACCCTGAGATTATGACCTGAGCCAAATTGTCAGGCACTTAACCAACTGACCCACCCAGATGCCCCAGTAAAAGTACACTTTTAAAGGAGTTTTACAAAAATACCCAAAAAAATTTTTTTTGTTTTTTAAGTAATCTTTATACCCAACACAGGGCTTGAACTCACAACCTCAAGATCAAGAGTTGCATGCTCTTCCAACTGAGCCAGCCAGGTGCCCACCCTAAAAAAATTTTTTTTTTTAAGATTTTATTTATTTGGGGCGCCTGGGTGGCTCAGTTGGTTAAGCTACTGCCTTCAGCTCAGGTCATGATCCCGGAGTCCCGGGATCGAGTCCCACATCGGGCTCCCTGCTCGGCAGGGAGTCTGCTCCTCCCTCTGACCCTCTTCCCTCTCGTGCTCTCTATCTCTCATTCTCTCTCTCTCAAATAAATAAATAAAATCTTAAAAAAAAAAAGATTTTATTTATTTGACAGAGAGAGACAGCCAGAGAGAGAACACAAGCAGGTGGAGCAGGAGAGGGAGAAGCAGGCTTCCTGCAGAGCCTGATGTGGGGCTCGATCCCCGGACCCTGGGATCATGACCTGAGCTGAGGCAGACGCTTAACCATCTGAGCCACCCAGGTGCCCCAAAATACCTAAAAAAATTAATTTTGATACTTCAAGAAGAAATCCTCTGTTCTCTAGAACTCCTGATTTAATAAGATAGTCTTTTATCTCCTCCCGGAAGTAAGACGTTGAGCTTTGAAATATCTGCTGTGTTTTTGGTTTGTGTGAGGTCCTATAGTCAAAGACAGTGGATTGATAACTGGGTAGAGAGAAAAACAGGGCCAGCCAACTTCTGACTAGACTTTAGTTATCTTAGGATCCAAATTCTATACTTAACTTGCTTATCTTAGTATCCTAAAATCTATATTTAACTTGT
The DNA here is from genome assembly GCF_037043125.1 of Eumetopias jubatus. NCBI lineage: Eukaryota > Metazoa > Chordata > Mammalia > Carnivora > Otariidae > Eumetopias > Eumetopias jubatus. The sequence goes on from NW_028274821.1 coordinate 58,839,869, forward strand.
TTATCTGTTTTTATACTTTTGTACTTTCTTTTCTTGTATAACTCTTTTTAAAAAGAAAATGTAGCCTTATATTTAGTGTTCTCAGGGAGAAATGGAAAGTTATTTTTTATCCATGCTCAGGTAAAGAAAAAAGGAAAGCAGAGTATTCCTGAAGTCAAAATAGATAGGGTTCAGGTGACCCTAAGGAAAAAAAGCAAAAACTCAAGAGGAGAAAGTTGGGGACCTACTGCTGATCCCATTCATCATGGAGTTCTCTTACAAAATATTATTTCCTTGTTTTTTAAAGTGTTATATTCTATTTATTTAAGGATACAACCAAGTTTTAGGGACGCCTGGATGGGTCAGTCAGTTAAGCGTCTGCCTTTGGCTCAGGTCATGATCTCGGGGTCCTGGGATCCAGCCCCACTTCAGGCTCCCTGCTCTGTGGGAAGCCTGCTTCTGCCTCTCCCCACTGCTTGTGAGCTCGCTCTCTCTCTCAAATAATCTTAAAAAAAAAAAAAAAGATACAGCTGAGCTTTTTTTATCCAGACCAACCTATTCTCTCAGGGTTCTGCCTAGCTAGAGTTTTTCTGTAAGGCTAATCATTTCCTTTCAACATTCCCCAAAGCATAATGATTTATACTTTTCTGTCTCGCTTATATATTACTGTATAACAAATCACCCCAAAACTTTGTGCCTTAAAACAATGATTGATTATGTTTCACAATTTTGTGAGTTGGCTAGGTGGGTTTTTGCAGTTCCAAAAGAGGAGTTCTAGAAATATTTTGATATATATATATATATTTTTTTAATTTTTATTTTAAGGGGGCTCTACACCCAACTTGGGGCATGAACTCAAGACCCTGAGATCAAGAGTCACACACTCTACTAACTGAGCCAGCCAGGCACCCCCAACTTTTTTTTAAACATACATACTTTTTAAAAATTTTTATAGGAGTTCTAGAATTTTTTTTTTTTTTTTTTTGATGTAGGCTCCACACCCAGCATGGAGCCCAACTCAGGGCTCGAACTCAGGACCCTGAGATCAAGACCCAAGCTGAGATCAGAGGTTGGATGCTTAATCAATTGAGCCACCCAGGCATCCCAGGAGTTTAAAAATATTTTGAATAGGAGCACTACTGTAATGAATTAAGTCATTCAAGGTGACTATTTTGAATCATGTCTCTTACTTGGTTGTACAAGAACTAGTCCACGTCTTTAAAATGTTATTTTCAGGGCACCTGGGTGACTCAGTTGTTAAGCATCTGCCTTGGGCTCAGGTCATGATCCCAGGGTCCTGGGATCGAGCCCCACATCGGGCTCCCTGCTCCGCGGGAAGCCTGCTTCTCCCTCTCCCACTCCCCCTGCTTGTGTTCCCTCTCTCGCTGTCTCTCTCTGTCAAATAAATAAATAAAAGGCTTTAAAAATAAATAAAAAAATATTATTATCTTTTCTTTATACCTAAAGCTATAGTTAACTTCTTAGATAATGTAGTGTTTATTTCAGTTTATAGGCTGATTTATGTAATGTGCTTTGCTTGACATCAACACAGCAATCTACAACATCATTAGTTTATTCAACCGTAATGCTAGCGTTCGGAGAAGGGAGGCCGGGAAGCAGAACCACCTGCCTCATTATGCATTTGTGAGTCCTTTCTAACAACCAAGTGGTAGTAATAGATAGTTAACAAGGATCATTGATCTCATGAGAACAAAAGACAGCTGTGGCTTTGTGTTGGGAAGATCTGTAGTAGAGAATCTCAAACTTTTTTAGAGGGGAGTTCTTTGTTCAAGTATATTGCACAAGAAAGTGGACACAGAAAGATAAAATCTGAGCTGTTTTGGTTGAAGGCAAGGAGTTGGGGAAATAGAGTCTAACCTGGTCATCTCTCCCTCCTTTCCTCTCCATCCCCTTCATCTCCCTTTCTTACAGTCCCCTGAGGGAGCTCTATAAAGCAGTTTGAAAGTCACTGATAAAGATGTTTCTCCTGCTGAGTCATGATTCCAAAGTAGAAAGAGGTTCAAATAAATGGTTGAATTTGAGATCCCATCATCTTCAATTGACCACCCACCAGTAGCCAATCACGGTTTGAAAGAAACATAACCAAAATGTGTTCTGCATACCTATCATTCCCAAATTCCTGTGTAAAACTGAAAGCCTTGGGACACCTGGGTGGCTCAGTCGGTTAAGTTCTGCCTTCGGTTCTGGGGGATCTTGTCCCACATAGGGCTCCTTGCTCAGCAGGGAGTCTGCTTTTTCCTCTGCTTGCCGCTCCCCCTGCTTGTGTGTGCTCTCTCTCACTCTTGCTCTCCCTCTCTCTGGCAAATAAATAAGTAAAAAATTTTTTTAAGATTTTATTTATTTATTTGACAGAGAGAGACACAGCGAGAGAGGGAACACAAGCAGAGGGAGTGTGAGAGGGAGAAGCAGGCTTCCTGCAGAGCAGGGAGCCCGATGCGGGGCTCGATCCCAGGACCCTGGGATCATGACCTGAGCCGAAGGCAGACGCTTAACGACTGAGCCACCCGGGCGCCCCAATAAGTAAAATCTTAAAAAAAATAAAATAAAACTGATAGCCTTAGTTTAACAAACTTCATGGAACTAGGAATGAATTATAGATACCTTTTACCCTTTCATCTAAACCTTTGCTAATTTGTTGACCTTTTTAGCCCAGAGCCAAGAAAAATTTTTCTAGCCATACTTTCTTGTTTATAGTATATAAAAACTTTTGTCTTTAGACTATTTTATAATAATGTATATGCTTTAAAAATATACATTGAACATTGGGGAGCTCTGCACCCCCTTCCTTTTGAGTACCCTTAGCCTCTTTGCCCAATTTTTTCTAGATATGTGCTTTTCAAACTTGAGGGTGCATAAAAATCTCCTAGATCACCCCTGAAATTCTGATTCAGTATGTCTAGCTTGGAGCACAAGTATTTACCTTTCTTTCTTTTTTTTCTTTTTTCTTTTCTTTTTTTTTCTTTCTTTTCTTTCTTTCTCTCTCTCTCTTTTTTTAAGACTTTATTTATTTATTTGTCAGAAAGAGAGAGCACAAGCAGGGAGAGTGGGAAAGGGAGAAGCAGGCTCACCGCTGAGCAAGGAGAAGGCAGACTGAGCCACCCAGGTGTCCCAGTATTTACCTTTCTAATAAATTCCCAGATGAAGCTGATTCTACTGGTCCATCAACCACACTTTGAGTAGAACTACTACTAGATCCACACTCTAATCTCAGCCTTTTAATCAGTGGTTCTCAGTTGAGCAATGTAAAAACTTTTGTTAGAGGATAGGAAGTGCAGGGGGAGAGCCCCATATACAGGACCCAAGAATTGAAGGAAATAGTGCCACTGTCTAAGACTGTTATTTGGGGCATAACATTTCCACATTGGATTTTCTTCCTTTAGAGATTAGGATTATAAATCTCTCACTCATTCAAGATGAAGGGTTTGTGGAGAATCGTTCTAAGGAGATGCTATTAGCTGCCCACACTTTAACGTAGAAAATATTTAAACTTAAATGTCTTTTTATGGAGAAAGATGAAAGGTACTATGACATTTTCCCTTTGAAACTTAAAGCAAAATCCTGTCTATTTTTGTTTAAAAATATTTTCTGAAAAATATTTTTTTTTCTTATTATAGATGGGAATATGCTCACTGTGGAGAATCTAAAAAATAAAGACAAGTATAAAATGAAGTATACCACTGAACAGTTCTTAAAAGCCACATTTTTTTAATTGAGATATAATTGACATACAACATTTATATTAGTTTCAGGTATACAACATAATGATTCAATATTTGTATAAATTGCAAATGACCACCACAATAAGTCTAGGTAACAACCATCACCATACATAGTTACAAAATTTTTTTCTTGTGATGAGAACTTTTAAGATTTATTGTCTTAGGGCGCCTGGGTGGCTCAGTTGGTTAAGCGACTGCCTTCGGCTCAGGTCATGATCCTGGAGTCCCGGGATCGAGTCCCACATCGGGCTCCCTGCTCAGCAGGGAGTCTGCTTCTCCCTCTGACCCTCTTCCCTCTCGTGCTCTCTATCTCTCATTCTCTCTCTCAAATAAATAAATAAAATCTTTAAAAAAAAAAGATTTATTGTCTTAGCAACTTTTGAATATGCAATATAGTATTAACTATACTCGCCATGCTATACATTACATCCCCGTGACTTACTTCTTTTATAACTGGAAATTTGTACCTTTTGACTCCATTCACTCATTTCTCCCACCCCCCAGTCCTACCCTCCCTCTGACAACCACCAATCTGTTCTCTGTATCTAAGAGCTTGTTTTTTTTTGTTTTGTTTAGATTTTGCATGTAAATGAAATCATATGGTATTTGTCTTTCTCTGTCTGACTTATTTCACTAAGCGTAGTGCCCTCAAGGTCCATCCATGTTGTCACAAAAGGCAAAATTTCCTTCTTTCTCAGGGCTGAATAATAAGAGGAATTCTCTATTTGTTCGGACTGAAGTCCTTCCCCTAACCCATACAAATATTTCTGTTCCTCCTTTAAGAATCTACTCATATGACATCCTTTCTGAAACCTTTCCTAACCACCCCTTACAAACTTAGGTACAGTTTCCACTGTGCTTCCATTGGCCTTGTCTGGGGCTTCATTATAACAGTTAACACCTAACTGTAAACTTTGTGAGTGCAGGAATAGTCTTTGAATCCAGGATCTCTCAGGGCACCTGGGTGGCTCAGATGGTTAAGCGTCTGCCTTCGGCTCAGGTCATGATCCCAGGGTCCTGGGATCGAGTCCCGCATTGGGCTCCCTGCTCCTTGGGAGCCTGCTTCTCCCTCTGCTCCTCTCTCTCTCTCTCCCCCTCTGTCTCTCATGAATGAATAAATAAAATCTTTATAAAAAAAGAAGTATGAATTCAGGATCTCTCAGAAATCTTAAGACATCCTGTTCTCATCCAGTTTTTGATTTTTTTTTAAATTTTTTCAAGTAGTCCATACACCTAACATGGGGCTCAAACCACAACGCTGAGATCAAGAGTCACATGCTCTACCAAGTGAGCCAGCCAGGCGCCCCTAGGTTTTGAAGTTCTTTATATATTAAAAATGATTGGGGCACCTGGGTGGCTCAATTAAATGTCCGACTCTTGGTCTCAGCTCAGATCTTGATCTCAGGGTCATGATTTCAAGCCCCATGTTGGGCTCCCTGCTGGGCATGGAGCCTACTTAAAATTTTTTTTTAAATAATGACTGAAATCCAAAGGAGGATTATAATAATGTTGGCATATTTTAAATGTTTACATAAACAAACTGTGCAGGATAAGAATCACATGATCATTTCAGTAGATGCAGACAAACCATTTGACAAGTCCGTGATAAAAAGACTCAACAGGGCACCTGGGTGGCTCAGTTGGTTAAGCGACTGCCTTCAGCTCAGGTCATGATCCTGGAGTCCCGGGATCGAGTCCCAAATTGGGCTCCCCGCTTAGTGGGGAGTCTGCTTCTCCCTTTGACCCTCTCCCCTCTCATGCTCTCTCTCACTCTCTCTCTCTCAAATAAATAAATAAAATCTTAAAAAAAAAAAACAACACTCAACAAACTAGGAATAGAAAAGAACTTCCTCAAGCTGATAAAGGACATCTACAAAAAACCCCACAGCTGACATTGTACTTAATGGAAAAAGACAACTAAAAGCTTTCCTTATGAGATCAGGAACAGGAGAAGGTATCTGTTCTTGCCACTTCAACATTGTACTGGAAGTTTTAGCCAGAGCAATTAGTCAAGAAAAAGAAATAAAAGGTATCCAGATTACAAAGGAAAAAGTAGAACTATTCCTGTTGGCAAATGTCATGATCTTGTATATAGAAGTCCTAAAGAATCCACAAAAAAACTATTATAACTAATAAATGAGTTCAGTAAGATTGTAGGATGTAAGATCAATGGGTATAAGCTTTCTTTTAAAGGTGATGAAAATATTCCAAAATTAGATTGTGGTAATGGTTGCACAACCCTATGAATACACTAAAAACCACTGAATTGTACATTTTTAAAAGGTGAGTTTTATGGTATGTTAATTATATGTCAGTAAAGCTATTTTACATATCTAATTTACATATAAAAATTCATTTGTATATAAGAATAAAAGGCTAAGGTTGAGGTCCGAATGTCAGGCTTGAGCCAAAGGTCTTCCCTGTTCCCTAGGCTGATTTCTGTTTTATATTCATGTGCCTAACATAATGTCTGACATAGTATAAGCTCAATAAATATATGTGTAATGAATGAATTATGGTAACTGAACTGACTTAAAGCCTAATTCCTAAGGATTTTTTGCTTTCACCAAAGATCCATGAATTTATTAACATCTACAGAAATTCTAGCCTGGCTCCGGGATGAGTTTGGTTTTAGCCCTATAAAACAAGTTTTATTGTATTTATTTTTTTTAAAGATTTTATTTACTTATTTGACAGAGAGATACAAAGAGAGAGGGAACACAAGCGGGTAGTGGGAGAGGGAGAACCAGGCTTCCCGCGGAGCAGGGACCCCATTGGGGATGCAATCCCAGGACTCTGGCATCATGACCTGAGCTGAAGGCAGACACCCAATGACTGAGGCCCTATAAAACAAGTTTTAAAGAAGATAGAATGGTCAGTTAATACTGGTAGACTAGATAAAGACCTTACAAAAAGAAGATCTATAAATCAAATTGGCATGAGGTGAAACATAAGTAGGAATTTATAAAAATAAGATAAATATATAAAAACAATTTAAAAATAAAACAATAATAATAAAATAAATATAAATCACCTGTAATCCCATCTGCCTATCCTTTCTGTTTACATGCATATATAAAGTTTGTAGGAATGTAATTATAGCATTAAAATTATTTTGTATTCTACTTTCTTTTAAATAACATTATTTCCTAAGCATTTTTCCATGTTGCTATTGAGGCATTACGGTTTATGGCTTAGTGTATTCCATTCACTTGTTGAAGTACCCTCAGTGGTAGCCCTTTAACTTCATTCATATTATAATCATTCTTTTAAAAATATATTCATCTAGTAAAACCCTAACCCTGAAAGAACATAACCCCTCACCTTCCCTCTGTCTGTAATGAAACAGCTACCCAGTGCTGGAGAAAACTGTACAGCCCAGCAGATTTAGTATCACCTTAAATTCATCATCACCAAAATTATGTTGGCCAGCAATCTTACTTTATTTTTCTAACAAAGTTGTTCCTCCAGTCTTTATAACGAATATTTTATACTTTCACTACCTTCTGCAGCTCCTGACCCTCCTTTTTTCCCTCCATGCACTCTGTTGATGACTTTGACTCATGCACTTCAGAAAGAAAGAAGACTTAGAACACGAACCCTCTCACTTTCTACTACCAATCTGCAAATATGTCTACTGTGATCCTCTCTTCACTAGTTGGAATGGGGAAATATCCCAGCTCTCAACAAAAGCTAATTCCTCCCTGGTTCACTGGATTGCATATCCTCCTATGTTATTTTTTCAGCCATTATAGTACCCTGAAATATTTGCAATTGGTCAGCTGCCCAACAACTGTTTTCCTACTGAAACCAAACAGAGTTTATTTAGGAGAGTTTATCCACCTTCCTCCCCACTGGCCTCTGAATGTTAACATAGCTGGATGTAATGGTTGAGATGGTGATAGCCATCCTGTCACCTAATAAAATATCTGAATGACATGCTGAGGCTCTGAATTAACTATCCCCACAATAACTCTACCTCTGGTCTTCTTGATAGGTATGACTAATAAATTTCCTTTATTGTTTAAGCTGTTTTGAGATTATTTTTTATGTCCATTCAGCACAGAGTATCATACCTAAATGATACACTTTTTAAGCTACCCCAAATAAATCTGTATCCTGAGTAAAAACAGTGTGATTGCTATATAAATGGAACTTCAAGACAATTCCCTAATGCCACTCCACTCCTACCCACCCCTTCTGATCTGTTTGCTGATCCCAGGTTCAACCTATATAGAAATTCTGGAGCTACTACTGCTTCTCAGGATGTTGCTTATCATTTAATCCCTCTCCTTTCTAAATCTTCAACATCAGTGGGGAGGAAATTAGGGGGAAAAGGAGGAAAGGGAAGGAAGAAAGGAAGGAGAGAGAGCGGGAGGGAGGGAGGGAGGAAGGAAGGAAGGAAGACATTTCCCAGAACTGAAGAACATTGAGTCTCCAAATTAAAAGGGTCCACTGTGTGCCCAGTACAATAAATAGAAATAACATACCCAAGGGTACCTCATCATCAAAATTTGGAACACTGGAGATAATGGAGAAATTCCAAAACTCTTCTTTAAAAAAGAAAAAAAAAGTTATATACAAATATCAGGAATCGGAACGGCATTGGGCAGAACAATAATGGAATCTAATTAGCAAGCAATGGAGCAATTCTTTCAAATTTCTGAGAATTGATTTCTTTTCTTTCTTTCTTTTTTTTTTTTTAAGTAGGCTCTATGCCCAGTGTGGAGCCCAACATGGAGCTTGAACTCATGACCCCGAGATCAAGACCTGAGCTGAGATCAAGAGTCAGACACTTAACTGACCGAGCCATCCAGGTGCCCCAGAAGAATTGATTTTTAGCCTAGGATTTTATGCACAACCAAATTATCATCTGTGAAAGGTTTTTTTTGTGTGTGAAAGTTTAAACTATATATTTTCAGACATTCATTTCAAAAATGTTCCTTCTGTGTATCATTTTTTAGGATGCTACTAAAGTATATGCTCCAGCAAAATGAGAGAGAAAACAAAAGAAAGAAAAAAGAGATCTAGAATCAAGGGCAACTAACATAAGAGAGAGGCAAAGGAAATTCCTAGGATGATGGTAAAGGGAAGCCTAGCATGATAGTGTGTTGTAAATGCAGAAAGGAGTCCGTTCGGAATGCATCAGGAGAACAGAAAGTTCCAAGAGGATCTTCCAGGAAAAAAACAAACGAACTGTATTTGACCATTTGGAAAATTCTATTGAGGGATTTTTACTGTTCTGCAAGACAATTTGGGAAGAATTAGGGGCAATTGTATAGCAAACTAAACCAAGAGATGCAAGTATTATTAACTATATGGTAATAGTGAGGGTCCACATACTACCAAGTCACAGTAAACACTTGATATTAATTTACCTAGAAATTGTGAGGAAGGTGGGTGTGAAATTGCTTAGTTTTTATCTTTTATACGAGGAAGTAAAAAGTGAATGTTTAAAACCAAGAAACTAGCGGGGCGCCTGGCTGGCTCAGTCGTTAGGTGTCTGCCTTCGGCTCGGGTCCCAATCTCAGGGTCCTGGGATCAAGTCCCACATTGGGCTCCCTGCTCGGTGTGAAGCCTGCTTCTCCCTCTCCCACTCCCCCTGCTTGTGTTCCCTCTCTTGCTGTGTCTCTCTCTGTCAAATAAATAAATAAATAAAACCTATTAAAAAAAAAAGAGATTCCTGATTAACATTTATTATAGTTGCCATTTACCAAGCCCTCACTAAATACCAGTCATTGTACTAGATGTTTTCTGTATCTTCTTTCTAACTCCCACCACCACCTTGTAAGAGAGGTATTATTATCCCCATTTTACAGGTGAAGAAACTCAGGCTGAGGATGATCAAATAACTTGCCCCACGCTATAGAATTAAGAACAGAATTACATACTGGCCTTTTAATAACTCTCTCTGTTGACCAGAAAGAAATAAAAGTGAATGGCCTGTAGCTGGAAATCAGGGTTCTATTTTTTCACTGTAATGGGCAGTAGTTTGTTAGCTGAAGGGAGTTCCTATGCTTAAATAAAAGTGTGTGAAGTAAATAGGGCACCGAACTCCAGCAAAATGAATGTCAATAGAAGTAGAGCTCAACTGGGAGCAGGTTATTGATAGATTCTAGTGATCCTCCAAGGACAAGAATTTCCAGTTCAAATACAGATCATTTCAGTTCCCAATTCAATGTAAACTGATCCCTGATTTACAAATATGTTAATTGGCCTCCCTGGACAGAACTGGCTTTTATGGATTAGCTATCTTTCCTTTGAATGTGGCATATTCCAAAGGCCTACTTCATAGTTTATATGGTCATAGTTATTCAATTATTTGTTTAGTCTCCCTAGGTGAACTATAAGCTCCATGAAGGAAGGTACCAGGTCTGTTCTGTTCACATAATACAGTATCTGGCACTTCATAGGTATTCAGTCAATGTTTATTAACTGATTCATCCAAGTCCTTGTGCAAGACTTTGGCATCTGAGGTTCTTCAAGCCAATAGCAAATTCCTCCATACATCTGCTGAAAGTAGGGAAGGAAGCCCTTGCAAAGCCCTGTTGGTATGCTTCTAGGTCAGGCTATTAGATTTCCCAGACCCAGCCTCTTTTGAGTGAGCCCCAAAGACTTGATTCTATTTGGGCTCTGGGGCTTGTCCTTGTTCTGAGATTTTAACTATAAATGGATCAGGCTGTTTCCAGGAGAACTCAGTGGGTCCACAACTGAGGGGCAGTGGGAGTTCAGTTACTGCTTTCCTGGCTGGAACCTCCCCATCTTTGCCCGGAGATGTCTCCAGTATAGGTTGGCCAATCAGGAAATTCCAAACCCTTTTCCTGAAACTCTAAATAGCTTGAGGAATCTCTCCAGCTGGAGTTGGAAAAGCTCCCAGCAAAGAGAGCTGGGTCTTACATAACTTTATAGACTGCCCATTTTTAGGAAAAAACAAACTGTTCCTCAGCTAGTGCTGGACTCTGAGACACATCCTGCATTCTTTCCTAGATGCTCAGCAGCCTCACTGGAGGCAGCTCATAGAACAGAGTTGAAGACTGGTGAGGTTAAGTGGGGAGAGATGAAGAAAGAGGAGGGGGTGTGGTCTGTCATTCTGGCTGGAACATTCTGTTCTGGTTCTCTCGCCTCAGCTCCCACTAGCAGTAGAGGGAGTGCAGAGCTGGGTGTGAGGGGAACTCCCGGAGAGGAATTATACCTAGGCATACTTGCCCTGCACATTCCAGAAGCCAACCACTACTCTCTTGATCCTCTCAGCACCCCATACCCCAACAAGAACTAGAACTAGTGTGTAAATATGTCTACCACTGTAATGAACCAAATTCTGCTCTAGAAAAAAAAAGTTTTCCAGTTTGGTGAAGATTCAGTTCCTCAGTTCAATTCAGTGAACATTTTAAGCCACATGCCAGGCTCTATACTAGGTTAAGTGACTACTGAGATGAGCAAGACAGTCTCTATCCTTAACATGCAACCAAGGAGGAAAGAGGAAATGTATATACTATTTATAATACACTTCTTTACTTTATAGTTCTTTGTACTTCATGTAACTCCGTGTTCTTAACTCTTATAAAGGTAACCATCAAGTTTATGTCTACCTGTGAACCAATGTCCTAGGTAATTCAAGATAAAGAAAAATACAAGAAAACTTCCCCTCTTCAGATGTGACTAGTTATTTTACCAAATTATTCATGAAAGGGGCAGGCACAAGTTTTAAGAATATTCTCACCTTAATTTGTTTTTATTTCCATAATTTTCTAAGCTAATGTAAGGTATTTTAGAACTTTGAATATAACTTAAATCTTTCAAAATAACGAATAGCTTTCTCAGTGAATTATAATTTGCCCTAGAACATGCCTGCAGTTTTTGCTTCTTCCCTGAAATAGGTGTTAGGCATTTCATAAACACTGTTGATAGAGGTGTCTGTCCTCTTTTGGGCTGTAAATGGGTGGTCCCTCATGTCTCCTATGATGATAATGGTCCAGAAGGCCCAGAGCTTCCAGCCCATAAGGATCCTAATTGGCCTAAAAGAATCATCAACCTACTTACTGCTAGAAAACTCAAAATACAGATAAAGAACCAAATGTGTGTATGGGTTTTTAAAATAAAAATGGGATCACACCATGAATGGTACCTTATAAATTACTTTATTAAAAAACTATATCATGATATAATTAATGAAAAACTATTATCATGGAACATAGGGGAAGGGAAGGAAAAATAAAATAAGACGAAATCAGAGAGGGAGACAAACCATAAGAGACTCTTAACTATAGGATACAAACAGGGTTGCAGGAGGAAAAGTGGGTGGGGTGATAGGGTAACTGGGTGATGGGCATTAAGGAGGGCACGTGATGTAATGAGCACTGAGTATTATGTAAGACTGATGAATCACTGAACTCTACCTCTGAAACTAATAATACACTGTATGTTAATTAAATTGCATTTAAGTTAAAAAAAATTTAAATCCTGAAAAAAAACTATATTATGCACATAGTTTCATCTCAACAACTATTCTAAAAAATTTTTTTAATGTTTTGTAGACTGTTTCATTATGGGCTACCTCATAATTTAATCGATACACTAATGAAAGAGCATTTAGGATTTTTTTTTAAATTTTCACTTCTATAAATGGTGCTTCATCAAACATCCTTATGTATATATCTTCATGTACTTTTATCATGTTATTTCTTTTTTTTCCAGTGAGGGCATATTTTATTTTTTTATTTATATTTTTTAATTAACATATAATGTATTGGGATGCCTGGGTAGCTCAGTCGGTTAAGCGTCTGCTTTCGGCTCAGGTCATGATCCCAGGGTCCTGGGATCGAGTCCCGCATCGGGCTCCCTGCTCGGCGGGGAACCTGCTTCTCCCTCTGCCTCTGCCTCTCTCTCTCTCTGTCTCTCATGAATAAATAAATAAAATCTTTAAAAAATTAAAAAAAAACATATAATGTATTATTTGTTTTGGGGGTTCGGGTCTGTGATTCATCAGTCCTACACAATTCACAGTGCTCACCATAGCACATAACCTCCCCAATGTCCATCACCCAGCCACCCCATCCCTCCCACACCCCTCATGTTCTTTTCTTTTTTTTTTTAAGATTTTATTTATTTATTTGACAGAGAGAGACACAGCGAGAGAGGGAACACAAGCAGGGGGAGTGGGAGAGGGAGAAGCGGGCTTCCCGCCGAGCAGGGAGCCCGAAGTGGGCTCGATCCCAGGACCTTGGGGCCATGACCTGAGGCAAAGGCAGACGCTTAACGACTGAGCCACCCCGGCGCCCCTCATGTTATTTCTTTTAAATTTATTTCCTAGAAGTAGACTAAAGAGAATACTTATTTCAAATTCTGATACCCTCTTGAAATTTCATTCATTCATTCAAAAAAGATTTATGTATGCCAGATTCTGTCCTAGTGTCTGGGGATATAATAATAAATAATGATAGACAAGGTTTCTGTCCCATGGAGCTTGCCTGTCTAGTGTTACAAACTAAATAAACAATTATAAAACACAGTACAGAAAAGTTCAAGGTGCTTCAGGAGCACATAATCAGGGCATGTAATGTGGTCTAGGAAGAGCTGTTAAACTTGTGAAATTTCAGCTGAAAACCTGGAGGGTGATTAAGAGTTGGCCAGACAAATGGAGGGGCCATGTTCCAATCAGTAAAGCGGTGAAGGTATTACTACAAGGCAGGGTAGGAATGGCAAAAGATGAGACCAGAGAGGTAAGTTATAAAGGGCAGAGCACGGAATTTGGATTTTATGGAAAATCTTTGAAGGGTTTTAAGCAAAAGGGTGATATAGTCTTCTTTCTCAAAGGATGGTGCTAGAAAGGGAGATCAGGTTAGAGGTTGATGTAGGAGTTCAAATAAGTGATAGGTATGGCTTGGTCTTGGGTGGATTGAATTAAGACTTGGTGGTTATTAGGATGTGGTAGGATGTATAAAGTGGAAATAGACAGGAGCAACAGAAACCCAAACCTAAGGACTTAAATGATACCAGAGTTTATTTTTCAACAGCAACAACAAAAATGCAGAGGTAGACAGTCCTGGGCTCGTGTGGCAGCTACATAGTCTAAATGAGAGATTCAGGCCCCTTGTGGTTTTTTGCTCTGATACACCTGGGCCATCTTTGTGGTTCAAGATGGCTGCTGTAGTTCTAACCATTACCTAGCATCAGGATGCAGAAAGGGAGGAAGAAGGAGGCACCCTGTTCATCAGAAAGAGATGACCCAGAATTCTCACAACACTTGTACCATAACTTAGTCAAACGGTCACTCCTGCCTCCAAGAGAAGTAGAATTTTAGTTGGAAAACATTATACCCAGCTGAATATCAGGCTTCTGTTAATTTGAGAGAGAAAGAGAGAATAGATGTTTGATTGGCAATTAACAATGTGGGGCCTAGGAAGGTGGGAAGTACAATTCAATTCAGCCAAATTGATTACAAAGTAACATTGATTATTACACAAAGATATACATATACCACTATTGAAAAGAGATTTATTTGGCAACTAGGCAAAGAATTAACACGGTAAAATCCTGTTTATTCTTGTTAAAGAATAAACAAGTGTTAGCTCAGATAAGGCCCCAGCTTAAATGTGAATATAGCTCTGTTGATTGGATCTGAATCACTATCACACAAAATTGTCATGCTTGTGATTTTAAGCACCTTGTCATTCATTAATATTCAGACTATAGGAAAAGAACTGGCCAGGATCCCTGGCTGCCTCATTCGGAGGAGCATGAGACTCTTGGTCTCGGGGTTGTAAGTTTAAGCCCCACATATAGTAAAGACTATACTATAGAAAAGAACCGGCCAGGATCCCTGGCTGCCTTATTCAGAGGAGCATGAGACTCTTGGTCTCAGGGTTGTAAGTTTAAGTCCCACACTGGGTATAAGATTTTAAGATAACTTAAATAAATAAATATTTTAAGAAAAAGAAAAGAACAGACCAGCAGATTGCTGCTCTTTAGAACAAAATCTAAACAGGACCCAAATGAAGACATTTGCTTATTGTTCTTCTCCACCAAGTATATTAGTAGTGTATTACAATAGAAAAAGCAAGGGCTTTGGAGTGAGTCTGATAAGAATTCCAAGCCCAACTCCCCTACTTTCTAGCTCTGTGATCTTGGATAAAGTTATCTCTGCAAGAGTCTCGGTTTCTTCAACTGCAGAATATGGATAATAATAGCCACTTTGTTGGGGTGCTTGGGTGGCTCGGTCAGTTAAGCATCTGCCTTTGGCTCAGGTCATGATTTCTGGGTCCTGGGATCGAGCCCCATGTCAGGCTCGCTGCTAACAGGGAGGCTGCTTCTCCCTCTCCTCCCTGCTCATGCTCTCTCTTGCTCACTCTGTCTCTCAAATAAGTAAATAAAATCTTTAGGAAAAAAAAATCATAGCTACTTTGCAAGCTCATTGTGAAGATTAGAGATAAGTGTTAGCCTTTAGCTGTAGTCATTGACTTCTTCCTAATCCGTGTTATGTGGGGAGGTATAACTCTAATATTCCTGACCCAGTGCACACTGTTCTTAGGTTGCTTCTATAGCAGTTTGATCCAGTTTTCTTCCTTTTTTTTTTAAGATTTTATTTATTTATTCATGAGAGACACAGAGAGAGGCAGGCAGAGGGAGAAGCAGGCCCCCCACTGAGCAGGGAGCCCGATGTGGGACTTGATCCCAGGACCCTGGGATCTCGACCTGGAGCTGAAGGCTGATGCTTAACCGACTGAGCCACCCGAGCACCCTTGATCCAGTTTTATAAAACCTGTAACTGTGATAGAGCCTAGATTCACAGTCAGCCCTAAGTCTTTGCCCAAAATAAGCTCATCATTCCCCCCACCCCACACCTCTCATCCATATTTACCATGTCCAAACCTTTCGGACTGTTGATAGTTTCCTTGCTATCCACAACCATGCCACATATAGAAGTGGAAGAGATGGGGAGGAGAAGGACTTGGGACCTGAGCCAATTCAAGTGTGGGTTTGGAACCTGGGAGCCGGCGGGGGGGGGGGGGGGGGGGCGGGGACCCAAACAAACAAACAAAAAGCCTTGCAGAGGCATGGTATAGTATTATTAAGCAGAAATAGAAAGATAAGACTGTTTATGGCTCAGTCTGCACTCCAGAATGATAATGCAATATGCTAAATTCCACAGATGTTTTTTATATGAGGGGAATTAGCCTGTCTGTTAGCTCCAATACAAATAACCTTAGAATTCTTCCTTCACATTCCTCAGTGGCTCCTTAGAGGGGAGTTGCCTCCAAAATATGCGCATCAGCCTCGCAGGAAGAGGAAAGAGGGTCTCCAGGCAGGCCCAGCAGAGTCAGAATTCTGAGTTCCAGACCTTGAATAGAGGGGCCTTTAAGGTCTAGAGTCAGCAAATTATGGCCCACGCCAGGGTGATTTTATAATGGCCTACAAACTGAAAATGGTTTTTACATTTTTAAAGAGTTGTAAAACACACACACACACACATGTGGCCCATGAAGCCTAAGTATTTCCTATTTGGCCCTTTACGTATTTACAGATAGAGTTTGCTACAAAGAGGGTGGGTCTCACCAGAGGCTGCAGGATATCAGAACATCTGTTTTGAATCCCCAGTGTAGACACTTGCAGAAAAAGAGGTGTCAGCATCAATGAAGAATAGATTTCTCTTTCTCCTTTCCATGAGCTCTGGAGACCTGGCAAACTAACCCCATAGTGAGGGATTGCTGGGCTAGAAAGAGTGAAGACTTGTGTTGGGTGTAGAACACAGTGTTGCCATTGTTCTAACTGAGCAGTGGAATACATCCTTTCATTAATGTTGCTTTCTCAGGCCTTTAGGCTAAGTCCAGTTGGTAAGTCCTGCTGCTAAATGCTATATCAATAGGATACAAGCCTTAGATCAGTGGCCTGGGCTTAGGCCTTGGGGAGAATTAGATTTGTAGATGGAGCAAGTGGGTGAGTGGAGGTGTCTCTTTCTGCTTGCATGTTTTTACTTTCTCTATTACACATTAGTGGAAATTAATACCTTATGTCTAGGTAAGCAGATTCCTATTTCAACTGTTTCCCAAACCAGAAGGCCTGAGGAAAGGAACTGCACTTCCCAACATGGCCACCATGACCTAGAAGAAGGAAAACTTGAAAGGCCAGGGCTCCCCTATATGCATGAATGACAATTATATTTCTAAAATACTTTGGTCCTTGGGGCAACTGGGTGGCTCAGTCCATTAGGTGTCTGCCTTCAGCTCAGGTCATGATCCCAGGGTCCTAGGATCAAACCCCACGTTAGGCTCCTTGCTCGGCGGGGAGCCTGCTTCTCCCTCTCCCTCTGCTGCTCCCCCTGCTTGTGCTCTCTCACACTCTCTCTCTGTCAAATAAATAAATAAAATCTTAAAAAAAAATACTTTGGTCCAAAAATTTACAGCATTTACATTTGTTGCCACTTATTATTTTAATTTTTTGAATATTTTTCCTTGCTACAACACCAGAAGATGGATACAGTTAGCTCCTTTACCTTTGAGAAGACAGGTGCCCTGCCCCCAGATGACCCAGCAAGTCAGAAAGAGCCAAGAATGAAAGCAGTGTTCCTGTCCCTTGGGCATCCTGCCACTATCCTAGGCATGGGTAGCTTCTAGATGGATTGACATCAAACCCCATATCTCTAGTGATCAAATCTGGTTGTTTCTGAGGCTGCATTGTTGTTCTGATTACCAGGTAGATAAGCCTTGAATGACAGGAAAAAAATGTATTGAATGAGTGGCTCACTCATCTTGCTTACCTTCTTGCCAGCACCTTGGCTCCTGAAGATAATGATATGTTGTGTCACTGATGAGATTATGAGTCAGCCACAGGCAAGAAGATGATGGCGTCACTGTTACTGTGCACTTAGCTGCTTGGCTGCTTTCTTTGCACTTCAGCATTCCTACCTGATGTGTGGTACATTTTTATCATTCCACAGCAGTCTGCTGTGCACATGGCCCCTTAGTAGGTTATTTACATCAGCTGTCCAGCTGTCAACCTTCTCACATCCCTGTCTGCCTAATAGGGCAAGATGAAATCTGTGTTAGGAGCTGCCTTTCAGGGAGACAAGTGGGAGAGGCAGAGTTCCAGAGACTGTAGTCAAAGTGCAAGGTCCCTGGGACTCCAATCTGTAGGCCTTGAGGGCCAAAGATGGAAAGATGTTCTGGGCCCTGGCTCCAGGCCAGAAAGATGAGGGCTGGTTTCTTGGTGTTTCTATCCTGTTGTGCCATCTAGGAAGAACTCTGGCCAAATAAATTTTCAAGGGATTTGATCTACCTGCTAAAAACTCTAAGCAACTCAATTAAGGACCAGCCTAACCATTCTTTGTTTCAGATATCTTTTTCTTATAATGTTAGCACTAATCTGGGACTTGTGACTGACAAGGCTGAGCTTCTGGTTAGTTGAGTCCCAGTCTTTTCTTGATTTTATTCAGATCGTTTCAGTGCAGCTAGTTTGTATCGTGTGTATATGTGTACATCCTTCCAAAACAATGTATTAGGTCTCTTGTATGGGGCCTACTTGGCTCCGGAGAATGCTATAAAGAACAGTTCTCAATTGAAGTCCTCCTGGTCCCAGAGATTTAGGACCAGACAGCTGGCCATGTGACAGCTCTGTTTGTTTCCTTTTCCCTTCCCTGTCTCTGAATTCTGAACTGTTTTCAACAAGGCTCACTTCCCTCAGAATCCAGCTTAGCATCCTAGAGAAGCCTGAGGCCAATCTTACATCAGGAAGCTGTCCTAGATTTGGGCAGTAACCAGTAGAACTTGATACTGACGCCAGAGTGTAAAAATAAACACCTCCTACAGTGCTGTCTTAATCCACTGGCATCAGAGTTGCTATTATTAACCCATAGGCCTCACAGGCAGCTGTGATGGGCAGACAACAGCCTGGACAGACCTATCCTGCCAGCTTGGGATCAGCCTGTTTCTTTCCTACATCTACTGGGATCTGAACTGGGGCCCCTGGAGAAGCACCATCAGTCTGGGAGCATGCCCCACAACAGGTAATACTAGAGATGGATTAGTATCGTTGGTTTAGGAGAGTCTCAGGCTCCCAGGGCCAGCCTGCCAGTCCAGAGTATAATCGGCACAGGCTGACTGATTCGGTCCTAGTACAGGAGAGGGGAAAAAGAAACATGACTCTTTCCATTTCTTTTGGATCTTTTTAAGAGGTTTTACTTACCAGTTCCCTGGACCTGGAGCCTTTAGGTTTTCTGGGAAATTGGGAAAGAAGAGAGGAAAGGATTCCAATGATCATCTGCCAAAAATATAATAATAATAGTGACCGTGACTGAGCGCTTATCTTGTGTGAGGCACTTTACATGCAGTATCTTGCTGTCGCTCTCTCCGTGTCAAATAAATAAATAAAATCTTTAAAAAATATATTTAATTCTACCTCAAGGCTTTGAAGGAAGACATGACAGTTTTACAAATGAGGAAGCTGAAGTTTGGTGAAGTTGAGTAACTTCCTAAAGTCCATAGCTAGCAACTAGTGTGTCACACTTGAATCCAGACCTGTCAACACCAAAATCCATGCTCCGAATCATTAGAGAACCTAGGTTCCTGAATACTCAGGACTCAGGCCAGACCCTAGCCACCTGCTTTTAAAATCTAAGTATACATCAATTACTCTCCTTTTAGTCTTATAACTAAAGCAAATATAGTATCTGATACACAGAAGTGGTCTTCGCTGCCACCTGCTAGTGAGGCAGTGCCAGGGATCTCACCAAGCATGGTGAGCTGGACTCAGAGACTATTTTCTAAAGTCTCTCAGAAGATAAGTCACCTCTGGGAAAAGGCTTTGACTCTGACAGAGAATTCTCAGGGACTAGGACCCCTCAGCTAAGAAAAAGACCAGACTGGAACCTAGTTCTCTAAGGGAGCAAGGCTTTGATGGCTGCTAGCGGTCATGCTGAGGGAGCAGTGTTCTTGGACGATAGTATTTCCTTGAAGGGTGCTAGACTTTTTTTCTTCTTTCTCTTACCTCCTCCACCCTGTCTCCACAACTGGCTTGTGGAATTCAATCTAGATTCTTCTCATAGTCCACCGTGCACTTGTGGCCTTTTATTTACAGCTTTTGAAAGACTGATAGAACAGCAGCTTACCAGCCTGCGTGCCTCAGTCCACTGCCTTGGGGGAAGGGAAGCAGAGAACACTCTGGCCTTGCTTCCTGGAGCCTAGGAGCCAAAAGGAATGGCCAAAGAAAAAACAAGGGGTTGACCACATTAGGGCTTTTTTGTCCCAGCTAACTTGCTCCTGCAAATACACACTTGAGAGCTGTCCTCCTAGCAGAGCACCCCGAGCTGGGCCTTTGACTATCCATCTCTGGCACGCTGTGCCTGGTTTTGGTGGTTTGCTCCACCATGAGCTTATGGCTCACCTACACCCAGCATTGTAAGGCTTAATCTCCATCTTCATCCTCATTCCCTCTGTTGAAGAACTCGGTCTGTCAAGGTAGGAACTAAATCTTTCCTAATTCTCTATAGTCTTCTCTCTCCTTAACCTACCTCCTCAAAAGGGATAGATAGGATTTATAGCAAATTCTCAATCTCTAGAGACTTCTAACTGTAGCAGTGAAAAACCAGGCACCTGGAGGTATAGGTGTGTGTGTGTCTATGATTTGTGTTGAAAGGCAAGAGAGTGAGCAGAAGGACATTAATTAGCACCCTGTAAAGGAACTTTCCTTGGGCCTGAAGTTTTAATTTGGTTTAGTTCGTAATTAGATCTGAAAGAAGGGACCTTAAGAGGTCATGTGATACAGCCTTCTGCCTCTAAACAGGTGCTATGAGTTGAGCTAAGGAAGGAATCAAATAGCTGACCTACTGAAGAAATGTATACACTTGCTGCCTAGATGAGTAGAAGAGAAGAATTTTTTTTTCTAGGTGTAACCTCTTTTGAGCAAAGAGAGACCCTGGGACAAAGCTAGGTTTATTATTACCAGATTTTGATGGAATAAAGGAAAGCAACCCTTTACAGCTCAGTGAGGGTCACTGGCTTCTAGTTTATTCTTTTCCTGTCTGTAATTTCCAGTGCTGCAGTCTCCATTCATTGAACTGGGGCCTTGGGAGCTTCAGACACAGCTGAACCTGAGAGGTAAAAGGTTTGGGGCCTACAAACGCCCTGGGTTCTGGATGTTCTACCAGTGATTTTGATTTTTACATTAAAGGTGCCTGCATATTGCCAGTCCATAAGGGAAGAGATAGACTTGGGGAAAAGAAGATCTACCCATAGATCTAGGTGGTCCTAGGAAAGAGCGCATTCTACTTCAGAGCCAGGCCTTTTCTATAGTGTTTGTGTTCGACTTTAGGGAGTGGACTTGGAGCTGAACATTTCTGTAACATAATTTGAGAAGCTGAAAGCAAAACAAGCCCTGTGCTTCGAAAGAGGATTCTATATTAGGGAGTCCTGATAAGGAAGCAGCTGGGTGTGTCTGGGACAACCCTGCAGGCCTCTTCCAGCACACTCCCAGCATGCTGGCTGGCCTCATTTGGAGTCCAGAATAACATAATACCAGTTCAGAACAGTGGCCTCCTCAGCTAGGAGTAGCTACATGTAACCAGGAGGAAAGACAGGTGAGCTCTGGGCATTGGCGGCTATTTCATTTGTGGAATCAGACTGCTGATGCCATAGCCTGGTGCTCTCAGGCCTCCAACAGCCTGTTTATTCTTTCCTTGTAACTCAGTGCAGCACCCACAGGAATTACTACCACCACCAATTCTTAAATCTCTGAACTCTTTCAGCATCTCTCACATATTTCAAAGAGAAGTACTTATCTTGCAGGAGATTCAGAGTCTCCATCAAATCTCATGGCCTATAAAAACATAGAACCTTGGCAGGCATAGAGGGTAGTTATACAAAACTGATTTTCCTGAATTAATGTAGAAGTTCATTTCTTTTTTTTTTTATTAAAGATTTTATTTATTTGACAGACAGAGACACAGCAAGAGAGTGAACACAAGCAGGGGGAGTGGGAGAGGGAGAAGCAGGCTTCCCGCAGAGCAGGGAGCGCAATGTGGATGCGGGGCTTGATCCCAGGACCCCAGGATCATGACCTGAGCCGAAGGCAAACGCTTAACGCCTAAGCCACCCAGGCGCCCCTAGAAGTTCATTTCTGTACTCAGAAGTAAGTCGGCTACGAATGCAGCTACCCCACATTATTTTCCAGGCCTATTTGATTTGGAGCCATGAAGAAAGAAAAGATGATTTCTATCAGTTAATCATTTGTTTCACATTCCATTTTCCAGACCCAACAGAGCAGGTAGGTCAGTCTTGCCTTTGCCCTTGCCTTTGCCTAGAGGTTTTCAGAATTTCTCCCTCTAAGCCCTATGGTGTCCTGGAAGGGCCTTTGGGGACCCCCACAGTGGAGAGAGAGATATGGAGTGTGTAGGGCTTTAGGCCTCCCTGCTTTAACCAAAGTAGCTCTGTTTTATGTATGAGGGCCAAAAAGCTTGAAACCACTGCTCTAACCCTTGTCCGACATCCTGAAATGTCTTTCTTGCTGCCTTAGCCCTCTGCAGAGGTATGTTGGCAATGATTTTAACAAAATTATGAGCCCCTCAAGTGGGGCTCTTAACCAGTGAACATCCAGCACAGTGCTTTATACACAGAAGGATGCTTGTGGTTTGATTGCTTGCTTGCTTGACTGACTAACTCCTGAGGTGATATTAATTAATGGCCTCAGAATGCTTCTAGATCAGGGAGAAGTATACAGTAGTCATCCATAGTTTTACTTTCCACAGTTTCAGTTAACCCATGCACGTTCAACCATGGTCCTTCTGGAAACAGATGATCCTCCTCCAAGCAGATGATTCTCCTCCTGACAATTATCAAAGCCTAGTGCTCCCATCACACTGCCTATGTCTTCCATCTCATTCCATCTTATCACAGAGGCATTTTACCATCTTACATCAATACAAGAAGGGTAAGTGCGGTACAATAAGACATATCGAGAGAGACCATATTCATATAACATTTATTATAGTATATTATTAAAATTTTATTATCAGTTATTGTCAATCTCTTGCTATGCCTAATTTATAAATTAGACTACCATAGGTATGTATGATAGGAAAAAAGCATGGTATATATAGGGTTCGGTGCTATCCGTGGTTTCAGGCATTCACTAGGGGTCTTAGAACATATCCCCTTGCAGATAAAGGGGGACTACTGTATAGTATGTCATTAGTTTATTTGATTTGTTATGACTTGACCACTTCTGACCTTTCCTACTGGAATCAGTCGTGCAGTTTGCAGTGAAAACATGGACAAAGGTATTACCTAACATAGGGTTGTTGCTGGTGTAGAGAATATCTGACTAGGTCACAAGCAAAAGTACTTCCTGTTGATTTCCAAAGAAGAGTGTCCTGAGGTAGACAGAGTAATTATTGGGAAAGACTGGGGGCAGAGGTATACTAAGATCACATAGTCTTATCTATTTTTAAATACTGCTTGCTTTCACTAAAAATTACCTGCCTAGATAGTTTCCAGAACTATTCAGTGTCTTGACTGTGGAAAATGCAGATCTTTTTCTTCACTGAGGTACACTTAAAACAACATCCAAGCTGTTTATCTGCAGCCTCCAGTATACATCTGAATATCTTTTGGGTTTTGTTTTGTTTTTGTTCTTTTTTGGCTTTATTTTATTTTTAATTAACATATGTTTTAATGAAAGTTATATATACATTTAGTCTTTTTAAAAAACCAAATAATAGAAAAGCTACATTTAGTGGGAAGACTGGCAAAATCCAAATAGTTTGCAAGTTTAGTTAATAGTAATGTGTTCAATGTTAATTTCTTTGTTTTAATATATGCGGATTATGTAAAATGGTAACAGGGAACTGGTTGAAGGACATACAGGAACTCTCTGAACAATCTTTTTTTTTTTTAAAGGTTTTATTTATTTATTTGAGAGAGAGAGAATGAGAGATAGAGAGCACGAGAGGGAGGAGGGTCAGAGGGAGAAGCAGACTCCCTGCCGAGCAGGAAGCCCGATGTGGGACTCGATCCCGGGACTCCAGGATCATGACCTGAGCCGAAGGCAGTCGCTTAACCGACTGAGCCACCCAGACGCCCTGAACAATCTTTGATAGTTCAAAAATTAGGGGCACCTGGGTGGCTCAGTCGTTAAGCGTCTGCCTTCGGCTCAGGTCGTGGTCCCGGGGTCCTGGGATCGAGCCCCACATGGGGATCCCTGCTTGGCAGGGAGCCTGCTTCTCCCTCTCCCACTCCCCCTGCTTGTGTCCCCTCTCTCACTCTGTCTCTCTCTGTCAAATAAATAAATAAAATTTTTTACTTTAAAAAAAATTATTTCAAAATAAATAGTTAATTTTGGGGGCACCTGGGTGGCTCAGTCAGTTAAGTGTACGACTCTTGATTTTGGCTCAGGTCTTGATCTCAGGGTTGTGAGTTGAAGCCCTGCATTGGGCTCCATGCCGGGCCTGGAGCCTACTTAAAAAAATAAAAATAAAATAGTTAATTTTCTAAAATTGAAAATTATTCCAAAATAAAAAGTTAATTTTAAAAAGTTTATACACAGCAAAAAGTTCTCAATGAAAAAAAGCCAAATAATGCCAGATATGAGACAATCTGAGCATCAAAATCCATATCAGCAATAGGTTATGGCCCATTCAATTAAAAAAATAAGCCCAAGATTCCACACTGATACTGAAGGAAAGGAGGGAGGAAGGGAAAAAGGAAAGAAGGAGGAAAGAAAAGAAATTTTTCTTGTATTAGAATGCTAACTAATAAATGTAGAAAGAATAATAGCTGATTCAGACAAAAATCATCAATGGATGTTAGCATTTTTTTTTTTAAGGATTTTATTTATTTATTTGTCAGAGAGAGCAAGCACAAGCTGGGGGAGCGGCAGGCAGAAGGAGAGGGAGAAGCAGGCTCCCTGCTGAGCAAGGAGCCTGATGCGGGACTCTACCCCAGGATGATGACCTGAGCCGCAGGCAATCGCCCAACTGACTGAGCCACCCAGGCATCCTGGATGTTAACATTTAAAAAAAATTCTTTTTAGGATTTTATTTATTGAGAGAGAGAGAGAAGGAGCAGGGGCAGGGGGCCGGGGGCGGGGGGAGTGACAGGGAGAAGCAGGCTCTTTGCTGAGCAGGGAGCCAGACATGGGGCTCCATTCCAGGACCCTGAGATCATGAACTGAGCCGAAGGCAGACGCTTAACTGAGCCACCCAGGCCCCCCAGATACTAGCATTTTTAAAGAGCAATAGCAATGCTTTACATTTCTGTAAAACACTTACAGTCTATAGAGCACTTTCACACACTGTTTTGAGTAGGCCACTGTTCACATCTCTCACTGGGGCTATAATGTATCTCCCTTTAGCCTTCACATTCTTTTTTTCACCTTGTGACCTCCCATAAAACAGCCTGGTCCAGGAATAGGAATGCTTAGTAGCCAGTGGTTATATTCATTTACATTTTATTTTTACCACCCCTAGATCTATCTAATAATCTCTTGCTAATTTGATTATCTTTGCGATTTTATCCTTTATTTAAAACATTTCACACATACACACATAGCTTGTATTTTGTATCTGACATTTTTAATACCTGAAGTGCTTGCAGTTTAAATCTGTTATTTGTTGTTTTCTCTGTTATTCATTCATGGTGTCTTGCTTCACTTGTATTTGTGATCTTTGATATAAATTACTTTTTGTTTGTTCTTTAATTTTGAGAATCCTATCTACTTAAGCTGGCGTAGTTTCCTCCAGTGAAAATTTGTATCTGCTTCTCCCCAAAAGTGTTGGGGGGGAACCACCAGCCCTGGATCACTTGAACTTACTTCAAGGGTGTCAGCTTAACGTGGGAATCTCAGGTTTAACCTCCCACCTTTTAGTCATCCAAGCCTTGTCATTCTGACCACAATTAGAATGTTTTGGGAATTGGCCCACAAGGAACCCTGGCCCTCCTTGCTTACTTCACAGCTCATGATGTTTCCCCCTTTTTGGGATGGGGGAGTAGCCTTGGAGATTATCCTATTTACCTTGAGCCCTGAGATGCTTTAAAAGATATATGTTCTACAGGATCTAGTTTTTTTGCAGTAGAAAGGACTTCCTTAATATCTTGTTCACCATATTCAGGAAGAAGCAGTCTCTCTGTACATTTTGATAGCCTACTTTTTTTTTATTAGCTTTTAAACCTTTTTCTATACCAGCCCTCATAAATATCCTAATCTATTGGATATTTAGGATATTTTTTTTTAAAGATTTATTTATTTATTTATTTGAGAGAGAGAGAGCACGAAAGGGAAGAGGGTCAGAGGGAGAAGCAGACTCCCTGCTGAGCAGGGAGCCCGATGCGGGACTCGATCCCGGGACTCCGGGATCATGACCTGAGCCGAAGGCAGTCGCTTAACCAACTGAGCCACCCAGGCGCCCGGATATTTAGGATATTTTTAATTTCTTGCTGTTGCAAGTAATACTGCAGTGAACATCATTGTAGAAATGTAAGGTAAATCGGGGGTTGAGGATACTAAGAAAAAGCATAACTTATTCTGGGCAAGGGTTGAAAACTCAAATGCTTTATAGGATCCTGGAAAATAATAGAAATGAGTAAAGTGAACCAGTGAAGCTGCAAAAGACCATAAGGAGTGGTGGGAACGTGTCAACCTGAAGGGCACATGCCTATCTCATGAAGGCAGCCACTTCTCAACTCCAGCCAGTTGTTACCATCTAGAAACGAGAGCCTGGTATGGTCAATTCTGATCCTTCAAGCAAGATAAACTGGAAATCCAGATGATTATTATATATATATATATATATATATATATATATATATATATATATAAAATCTCCAAAATGTTTATGGTGGCATTTTTACTGTGCAAGACACATAAAACCTGTTGACACACAAGATGTGACTGTCAGGCTGTCACTTTGCAATGTATGTTCTAGGATCATGCCTGGGAATAAACGGTAGGAAAGTGCTGACTAAAGACACAGCTGCTTAGTCATCTTTCCATCCTCAGTATGAAAATGGAGAGAAATGAGGGGTTAAGAGTTTAAGATCTTGGCATTGAGGATTTTTTTTTTTACTAAGGCTCAGCCTTTTGGTTTTCATCTTCCTTCCTTCCTTCCTCTCCTCCTCCTCATCAGATGTGCTGTTCTCAGGCTAGGCTAAGCTCCCAAAGAGCTTGGGTCCAGATAGCCTGCTGGGCTGGTGATCCAGTAGCTTCATCAAATTAACATCAGTGGTGCCCTACTAAGTTCCAAGGCTTTGTGCTAACAATTATTTATCAACATATAAGACACAGCCCCACACTGCAAAAGTGTGCTGTCATCAAGAGATAAATAACAAAATAAACTGGCCAGTGTTTGGTACCAAATGAGTTGTGCAGACAATTGGTATTGAAGAAGTTCAGAAGAAAATTTCCATTTTTAAGAAAAGCTTCCAGACATGTTAGAATTTGAGCTAGGTCCTTAAAAAAAAAGCAAGGGAAATAGGAAGAGAGTATTCCAGATATCTTCCCAGGGGAGTGAGCCAAAACTCATAATTCTGAATAAATTTGGCACGTGATGGAACATGGTTGGATAAGCAGGAAGGAACTTTGAATGTCACATCAAGGAATTTGGATTATCCTGTAGGCAGTAGGGAGCCATTGAAGACTTTTTAATAATAAGGTGACATTTTTTTTTAAAGATTTTATTTATTCATTTGAGACACAGAGATAGAGAGAGAGAAAGCACGAGCAGTGAGAGAGGCAGAGGGAGAAGCAGGCTTCTCACTGAGCCAGGAGCCCAACGTGGGGCTCGATCCCAGGACCCTGGGATCATGACCTGAGCCAAAGGCAGATGCTTAACCATCTGAGCTACCCAGGCGCCCCAATAAGGTGACACTTTGAAGGCAGTGCTTTGAGGAGATTCATCTTGTGTCATCATATAGGATAGGTGGGAGGAAAGAGCCAGAATGAAAGCCATAAAACTATATAGAAAGACTATATAATAATTCAGAGGAGAGATTAGTGCAGCTCTGAATTAGAACGATAGGAGTAGGGTTGGGAACTTTATAATGAGTGGTTAAGAACACTGACTTTGGAATCAGACAGATCTGTATCTGCATCTCAGATCAGATATTTACTGATGATTTAACATCCCTGAACCTCATTTCTCATCCATAAAATAGAGATAATAATACTTAGTTTAGAAAGTGGTTATATAGATTAAATGAGATGATGTAAGTAAGTGCTTAGCATACTAGTTGGAATATAGTAAAAGTGCAATAAATTACTAGATTCATGCCTAAAACACTGGAAAAAAGACTCAGCATGACTTGGTGATTGTCTGAACGTAAAGAGAAAGTCCGGATGACTCTTGGCATTTTCAAGCTTGTGTTACTGATAGTCTAAAGAAAGCTGATTTAAAATAGAAAAATCAGTTTGACTTTAGATATGTTGAATTTGGGGTAATGGTAAGAAGTGTATAGTAGGCTATTAGAGATTTGATTCTGGAAGTTTTGGAAGAATGTAAGATTTGGAAATTAGCATAATGGGAAGGGCCAAACACTTCTCAAGTTGGAAAGACTTCACCTCTGAGCCTTGCTGTAAATCTACATTTTTTTCATTGTTATTTTTAAAATCTTAAAATTGGAGTATAGTTGACTATAAATCTACATTTAAATGTGTGACAGGTATTGTTTTTTAATTAATTTTTTAAAAAGATTTTATTTATTTATTTGATAGAGAGAGGCACAGCGAGAGAGGGAACACAAGCAGGGCGAGTGGGAGAGGGAGAAGCAGGCTTCCCGCCGAGCAGGGAGCCCGATGCAGGGCTTGATCCCAGGACCCTGGGATCATGACCTGAGCCGAAGGCAGATGCTTAACGACTAAGCCACCCAGGCCCCCCCCCTTTTTTTTAATTTAAATTCAATTAATTAACATTAACATATAGTGTATTACTGGTTTCAGAGGTAGAAAAGTCAGTGATTCATCAGTCTTACATAATCCCCAGTGTTCATTACATCATGTGTCCTCCTTAATGTCCATCACCCAATTACCCCATCCCCCCAACCCCCTCCCTTCCAGTAACCCTCAGTTTGTTTCCTATGATTAAGAGTCTCTTATGGTTTGTCTCCCTCTCTGATTTTGTCTTGTTTTACTTTTTCCTCTCTTCCCCTATGATTCTGTTTTGTTTCTTAAATTCCACATATGAATGAGATCATATGATAATTGTCTTTCTCTGATATACTTATTTCGCTTAGCATAATACCCTCTAGTTCCATCCAGATCGTTGCAAATGGCAAGATTTCATTTTTTTTTGATGGCTGAGATGTATTCCATTGTGTGTGTGTGTGTGTGTGTGTATATATATATATATATATATACACACCACATCTTCTTTATCCATTCATCTGTCGATGGACATCTGGGCTCTTTCCATATTTTGGCTATTGTGGCCATTGCTGCTATAAACAGTGGAATGCAGTTGCCCCTTTGGATCACTACATTTGTATCTTTGGGGTAAATACCCAGTAGTGCAACTGCTGGGTTGTAGGGTAGTTCTATTTTCAACTTTTTTTTTTTTTTAGGATTTTATTTATTTGACAGAGAGAGACACAGCAAGAGAGGGAACACAAGCAGAGGAAGTGGGACAGGGAGAAACAGGCTTCCTGCCGAGCAGAGAGCCTGATGCGGGGCTCGATCCCAGGACCCTGGGATCATGACCTGAGCCGAAGACAGACGCTTAACGACTGAGCCACCCAGGCGCCCCTATTTTCAACTTTTTGAGGAACCTCCATACTGTTTTCCAGAGTGGCTGCACCAGCTTGCATTCCCACCAGTAGTGTTAAGAGGGTTCCCCTTTCACTGCATCCCCGCCAACATCTGTCGTTTCCTGACTTGTTAATTTTAGCCATTCTGACTGGTGTGAGGTGATACCTCATTGTGGTTTTGATTTGGATTTCCCTGATGCCAACTGATGTTGAGCATTTTTTCATGTGTCTATTGGCCATTTGTATGTCTTCTTTGGAAAAATGTCTGTTCATGTCTTCTGCCCATTTCTTGATTGGATTATTTATTCTTTGGGTGTTGAGTTTGATAAGTTCTTTATAGATTTTGAATACTAGCCCTTCATCTCATATGTCATTTGCCAGTATCTTCTCCTATTTTGTCAGTTGTCTTTTGGTTTTGCCGACTGTTAACCTTTGCTGTGCAAAAGCTTAACTTGATGAAATCCTAGTAGTTCATTTTTGCCCTTACTTCCCTTGCCTTTGGAGACATGTCTAGCAAGAAGTTGCTGCAGTCGAGGTCACAGAGGTTGCTGCCTGTGTTCCCCTCTAAGATTTTGATGGATTCCTGTCTCACAATTAGGTCTTTCCATTCATTTTGAGTCTGTTTTTGTTTATGGTGTAAGGAAATGGTCCAGTTTCATTCTTCTGCATGTGGCTGTCCCATTTTCCCAGCACCACTTGTTGAAGAGACTTTTTTCCATTGGATATTCTTTCCTGCTTTGTCAAAGATTAGTTGACCATACAGTTGAGGGTCCATTTCTGGGTTCCTTATTCTGTTCCTTTGATCTATGTGCCTGTTTTTGTGCCAGTACCATACTCTCTTGGCAATTACAGCTTTGTAATAGACCTTGATTTCTGGAATTGTGACGCCTCCAGCTTTGGTTTTCTCTTTTCAACATTCCTTTGGCTATTCGGGGTCTTTTCGGGTTCCAAATAAATTTTAGGATTGTTTGTACCAGCTCTGTGAAAAATGCTGATGGTATTTTGGTAGGGATTGCACTAAATGTATAGATTGCTTTGGATAGCATAGACATTTTAACAATATTTTTTCTTCCTATTCATGAGTTTTCCCATTTCTTTGTGTCTTCCTCAATTTCTTTCCTAAGTGTTCTATAGTTTTCAGAATACAAATCCTTTACCTCTTTGGTTAGGTTTATTCCTAGGTATCTTATGGTTTGGGTGCAATTGTAAATGGGGTCGATTCCTTGATTTCTCTTTCTTCTGTCTCGTTAGCATATAGAAATGCAACTGACTTCTGTGCATTGATTTTATATCCTGTGACTTTGCCAAATTCCTGTTATCAGTTCTAGCAAATTTTTGGTGGCGTCTTTTGGGTTTTCTACATAGAGTATCATGTCATCTGCAAAGCGTGAAAATTTGACCTCTTCTTTGCTGATTTGGATGCCTTTTATTTCTTTTGGTTGTCTGATTGCTGAGGCTACGATCTCTAGTACTTGTTGAAATACAGTGGGGAGAGTGGACATCCCTGTCGTGTTCCTGATCTTGGGGGGAAAGCTCTGTTTTTCCCCATTGAGGATGATATTTGGTGTGGGTCTTTCATATATGGCTTTTATGAAAATGAGGTATGTTCCCTCTATTCCTGCAGAATGGAGAGTTTTTATCAAGAAAGGATGATGTATTTTGTCAAATGCCTTTTCTTCATCTATTGAGAGGATCATATGGTTCTTGTCCTTTCTTTTATTAATGTGTATATCACACTGATTGATTTGCAAATGTTGAACCATTCCTGCAGCCCAGGAATAAATCCCACTTGGTCATGGTGAATAATCCTTTTAATGTACTGTTGGGTCCTATTAGCTAGTATCTTGGTAAGAATTTTTGCATCCGTGTTTATCAGGAATATTTATCTGTAATTCTCCTTTTTTAGTGGGGTCTTTGTCTGGTTTGGGGATCAAGATAATGCTGGCCTCATAGAATGAGTTTGGAAGTTTTCTTTCCATTTCTATTTTCTGGAACAATTTCAGAAGAATAGGTATTAATTCTTCTTCAAATATTTGGTAGAATTCCCCTGTGAAGCCATCTGGCCCTGGACTCTTGTTTTTTGGGAGATTTTTTATTACTGATTCAATTTCTTCGCTGGTTATGGTTCTGTTCAGCTTTTCTACTTCCTCCTGTTTCCGTTTTGGTAGTTTATATGTCTCTAGGAATGCATCCATTTCTTCCAGATTGCCTAATTTGTTGGCATATAGTTGCTTGTAATATGTTCTTATAATTGTTTGTATTTCTTCAGTGTTGGTTGTGATCTCTCCTCTTTCATTCATGATTTTATTTATTTGGGTCCTTTTTCTTTTCTTTTTGATAAGTCTGGCCAAGGGCTTATCAATCTTATTTCTTCTTTCAAAGAACCAGCTCCTAGTTGTGTTGATCTGTTCTACTGTTCTTTTGGTTTCTAGCTCATTGATTTCGGCTCTAATCTTTATTAATTCTTTTCTCCTGCTGGATTTAGGCTTTATTTGCTGTTCTTTCTCCGGCTCCTTTAGGTGTAAGGGTAGGTTGTGTACTTGAGACCTTTCTTGTTTCTTGAGAAAGGCTTGTATTGCTGTATACTTCCCTCTTAGGACTGCCTTTGCTGCATCCCAAAGGTTTTGAACAGTTGTGTTTTCATTTTCACTTGTTTCCATGAATTTTTAAAATTCTTCCTTTGGGCGCCTGGGTGGCTCAGATGGTTAAGCATCTGCCTTCGGCTCAGGTCATGATCCCAGAGTCCTCGGATCAAGCCCCACATTGGGCTCCCTGCTGAGTGGGGAGCCTGCTTCTCCCTCTCCCTCTGCCTGCTGCTTCCCCTGCTTGTACACTCTCTCTCTCTGTCAAAACTAAATTAAAAATCTTTTTAAAAAATTAAAATAAAATAAAATTCTTCTTTAATTACCTGGTTGACCAATTCACTCTTTAGTAGGATGCTCTTTAACCTCGATGTATTTGAGATCTTTCTGAATTGATTGAGTTCCAGTTTCAAAGCATTGTGGTCTGAAAATGTGCAGGGAATGATCTGTCTTATGGTACCGGTTGAGACCTGATTTGTGACCCAGTATGTGATCTATTCTGGAGAATGTTCCATGTGCACTCGAGAAGAATGTGTATTCTGTTGCTTTAGGATGGAATACTCTGAATATATCTGTGAAGTCCATCTGGTCTAGTGTGTCATTCAAAGCCCTTGTTTCCTTGTTGATCTTCTGCTTAGATGATCTGTCCATTGCAGTGAGTGGGGTGTTAAAGTCCCCTACTATTACTGTATTATTATTGATATGTTTTTTATTAAACAATGAAGAAACAATGTTGTAAGAAGAGGTACTGGGAGGTTGGTGTTATAGAAACCAAAGGGAGAAGAGGGTTTCAATAGGAGAAAATGGCTAAATATCAGAGAATTTAAGTAATTTAAGTTCAAAATTAAACAAATTCAGACAGTCCAAGTGACTTCTGGTGGTTAAGAAATGGTTAAGGAGAAAGTAAAGTTAACACAGTCTATTCTTCTAAGAACTTTTGTGTTTGGGAAAAAAAGAAAAGAAAAGAAAGAGGGAATTGTCTGAGGTCCTTGGGTTGACATGCCAGTGATACCAGAAATGCCTCTGCTTTCTGCACACCTGAAATGCCACCATCCTCACCCAGTTACACAGCCTTCGAAGACTTCTGTCTCTGTGGAGCTGAGCAACAATTTTCACTGGGCTGCCGCTGCTGCTCTTTAGTAGTTTTATTGAGAGAGAACGGATGTACCATGTTTCATCAGTTAAAGTATACAATTTAGTTGTTTTTAGCATATTCACAGAGTTGAGCAGCCATCACCACAATCTAATTTTAGAACATTTGCATCATCCCACAAAGAAATCCCATACCTGTTAACAATCACTCTCTATTTTCCCCTTTCCCAGGTCCCTGGCAACCACTAACCTACTTTTTGTCTCCATAGATTTGCCTAATCTGGACATTTTGGACATTTCATATAAATGAAGTCAAACCATATGTGACCTTTTGTATTTGGCTTCTTTCACTTGGCATGTTTTCAAGGTTCATCTATGTTGTAATGTGTTTTAGTACTTCATTCCTTTTTTTGTTGAATAATATTCCATTTTATGGACATACCACATTTTATTTATCCATCCATCTATTGAAAGACACTTGGGTTGTTCCCACCTTTTGGCTGTCATGAATAATGCTGTGAACGTTCATATACAAGCTTCTGTGTGAACATATGTTTTCATTTCTTTTGGGTATATACCTAGGAGTAGAATTTCTGGGTCATATGGTAACTGTATATTTAACTTTTTAAGGGACTTCCAGACTGTTCCAAAGCGATTACACCATTTTACAACCCTCTCAGTGATGTATGAGGGTTCTGATTTCTGTACATCGCCAACACTTGTTATTGTCTGTCTTTTAGGTTTTAGCCATTCTAGAAGAGTGGAGTGGTGTCTCATTTTAGCTGTGGCTTGCACTTCCCTAGTAACAAATGATGTTGGGATTCTTTTAATGTGTTTATTGACCGTTTGTATGTCTTCTTTGGAAAAATATCTATTCAAATCCTTTGCCCATTTTTTAATTGAGTTATAAGTCTTTTTATTATTGAGTTGTAAGAGTTCTTTATATATTCTGGATAGAAAACCCTTATCAGAAATATGATTTGCAAGTATTTTCTCTTATCCTGTGGGTTGTCTTTTCACTATCTTGATTGTGTCCTTTGAAGCACAAAACTTTAAATTCTGGGACGCCTGGGTGGCTCAGTCATTAAGCGTCTGCCTTCCGCTCAGGTCATGATCCCAGCGTCCTGGGATCGAGCCCCATGTCAGGCTCCCTGCTCAGCGGGAAGCCTGCTTCTCCCTCTCCCTCTGCCCCTGCTTGTGTTCCCTCTCTTGATGTCTCTCTCCCTCTGTCAAATAAATAAATAAAATATTTTTTTTAAAGCTTTAAATTCTTACAAAGTCCACTTTATGTTTTCTTTTGTCACTTGTACTTTTGGTATTGTGCCTAAGAATATATTGCCTAACTCAAGGTTATGAAGTTATTCCTTTTTTTTTTTAAGCTTTCAATAGACCTTCCCCCCCCACCACGTGAACAGCAGGGGTCTTCTCTTCTAAGCCTTTTGAGTCAGATCTGTCTACCACTCACTCTCATTTACACTCAAGGCACATTTCTTTTTATACTACTCTTGTTCAGCAGGACTTTGGCTAACCACCCTGTATCTGCCAACCACTGTGCTAGGTTTTGTGGGAAACACAAAATAAAAATGACTCTGTCTTACACACTGGGTATTGGGCAAAGATGAATTTAACTTGGACTTGGCAGTTAAAAGAGACATTAAGGTAGATATGAAAAAAGAACATTAAACATATCAAAGGGCAGGGGCACCTGGGTGGCTCAGATGGTTGGGCGTCTGCCTTCGGCTCAGGTCGTGATCCCGGGGTCCTGGGATCGAGCCCCACATCGGGCTCCTGGCTCGGCGGGGAGCCTGCTTCTCCCTCTCCCTCTGCCTCTCTCCCTGCTCATGCTCTCTCTCTCTCTCTGTATCTCTGTGTCTCAAATGAATAAAAAATCTTTAAAAAAAAAAACATATCAAAGGGCAAATGATTTACTTAATCAAAATTATGGATTGATGCTACTTTTTGATGAAGTTTGCATCAGTATACAATGAAATGAGAAAAATAATGATGATATGCTTTCTCTTATGCAATGATTATAGTTGATGTAAAGTTTTATTATTTTTTTTTAATGATGCTATTTGTCAATGTAAGAAATTAGCAATCCCATATCGATCTACTGGTTTTTGTGGGATTCTTTTCTTGTCTGTAAAACCAACAACCTGCAGCCACAGGTTCAGAAGACAGAGAGATCTTTTCTGGCTCAGGGGTGATCATTGAAGACTTGATGGAGGAGTTGATCTGAGCCTTGTAGATTTTGGATAATTCTGAGTAGAGCCAAGTGTAACAGGTAGGAGAATATGAACAAGGGCAGCAGAGTGGAAATGAGATTTGAAACAGGTTTGAAGGACTACATGATAGGGTGTGGGAAGGAGGGTTGTGTAGAGAGAGAGTAGATAGATAGCCAAGATGGAAGACCTTGAAAGCCAAAATGAGTTTGAATTTGATTCTCTGGGTAATGGGAAACCATTAAAAGGGGCAAGAGGAGTGACATATTGAAGAAAGATGGTACTTTAAGGAGATGAATCTGGCAGTAGTGGAAGGTAAATTGCAGGTGAGAATACTAATTAGGAGCCAGTTGAGGTTTATAATATGACAATATTTGTATTTTGTTGCTAGTCAGAAAATAATTTGACCTTTCATCAAAAGCACTAAAGATCTTCAGCAGTAGTGGGTAGAAAGTAGGTGATGATGTGGTGAAGGAAGCTGAGCACTAAAAATTTGAAAGCTGCCACCTTCTACAGGCAACTAGAAACATTTCCTAACTGGTGGCTCTCCAGTGTGATGCATGGCTTAGCCTCACAGAAATTTCAGGAACAAGACCCTGGGCCTAGAAATCTTACAGTAAGGAGCTAGAACTCCAAGCATTTGGTCATGGAGAATGACTTTATCCTAACCTAAAGCTGCTTATCCAACCTACTTTGAGGTCTCTATTAGGGGGTAGGGAAGTACAACTACACCTCAGAGATATTGCAGATTCTGTTCCAGATCACCGCAATAAAATGAATATTGCAAAAAAGCAAGTCAAATGAATATTTTTGTTTCCCAGTACATATAAAAGTTATGTTTATACTATACTATAGTCTGTTAAGTGTGCAATAGCATTATGTCTTTAAAAATGTACATACCTTCAAAAAATGTACATACCTTAATTAAAAAATACTTTATTGCTAAAAATGCTAGCCATCATCTGAGCTTTCAATGAGTTGTAATCTTTTTGCTGGTAGAGTGTCTTGCCCTCAATGGTGATG
Source organism: Eumetopias jubatus (assembly GCF_037043125.1). NCBI lineage: Eukaryota > Metazoa > Chordata > Mammalia > Carnivora > Otariidae > Eumetopias > Eumetopias jubatus. The sequence continues at coordinate 58,876,225 of NW_028274821.1, forward strand.
GCTGCTGACTGATCAGGGTGGTGGGTGCTGAAGGTTGGGGTGGGTGGGGCAAGTTCTTAAAATAAGATAACAAAAGGGGCATCTGGGTGGCTCGGTTGGTTAAGCATCTGACTTCAGCTCAGGTCGTGATCTCAGGGTCCTGGGATGGAGCCCCACATTGGGCTCCCCAGTTGGCAGGCAGGAAATCTGCTTGTTCCTTTGCCCCCTCCCCCACTTGTACTCATGCATGTGCTCTCGCTTTCTCTCAAATAAATAAAATCTTTAAAAAAAATTAAAAATAGGGGCACCTGGGTGGCTCAGTTGGTTGGGTGACTGCCTTCGGCTCGGGTCGTGATCCCGGAGTCTTGGGATCGAGTCTCACTTTGGGCTCCCGGCTCAGCGGGGAGCCTGCTTCTCCCTCTGACCCTCTCCCCTCTCATGCTGTTTCTCACTCTCTCTCTCAAATAAATAAAATCTTTTTAAGAATAAATTAAATAAATAAATAATAAGACAACAGTGAAGTTTACTGCATCGATTGACTCTTCCTTTCACAATCAATTTCTCGGTAGCATTTGATGCTGTCTGATAGCATTTTACCCACAGTAGAACTTCTTTTGAAATTGGAGTCAATTCTCTCAAATTTTGCAGCTGCTTTATTAACTAAGTGTATGTAATTTCTAAATTCTTTGTTGTCATTTCAGCAGTCTCCATGGCATCTTCACCAGGAGCAGATTCCATCTCAAGAAACCACTTTCTTTGCTCATCCATTAAAATTTTATCCAGAGATGATAGCAGTTCAGACGCATCTTTAGGCTCCACTTCTAATTCTAGTTCCCTTGCTGTTTCCATCACATCTGCACTTAATTCCTTCACTGAAGTCTTGAACCCCTCAAAGTCATCCATTAGGGTTGGAATCAGCTTCTTCCAATCTCCTGTTAATGTTGATATTTGACCTCTTCCCACAAATTACGAATGTTCTTAATGGCATCAGGAATGGTGAATCCTTTCCAGAAGATTTTCAATTAACTTTGCCCAGATCCGTCAAAGGAATCACCATCCGTGGCAGCTGTAGCCTGACGAAATGTATTTCTTAAACAATAAGACTTGAAAATTGAAATGACTCCTCAATCCATGGGCTGCAGGGTGGATGTTTTGTTAGCAGGCTTGAAAACAGCATTCATGTCATTGTACATCTCCATCAGAGCTCTTGGGTGACCATGTGCCTTGTCAGTGAGCGGTAATATTTCTCAAAAGGAATCTTTTTTTCTGAGCAGGAGGTCTCAAGAGTGGGCTTAAATGTTCAGCAAACCATGTTGTAAACAGATGTGCTGTCATCCAGGCTTTGTTCCATTTACAGAGCCCAGGCAGAGTAGATTTAGCAGAATTCTTAAGGGCCTAGGATTTTCAGAATAGTGTATGAACACTTCCAACTTAGTCACCAGCTGCATTAGCCCCGAGCAAGAGAGTCAACCTGTCCTTTGAAGTTTGAAGCCAGGCATTGACTTCTCTCTAGCTCTGAAGGTCCTAGAAGGCATCTTCTTCCAATAGAAGGCTGTTTCGTCTTCATTGAAAATCCGTTGTTTAGTGGAGCCACCTTCATGAATGATCTTAGCTGGATCTTCTGGAGAACTTGCTGCAGCTTCTACATCAGCACCTGCTGCTTCACCTTGCAGTTTTATGTTATGGAGATGGCTTCGTTCCTTAAACCTCATGAAGCAACCCCTGCTAGCTTCCAACTTTCTTCTGTAGCTTCCTCACCTCTCTCAGCCCTCGTAGAATTGAAGAGAGTTAGGTCCTTGCTCTGGATGAGGCTTTGGCTTAAGGGAATGTTGTGGCTGGTTTGATCTTCTCTCCACCACTGAAACTATCCATATCAGCAGTAAGGCCGTTGTGCTTTCTTATGATTCATGTATTTAGCAGAGTAGCACTTTTAATTTCCTTCCAGAACTTTCTTTTGCATTTACAACTTAGATAAGCATTTGACACAGAGGCCTAGCTTTTGGCCTATCTCAGCTTTCAAAACACCTTTCTCACTAGCTTAATCATTTCTAGCTTTTAATTTAAAGTGAGAGATGTTCAACTCTTCCTTTCATTTGAACACTGTGAGGCCATTTTAGGGTTATTAATTGGCCTAATTTCAATATTGTTGTGTCTCAAGGAAGAGGGGGGCTCACAGGGAAGGAGAGAGGTGAGCAGCCAGTGAGTAGAGCAGTCAGAACACATACAGCATTTATGAAGTTTGCTATCTTATATGGGTATGATTCATGGCACCCCAAAACAATTAACAATAGTTACATCAAGGATCACTGATCACAAGTCACCATAACAAATATAATAGTAATGAAAAAGTTTGAAATATTGTGAGAATTACTAAAATATGACACAGAGACACAAAATGAGTAAATGCTGTTTGAAAAATGGCACTCAGAGACTTGCTCTGCACAGTGTTGCCACAAACCTTCAATTTGTTTAAAAAAAAAATGTAGTGTCGAAAACATAGTAAAATGAAGTTCAATAAAAGGAGGTATGCTTGTACAGTGACACCATGTCTGCTGCTTTCAACCTCCTTGTGAGGATCACTAACGGTCCGTTTTAGGAAGCAGACTCCCTCCTTTTCTTCCTCGCTATTTCCTGCTTTACATGCTCAAGGTGCCATGGACCCTCAAACAGATCAAGGCTGGAGGTAGGTTTTGGGGTCTTTACCCGCTTTTGTTCTCTCTGCAGCTCTGTACATCCCAGTGTATCATCGATGGCCTCATGGGTCTCATAGGGAACAGAAGAAGAAATAAGGGAAAGAAACTACATCTCTTCTGGATCCTGAGTGGTGGCTGCTGTGGTCCTGGCCAGTGGACCCCTGGCTTCTTTCTAGGGACCTGAAATCCAAGGGCTTGGCTGTGGAATACAGATACTGGTCAACACTGGGAGGAGACCTAGACCGGGCTAGTACTTGGGGGGCCAAGCCCAGCTTGCGACTGTCTCTGCGTTCCAGGGCGGCCGCGGGGAGCAGTGGCATGAAGCAGACAGTGTTGCTGCTGGCTCTCCAGCTGGCTCTGGCTGTGGCTTCTCCACTGTTCGCTGATCCCCACAGAACTGGCCCAGAGCCTGAGGAAGGGGGAGCTTGGAGGAGGTGAAGGGCTCTGCAGGGCTACGGGTAAAACTGAGATTTTTCTCTGGCTGAGGGGAGACCGCTCCCTTTCCCTAGGAAAAGGGGCTTCCTGGCCCCTCAGCCTGGCCAAATGGATTCTGCCTTGTCACAGGCCCAGCTGGACCCCACTTAGCACTTGTCCAAAAGCTAATGTAGGGGAAAGGAGAAGGTTCTATTCCGGCCACACTAACAGGCCCCCTGCAATCCAGGGAATGAATCAGACCCTGTATTCGGAAGGGGCCTGTAGGCAGCCTGGTCCTAAGGCTCACTACCACCGAAGCCTGCCTATGGCCCAGTCTCCCTTTTCTCGGAAGAGGCACAGCCTCAAAGCCTAGTGCTGAGTCCCGCTGGGATCCACAAGGACTCGGCCTGCTGGTAGAATGATGACTGGTCCTTGCAGCCTCCCTTCGAGGTTTCAGGAACCCCCTCCCAGGCTGGCTGCTCCACCCTGAGGCTAGTCTGGAATCTTAGTGAAAGGAAAAAGCTGGAAAACAAGGAGTCATTCAGAGTGGGTTGAAGAGAGGAGGGAGAGGTTTCTGGCTAAGACCTAAAAGGAGGGGCCTAAAGGGAAGGAAGGAAGCTCTCAGCCTCTGCCCAGACTTTTTCCCTGAGACTCCTGAGGACCCGGGAGGAGCTAGGCCCAGCTCTCTCCCCGGTTTTCTTCGCCGCCTTGAGAGTTCTCAGTCTCCAGCACTGACTCCTTTCTCTCCCCTCCCCCTTCCCCAGGCTAAGGGGCCCCCAGGGCCTGGCAGGGAGGGAGGCTGAGCGGCTGTACTGTGGGCATGCCTGCTCCTCTCCCTTCCCCCTTCCCGTAGCAGCAACGTCACCGCAGCCCCAGCACCGGCACCGGCGGCGGGCGGCGGCGAGCATACGGGCGCTGCGATTGCGCAGCCTCCCTGCATTAGCAACGATGCCATTGTATTAGCAGAAATCAGATCTTAGGAAATCGGTTCCGTTCCCCCTGTGTGGTCCCGTGGAACAGTGCCTCGGCTGGAACTGTCAAGGTAGAGCTTGGTTGGAGTGCAAAAGGAACAGAAGCCTCCGGGTACAGCTCAAGGCTCCTAACAGAGGTATGGCTCAGCGGAGCTGGGGGAGGGGCAGGGCAGAGCCGCTAGGATAACCGAGCAGCACATTTGGGCCCCGGCTTCTGAGGGTTGGCTTTGTCTTTCCGAAAGAGAGAGAGAGTGCAAGCATGAGAGCAAACATTAGCCAGGCTCGTCCTTGCATATATTTGGGCTGTGGTGCAGAGGCTTGGGCTAATGCTGTCTTGTCAAGAAGCAGGAGATCCCCTCCTTCCTTTCTGGGCGTTTCTAATGAGGCTGCTATAGTGTGGGCCAGGGTGGAGGGGGTCAGATCTAGGAACAAAGGCTTAATGGGAGGAGACACTCCTAAAGCTATTACAAGTTTATGATGGAGAAAATGCAGGGATTCAAGCAGCTTTCAAGAGGAGGGGCTGGGAAGCATCCAGCCCATTCTTTTTCCTCCATACACAAACATACATACCCATAGACACACATACCATATCTTCTGGTGCCATGGGAGCCACTAGGCTCTCAGTAAGGATGGAATAAGAAAGAATGTTGATCAAGAGGCTCCAAAGTCTATTGGGGGAGTGTGGGGAGGTGGTCATTGTAATGCTGAGGGCACCTGACTTGTTATAATCAGTCTCCTGATACAGACCTAGATTCCTAACAGGAAGGGACCTGAGCATAAGCAGGTCCCAAATGCACCGTCTTCCTCTCCTCCCTTCAGTCCTGCCCCAGAGAGGTTCCAGACAGGAAAAAGGTTATCCGTCCTACTGATGCTCCTCGTGGGACCTCAGGTCAAGGTCAGGTTGTTAGAGATTAGCAGCTGAGTACCACCATCTTCTCAGTCCTCCTTCAGAAGGCCAAAAAAAGAGGGAAGGCATTCCATGACTGGCAGAGAGATGCTGATGACCGAAAACAGGGGAAACCTTTCTTCTGGAGTGTAGAACATTTTCCTGCCCAGAGTTACCCTATTGCTGAGCAGATAGAGTTCCTTAAATTCCCATTTCCATTGACCACCTTGGTGGATGATTCAAAAACATGCTAATAGGAGTCAGTGGTTCCACATTGTGCAAATATGTGATTGGGGAATACACTGGGAAGTTGTGGGAGGTTGTTAGTTCCCAGGAAGCATCCAGGAATGTGGACTACAGAACAGGGAAAGGGGCCTTGGGGACTATGAATGGGGCAGGGAGATGAGGGCCCGGAGCTGCGACAGGAGGTGGATTGAAGAGTGTTTAATAACACTCATATTACTGGGGTGGTAATATGAAAGGGACGATAGGTTCAGAGAATAGAGAAGTGGGTAAATACAAATTATGTAAGTGAAGGCTAGAGTGGGGGCCTATACAGGAAAGGTAGGAAGCAGTTGCCCTGTAGCAGGGTAAATGCCGGGACTTTAGGAAGAGGGTGTGGCCCGGTTCATTTTCTTTGGGAGGCAGTTGTAGTGGAAAAAATTAAGAACTGGGCAGAATTGGGCAGACCTGAGTTTGTGTCCTATCTCAGCTGTGTAATTGTGGGCAAACTACTTACTCTTGCTATGCTTGTTTTCTCATGTGTAAAATGGAAATGATTATGCCTACTTTTACAGATTATAGTGGTGGGGTACCTGGGTGGCTCAGTTGGCTAAGCATCTGACTCTTGATTTCTGCTCAGGTTGTGATTTCAGGGTCATTGAGCCCCACATTGGGTTCTATGCTCAGCGGGGAGTCTGCTTGAGATTCTCTCTCTCCCTCTGCCCCCCCCCACTCTCTCGCTCTAAAATAAATAAATAAATCTTAAAAAAGTTATAGTGGAAGTAGAGATGATAAATGTAAATCACCTGGCATGTAAAAGCTCAGTGAATGATCACTAATAAATAGTATTGTTATGATAGGCCAGGAGACACCCATTTGGGATGGGGGCCAGGAAAAGGGCTCTCATGGAAAGCTCACCCTGGTTCTAGAGAGCTAGACTTCCTAACTTGATGCTGGCTGAACCCACCACTTATCTACCTAGTAATCATAGCTAGAGGACCCATCTTCTGAGAGCTTTCTTCCACTTTCTTCCTATTCTGGATTCTCTATTCCTTCCCCATCTTCATCTCCCATGTCTCTCCATTTAATCAGGGTACTCATTCCAGAGTCTGGAATGAGCTCTTCGACCCCATTGTTTTCTCTCCTATTTTATTAGAGCTTATGGGCCACAGTATTAAACTTGTACCATTGTAGAACAAGTGACTCCCAAGAAAGAAGTCTAAGAGGTATGTGCTCTGTGGTGTTTGAAATAAAGTCACATGTACAGTATACTCTCATTACATTCTTAACTGATCAAAAGTTAAGATTCCTGAGTCCTGTCTTAATCTGTCATTTATTCACTGAGTGATCTTGGACAAGTCCTTTTGTTTTTCTCATTGATTTCCTTGTTTTTTAAAATGAAAGTGGCGCTGCCTACTTTGGTGAGTTGTTGTGAGGATCAGTGAGATGACATATATTTAGAAAAAATGCTTTGCAAAAAATGTGCAAGTTTTTTTTTTTTTTTAAGATTTTATTTATTTGAGGGCGCCTGGGTGGCTCAGTTGGTTAAGCGACTGCCTTCGGCTCAGGTCATGATCCTGGAGTCCCGGGTTCGAGTGCCGCATCGGGCTCCCTGCTCAGCAGGGAGTCTGCTTCTCCCTCTGACCCTCCCCCCTCTCGTGCTCCCTATCTCTCACTCTCTCTCTCTCAAATAAATAAATAAAATCTTTAAAAAAAAAAGATTTTATTTGAGAGAGAGAATGAGAGACAGAGAGCGCATGAGAGGGGGGAGGGTCAGAGGGAGAAGCAGACTCCCTGCTGAGCAGGGAGCCCGATGCGGCACTCGAACCCGGGACTCCAGGATCATGACCTGAGCCGAAGGCAGTCGCTTAACCAACTGAGCCACCCAGGGGCCCAAAAATGTGCAAGTTTTGTCGGGGGGCGGAGCAGAGGCATGAGTACAAAATGTCATAGGATGTCTGCAGAACTTCACCTTAGTTAGCTGAGCTAGAGTTGTCTGTGAAGGAACTATTGGCGGGCATTTCCCTTGGTTGTGTGGAGATCAGGGAGGAATAAGACCTTCTCTAAGATACAAAAATATAAAATGAATCCATCAGGGATAGTGCTTTACAGTTAAAATAGGATTCAACACAACCTAAATGTAAAAGCTAAAATTATACAGCTTTCAGGAAAAAAAGGAAAATTTTCTTTATGATCTTGGGATAAGCAAAGATATTTTAGATAGGACACAGTTTTAACCATAAAAGAAAAAAAAACAGATAAATGCGATTTTATATAATTAAAAACTTCCGTTAATTGAAAAGCACCATTAAGAAAACAAATGCGCAAGCCACAGGCTGAAAGAAAATATTCTCAAGACATGTCTGACAAAGGAAATTTAAAAACTCCTACAACTCAATAATAAAAAGACAAACAAGTCAAGTTTTTAAATGGGTAAAGTAGAAGTCCACAAATAACGGGGTACTTACCATGTTCCAAGGACTATATATAGGTTCTAGGGACACAGAGTTGACTATATCCCAGTTTCTGACCTCAGGGAATGAACTCTAGTCTGAGGGACAGATACCTAAACAACATTATAATATAACTGTCTGTACCTTCCAGCCAAAGTTTCTTCATCATCTTCTGTATCCATTTATTCTTTATCCCTGATTTAGAGGATCAGCCTTCTAGATTCTGTGTCATTATGCTTTTCCATTTCAAAGCATGTGTGACTCCGTAATAGTTTTGTGGATCGAATCATAAGTTCTTATGTGTGTATATTTTATTTGTGAATGCTGCTTGAAAATGGTGCTTTAAGGGGGGGGGGGTGGTATTCACAGAAGATCCAGTGATGGATGTAGCCCATAGGTACTCCTAAAATTACTGCTATGTGTACGAGACAGTTTTCTATGCTCCTTTTAGTCCAGGGCTCAGATGATAGCCTGGACTTTGCGGAAACCTAGTACTATATGTAAGGGGAAGCCGCCCTCTCCAAGCCCTGAACCCACAGTATCTGTGTTGTTTAAAGAAAACAAAATGGGGCACCTGGGTGTCTTGGTCGGTTAAGCGTCTGACTCTTGACTTCAGCTCAGGTCATGATCTCAGGGTTGTGAGATCAAGCCCTGTGTCAGCCTCCATGCTGGGTGTGGAACCTGTTTAAGATTCTCTCTCTCTCTTTCCCTGTCCCTCTGCCCCCCATCTCTAAAAGAAAGAGAGAGAGAGAAAACAAAACTGTTTAAATTATGTACATAATAGATATTATATACAAATTAGAAAATATAGATGACTAGGGTTGCTGGAGGGGAGGTGGGTAGAGGGATAGGGTGATTGGATGATGGGCATTAAGGAGGGCACGTGATGTAATGAGCCCTGGGTGTTATATGCAACTGATGAATCACTGAACTCTACCTCTGAAACTAATAATACACTATATGTTAATGAATTGAATTTTAAGTAAAAATTTAAAAATACAGATGAAACAGAAAGAGTAAAATTAAAAATAATCCAAAATCACTCAACAGAGATAAGCACTATTAATATTTTGTTGTATATGCCTTCAAATTTTCTTTCATGCATATTGCTATGGTCTGAATATTTGTGTCCCCCAAAACTCATATGTTGAATCCTAACCCCCAAAAGCAGTGGTAGTAAGAGGTAGGGCCTTGGGAGGCGGTTAGCTAATGAGGACAAAGCCCTCATGAATGGCGTTAGTGCTCTTACAAAACAGGCTCCAGAGAGATCCCTTGTCCCTTACACAATGTGAGGACACAGCCAGAAGGTGCCAGCTCTGAACAAGGAAGAGGGCAGAACGCAGCCATTCTGGCACCTTGATCTTGGACTTCCCAGCCTCTGGAACTATGAGAAATAAATTTCTGCTGTTTACAAGACACGTAGTCTGAGATGTTTGGTCATAGCAACCTGAACAGACTAAGACACATAAAGACATATATTTATTTACAAAAATGGTGTCATACTCTATATGCTGTTTGTAATCTGCAGTTTTACTTAATATTTTGTGAACATTTTCCCAAGTCAGCAATCATATTAACACATTATTTTAATGATACTCTGCTCTGTACTTTTTTATTGATTGTTATTACTGGAATTTGAGGTTGTTTCCAACTTTCTGTTACCCTTGTGGCATTTTTATTTGAACCCAAGTTTTCTTGGTGAAGGAAGAGAAGAGATGGGGCGGAGTGAAGGGAAAATTATCTCATGTACTCCATAGCTAAACTTCCTAAAAATCCTCTTTATTTCTCTCAACAGTATCCCATACTTTAAGGCAGCTTTCTCTCTTTTTTCCTTCTCAGCTTATCTCTGAAAATGCCCAATCCCCTCCACCACTCAATACCCATTCCCTTCCTCACCTCTCCTTTCCTCTTCTCATAAATCTTAATCTTTTTTTTCTATTTTAAAAAAGGCTTTAAATAACAGTTTTGTTAGGATATAATTCACGTACCACAAAAATCTGTAGTTTTGGTTTTACTCAGACTTTCATAATTATCACCACTGTCTGATTTCAGAACATTTTCATCACCCCAGAAAGAACCTCCATTACCCATTAGAAGTCACTCCCCATTCCCCAGTCCCCCAGTCCCTGGCAACCACTAATCTATTTTCTGTTTCTGTGGATTTGCCTATTCTGGACATTTCATATAAATGGAATCATACAACATCATACAAAGAAGCCTTTTATGACTGGCTTCTTTCACTTACCTTTTTGAGGTTGATTCATATTGTAGCATGGATCACTACTTGATTCCTTTTATTGCTAAATAATATTCTGTTGCATGTATATATCAAATTATTTTCTTAACATCAGTTTTTTTGTTGCAGCTTTAGCTGTCTATCTAACTATTTATTTATCTATCTATCACCTATCTATCTACACTGGCGCACCTGGCTGGCTTAGTTGGTGGAGCGCGCAACTCTGGATCTCAGGGTTGTTGGTTCAAGCCCCACTTTGGGTGAAGAGATTACTTAAAAATAGAATCTTAAAAAAAGAAAAGAAAAAAGAGAAACCAAATTTAAAAAATAAAGTAAGCTCTGCACCCAGTGTGGGGCTTGAACTTTAGACCCTGAGATCAAGAATCACATGCTCTAGCAACTGAGCTAGCCAGGTGCCCATCTATCACATTATGTTTATCCATTCATCTGTTAATGGACAGTGGCTTGCTCCAACTTTTTTTGGCTACTTTGAATGCTGCTATGAATATTAATATACAAACTTTTGTGTGAACATGTGTTTCCATTTCTCTTGGGTATATACCTAGGAGTAGAATTGCTGGGTGATATGGTAACTGTATGTTTAACATTTTAAGGAACTGTCAGACTGGTTTTCCAAAATGGCTCCACCATTTTACCATGCCTCCGGCAAGGTTGAGAATTCCAATATCTCCACATCCTCACCAACATTTGTTACTGTCTGTCTTTTATCTTAGGCATCATGGTGGGGATGAAGTGGTATCTCAATGTGGTTTTCATTTCTGTAATGACTAATGATGTTGAGCATCTTTTCATGTGTTTATTGGCCATTTGTAAGTTTTCTCTGGAGAAATGTCTATTCAAGTTCTTTGCCCAGTTTTTAATTGAGTTATATGTCTTTTTATTGTTGAGTTGTTAAGAGTTCTTTTTTTTTTTAAGATTTTATTTATTTGACAGAGAGAGAGACACAGCAAGAGAGGGAACACAAGCAGGGGGAGTGGGAGAGGGAGAAGCAGGCTTCCCTCCGAGCAGGGAGCCCGATGTGGGGCTCGATCCCAGGACCCTGGGATCATGACCTGAGCCGAAGGCAGCCGCTTAACAACCGAGCCACCCAGGCGCCCCAAGTTCTAAGAGTTCATATATTTTGATCAGTAATCTCTTTGCAAATATTTTTTCCCATTTTGTGGGTTGTCTTTTCTTGATGGTATCCTTTGAGGCACGAAGGTTTTTAATTTTTATGATGTCCACCTTCTCTATTTTCTCACTTGTCACTTGTGCTTTTGGTGTCATATCTAAGAAACCATCACCCAATCCAAGATAACAAATGTTTATTCCCATGTTTTCTTCTAGAACTCAAACCTTGCAGCTCGGTTTAGCCTCTCTGGTTTCTACCTTTCTCTATATCGACTCATTATCTATCCCCAGTCAATTCCCAAAGGGTTGGAGTCCAACAAGGAAGTCTTCCTCTCAGAAAGAAAAGGGAAGGGAGAGGATAAACACTTGCTTTTTAATTTTGATGTAATTTAATTTATAAAAGAATTTTTAAAACTGAATTCCTCACACACTTATTTATTTCAGCCACTTGAATTTTTTCATTTATGTATTGCCTGTTCATGTCCTTGAGCATGTGTGACTTGCCTAGGTCTTTTCTGTACTCCACATGAAGAGCTGTGATCCTGTAATCTGAGTTAAATTTTTAAAAATTGGTGGTATTAAGCATTCAACTAAATGGCGGAAAACTTAGGCATTGAAGAATTTAGATTCACAGTGGGTGGAAGGAAAATGACGGGAATAAAAAGGGAAGGAAGAGAAATGAATGAATTAGCAGAAATTAGATAGGAGGAGTCTGAGCAAGCAAGGACTATTAGGACTTGAATTTGGTAGCACAGGAGACTAGAATTTGAGGAAGCCGTTCTGTCGCAGTCCAGTCAGCAGACCAGAGAAGCTCAGAACGGGTTCTGTGTGCTTGGGGCCAGGAGACCTTAAATAGGAGAGAGCTTTACCTTAGCCTATTGGAGGAAAAACTGGGAAGAGAGGACTTTCTAGGGGACCCCCATAGTGAAAGTTCTGAACTGAAAATGGACAGAATTTGGGCACTTCAGAAGATCTGTATCCTGAGCTGGACAAGAATGTATTATGCCTATCATGTTTGCTAGGACTTCTGTGTGCCTGAGTGATACAAGAGATAGAAATAGACACCCACTCCCTCAGTGAGAAGGTAGAGGTTGGCATCACCCATACTTGTGGTCAAGTCACTCTAATGACCAACTCGGTCTCTGTATTCAAGAAGCTCCAGGACAGGGGCGCCTGGCTGGCTCAGTTGGTGGAGCATGTGACTCTTGATCTCGGGGTTTTGAGTTCCAGCCCCATGTTGGGTGCAGAGATTACTTAAAAATAAAATCTTGAAAAAAGAAAAAGAAAAAAAAAAAGAAGCAGCTCCAGGACAGTAGTAGGGAGAGTGAGGATCATTAGCCCATAGCCAGCAGAGAGGGATGAGCATTCTGGGGCTCAGAGGAGAAAATGAGGTGACATGGGGGCAAACAATACAGAATAATTTAAAAATAGTTTTCTTCCAAAATTAATAGCATATTGCTATGAGTACATGATATAGTTCATCTGCATGATTTTCCACTAATCTGAGAGCTTGCAAGCTGTAGCTGGGTCTAAGGCATCTCTCTGTCCTCCTCAGTGCCGAGCACCCTTTCAGTCATCCTAGATGATTTTTCTAAGTTAGGTACTATTCATACTTTTTTTGTACTTGGGACTAGTCATCATTTACTGCTAAGAACTTGTCCTTGAAGGAAAAGGAGAAAGTGTTGTCCTTGAGATCCCCCAGACCTTTGTAGGTGGCATGAAAATGAGTTTGCCTTTTGTCACAAGTGGACGCACGGCCAATGAAGGGGGCACTCAAGAGCTGGACCCGTGCAGTGCAAAAAGTAGGGCAGGGAAGCCCGGCCTTGTCGGGCTGTGTGATCAGGCTCCATCCTGCCTCTGAGTCGTTTCTCCTCTTGGGCTCTTCTCCATCTGAAAATGCTATGGGGAAGGGCATGTCCCTGACTTCCAGGGAGGTGACATTAGGTTCCCTTTCTTTCCCTCTCTCTCCAGGTGCCAAGCTCTCCTGATGAAATGTGTTCTGCCCCACTGGGCTCCGGGGGCAGTGTCTGGTGCTGTTGATGCCCTTGTTCGAAATTTCCAGAATGGATAGTCCCCCAAAGCTGACTGGAGAGACCCTCATCGTCCACCACATCCCCCTGGTGCACTGTCAAGTCCCAGACAGGCAGTGCTGTGCAGGGGCAAGTGGAGGTAGTAGCAGCACAAGATCCAATCCTTTCTGCCCCCCTGACCTGGGCATCACCCAGCCTGATCAAGACCTAGGACAAGCTGACTCGCTGCTGTACAACAGTCTGCACTCTGCCCCAGGGGGGTCCACACGGCCTGCAGACAGCACGAAGAGTAGGGTTCGGGATGGAAGAGGCCCTGGGGCCCCTAAACGACACAATCCTTTCCTGCTGCAGGAGGGTGTGGCTGAGCCAGGACTTGGTGACCTCTGTGATGACAGCATTGGTGATGGTGCCACCCAGCAGTCCTTCCACCTGCACGGGGCCAGTCAGCCCACCTTCCATCTGTCCTCTTTCCAGCTGCCACCACCTGGCCCTAGGGCAGGCAGGCCGTGGGGGGCAACACGTAGTCGAGCTGGAGTAGTGGAGGGGCAGGAACAGGAGCCAAGGGCCACCTTGGATCCCCAGCACTGCAGCACTAGCCACTGCTGCCGGCCAGACCTGGAAGCAGAGACCATGGAGCTGGACGAGTGTGGGGGACCTGGTGGGAGTGGCAGTGGGGGTGGAGCCAGCGATACGTCGGGCTTTTCCTTTGATCAGGACTGGAAGCTCAGTTCAGATGAGTCCCCGAGGAATCCAGGATGCTCGGGCTCGGGGCCTCAGCACCGCCGCTGCAGTAGCGCCTCCAGTCAGTCCGAGGCGGCTGACCAGTCCATGGGCTATGCGAGTGACTCCTCCTGCAACAGCTCGGAGGGCGTGCTGGTCACCTTCAGCACCCTCTACAACAAGATGCATGGCAACTCCCGCGCCAATCTCAACGCCGCCCCTCAGTCGTGCAGCAACTCTTCCTTCTGCAGCCACTCAGACCCTGGCGCTTTCTATCTGGACCTGCAGCCCTCCCCAGCCGAGTCCAAGATGTCCTGTGAGTCCCACCACCCCGACAGCGGAGGAAGGGAAGGGAGCTACGGCTGTCCTCATGCCTCATCTCCCGAGCTCGATGCCAACTGCAACTCCTACCGCCCACACTGTGAGCCCTGCCCAGGTGTGGCTGACCTCACGGCCTGCTTCCAGAGCCAGGCCCGTCTTGTTGTGGCCACACAGAATTACTATAAACTTGTCACCTGTGACCTGTCCTCCCAGTCATCCCCAAGCCCAGCTGGCTCTTCCATCACCAGCTGCTCTGAGGAACACACCAAGATAAGCCCTGCGCCAGGCCCCGGCGCAGACCCTGGCCCCAGCCAGCCCTCTGAGTATTACCTATTCCAGAGGCCAGAAGTCCAGCCAGAGGAACAAGGAGTGGTGGGTTCCTCGGTGGAAGCAGCGGCACCTGTGGGCCCCACCGTGATCGAGGGGCAAGTGTATACCAACAGCTCACCCCCCAACCTCAGCACTGGACGTCAGCGCTCTCGAAGCTGTGATCGCAGCCTGGCGCGCAGCCCTCCTGTCCGCCTGGGCTCACTGGAGCGCATGCTGAGTTGCCCAGTGCGCCTGAGTGAGGGTCCTGCAGCCCTCGCTGGGTCTGGCTCCCCACCTCGGCGGGTCACCTCCTTTGCTGAGCTCGCCAAGGGCCGGAAGAAAGCTGCAGGCTCTGGCTCCCCGCCGCTTCGAGTGAGCGTTGGGGACTCCTCCCAGGAGTTCTCACCCATCCAGGAAGCCCAGCAAGATAGGGCGGGCCCGCTGGGCGAGGGTACTCACTGTAGTCATAGCCTGCCGCCCGTGCCCTCAGGGCCGGGCATGGGCCTAGTTGGCCCAGAGCCCTGGTCCACCCAGGTCTGTCAGGGCCCCCAGGCCAGTGAGATGCCACCTGCTAGCCTCAGAGCTGCTGGGCAAGGCCCCCTGGCCCAGCTGATGGATCCAGGGCCTGCTCTCCCAGGGAGCCCAGCCAACAGCCATACCCAGAAGGATGCAAGAGCTAGAGCTGACGGTAAGGAACCTACAGGCTGGAGAACACCAGAATATATGCACGGCCTCCTCAGTGATAGGGCCCTGGCAACCACCCCGTCCATAACCACTAAAGGTTCCTCAGCCTAGATCCATCATCTTTCCAGTCCAGGTCACGTCCAACAGTTGTAATGGGAAAGATAAAAAATACACTGAAATAATCAGGACTCAGAGACTGATATATTGGGAAAGGAAGTACGCAGACGATTGTGATTATAAGCCTGGTTGCCTGGAAAGATGATGGTACGTGGATAGGGACCACAGACACTGCTGTAAAGTGCATTTCCTGGAAAAGGGATAAAGCCCAAGTTTAGTTTGGGACATTTAGGAATTTGCAGTGCTTAAGGGATATGTCCCTTAGGCAAACCACACTGAGTCAGTGAAGTCCATTCTTTGATCAGTGATTGTTGCGGCTTTTCAAAGAGCCTGAAAGCAGACACTTAAGCCTCCTGGGCCCCCGCTCTTTCCCTGTTTATTTTATTACATTTAAATAATTGTTTTATAAATGCTCTATGTTAAATGTTGGTGATGGAGAGATGTGAGAGACAGTCTCTAGCCTCAAGGAATTCTGACTAAGGATGAAAACAGAAAAGGAAACATAATTAAAAACAGAGTTGGGGGAGGGGGGAGAGTGCCTGGGTGGCTCAGTTGGTTAAGCTGCCCACCCTTGATCTCAGCTCGGGTCTCAATCTCAGGATCATGAGTTCAAGCCCTGCATTGGAGCCTACTTAAAAACAAAAACCAGAGATGACGGTGTCCAGTACTGGTCTATGAGAGGGCTCTCTAGAAAGACTAAAATGTCAGAGAAGGAGTGCTAACAGAATTTATATTTAAAACCAGTCTAGAAAGAGGATGAGGAATAGGCTTTGTGGAGACTTGTGAGAAGAACATTCTAGGTTCATACAGTAGTCTGTATAAAACCAACAAGGTGCAGAATAACTTGATGCTTTCCAGAAACTGCAAATAATTTGGTATAGCCATGGTGGGGTATGGATGGAACTACTGAAGGATTTTAATCAGGGAAGTGGCATTTTGTTTTTTAACAGCTTAGTGGCATGGGTTTGTTTTTTTTTTTTGCATTTTAGAAAGATCACTGGTTGTTTGGGGGAAAGGTGGATTGGAAAGGATGCCCTGGGGGTCAGGAGACCGCCAAGATCAGAGTCATCAGAATAACAGAGGTAGTTGAAGCTTTGAGTGGATGAGAGCACCTAGGGAGAGTGTGTGGAGTTGTAAAGGGAACAAGGACAGAGGGCCCTGAGGATGCAATGATTTAAGGGTGAGCAGAGCAACACTCAAAGGTTCTGAGAAGAATTAGGAAAATAGGAGGAAAACCAGGGGAGAGTGAAGGCACAGGCACTACAGGAGGAGAAAGTTTCAAAAAAAGAGTTAGGTTCAACAAAGTTTTGAAGAGAAATCACTAACATTAAGGCTGAAGAATCCCGAAAACAACATTTGGGAGTAGTGGGGGGGGGCAGGGGGGGAAGCCAGATCTCAGAGGGTTTGGAAGGAGAGAGAAAGCAGGGGAAAGGGAGATAAAGGGGAATATGCTATGCTGTAGGCTCAGGTTGGTCCAATGGCTTCTCAAAAGAAGTGGGTTAAAAAACCATAAATGGTGTAATCTCTGCTGTTGGGAAGATCATAGCTTCAGAAGACTTCACACTCCTAAAAGGACACAGAGGAGCTGCCCTTGGGGTGGAGGATGAAAGGGGAGGTCTCCAGGGAGGAGGAGGGTCAGAAACAGCAGAGATTGGCCAGAGTCCTTTGGAACCCACTCCCTTCTTAGACTTCACTGTCTGGTGGGTATTTCTAGGCACAGGGGATGCTGTGGCTGGCATTCTGAGGGCAAGAACAATCCTGGTCGGTGATGGGAGAGGCATTAAAAGTGTTGTGTGTTTTTTTATTGGATAAGACTTTCCGTATAGAGATGCTATTCTGTTCCATAAGTCTCCAGTGATCTCCCACAGGGCTCTTCTCCCAATTCTATACGTTTTTTTTTTTAATTAATGAATGACAATTCAATGAATTCATGAATGACAAAAGAAGCTGAGATCTCTTTGAGAGCAGCAGAGTCAACTGTTCAAAAAGATCTTACCAAATCTGGAAAGAACAAAACAAAACAGCAGGGACCAGTGTGAAGTTTGATAGGTAAGCTGTACTTGGGTTGATCTGGGGTATTTAATTGATCGCACTCTCAGAATGAGTCAGCAGTTTGGAAGGGCTTCCAAATAGTTAAAATGACTGTCTTCACTGATAGACTCCAGAAGGGGGAAGCTGATGGTCCTCTACTCCTCTGAATCAGTTAGTGCTCACCTGCAAGTTCTGGGTTCCATTTTAAGAAGAAACTGAGGGACTGGGGCTGTGTCACCTACAGAACAGCAGACTTGGGTGAATGTGGTCTCTGATTTTCTCAAGGGCTGTCACATAGAAAAGTGAGAAACCTTAGTCTTTGTATTCCCTGGGGACAAAACTGAGACCCACTCCCCAGGTCAGGCCCCTCCTTCTTCTCTGATCTCATTCCTCTGCCTCAAACCTGACTCAAACCCTATCCTGGGGACTTAGGGAGGATTTTTTAAAGACTAGAAATAAACAGTCTAATTCAAACATACTTTATATAGCGGGTATAATAAAGCTATGGTTGGGAAGGCCTAATCTGAAAGCCAGAGTCAGTTCAGCCTTGGAATTTTATATTTAAATAAATGGAAAGGCAGGCGGCGTTCCTAGCAGGAAAGGCTGTGTACTTAAAGATGGGAATGGGATGGAAAGAGTGGGGTCAATGAGAATGGCAGGTGTGGGAGTTTGAGGGGAGAGCAGTCTAATTGGTGGCAGGTGTGGATACCTATTTGAGAAGCTTAGACTTTATTCTGTGGGCAGTAGGGTCACAGGGGATAAAACTGGTATTTTAGGAAGCAATCTGATTTATGTAAGAAGATCTGGATGCAGCGAGACTAGCCTGAGCCAAGGGTGACAGTGGGGATTCATTCATTTAACAAATATTTATTCAGTACCTACTATATACTGGGCTCTATTCTAGGTACTGGGGATACATCAATGAACAATTCAAAAACACTGCTTTTTTGGAGCCCTTATGAGGAGTAATAGACAAAAAACAAGATAATTTCTAATAGTGATAAAATGCTAAAAAGAAAATAAAACAGGATGATGAGACAGAGTATGACTTGTCAGAGGGACTGGGGTGGTCACCACTGAGGAGGTGATGTTTGAGCTGATGCCTGAATGATGAGTTGATTCCAGGCAGAACAGCAGGTAAAAAAGATCCTGAGATGTTAATGAACTTGGCATGTTTAAGGACAGAAGGAAGTGTGGCTGGAGCATAGTAAGCAAGGGAGAATGACAAAGGTTGCTCTCTAAGCACAGATTGGGGATGACAGGAGGGTATATTTTGAACATGTCCCCTGGGAGTGATTCTGAAACCCCTCCCTGATGGGGTTGTGATCACTATCCCCTTAAGACTCAATGAAGTAAATAAATGGGGAAAGATGAGGGATACCATTTCCTATGTAGTGCAATGTGATAAAGAGAACATTAGCCCCTAAGTCAGACTCTGGCTTAGCCGAATTCTAGCTCTGCCACTTCCTAGTTGTGTGACCTTGGGCAAATGACTTAATGTCTCTAAATTTCCAATACCCTGAGCTGTCAGGTAAGGGTATTAATTCCTGTCTCAAAAATTTGTTGAGCCAGAGTTGTGCTCAGTGAGCCACACCCAGGGTTTCTGGCTTCGTAGAAGCTTCTAGCGCCACCTTGTGTCACGCAGATGTTTACAGTGTGCACAGTGGTTTTTTTAAGAAGCACAACTCACAGACAATCTGGCTGTGCAGTGTCCTGGAGTTTTGTTAGTTCTGAGCCCTGTGTCTTGAGAGACACTGACCTGAAGATTGGCTGAAAGAACAGGAGATGGTCCTCTCCTTGGGGATCACAACTCTGTGTAGAGGGAGCAAATGTGGACCCTGAGGCTCCAATGCAAGGATCGTGAAAGAGTGGGAATGGGGTTGACAGGGGTGACAGGAGGCTGATTCCTGCTGCAAATGAAGAAATATTATGGTTAGATTTGCTTAAGAATGAAATGAGTCAGCTTTAGTGGAGACAGGCAATGATGAGCAAAAGCTTGAAGTAAATAACATCTTACCCTGAATATCTGTGACCTTTACTCCAACTCTTTAGGCCTTAGAAACAAAGGAAATGGTGGTTCTGCCATCGTCAGAAATGGAAGTCATCAGGGGAAAGGTGATAGATGAATTGCTTTAAAATAGCAAATTTTGGGAGCGCCTGGACGACTCAGTCGGTTGAGCGTCTGCCTTCGGCTCAGGTCATGATCCCAGGGTCCTGGGATCGAGCCCTGCATCGGGCTCCCTGCTCAGTGGGGAGGCTGCTTCTCCCTCTCCCACTCCCCCTGCTTGTGTTCCCTCTCTTGCTGTGTCTCTCTCTATCAAATAAATAAATAAAATCTTAAAAAAATA
The DNA here is from genome assembly GCF_037043125.1 of Eumetopias jubatus. NCBI lineage: Eukaryota > Metazoa > Chordata > Mammalia > Carnivora > Otariidae > Eumetopias > Eumetopias jubatus. The sequence continues at coordinate 58,895,770 of NW_028274821.1, forward strand.
ATAAAATAAACAAAAAGCAAATGTTTAGGGGGAGGGGCAGACAGAGAGGGAGAATCTTTTTCTTTTTAAGATTTTATTTATTTTAGAGAGAGTGAGCGAGTGGGGGGAGGGGCAGAGGGAGAAGGAGAGAGAATCTCCAGCAGACTCCTTGCTGAGTGCAGAGCCCAACATGGGGCTTGATCTCACTACCCATGAGATCATTTGTGCCAAAACCAAGAGTCAGAGGCTTAACCGACTGAGCCACCCAGGCACCCCAGAGGGAGAGAGAGAATCTTAAGTAGGCTCCACGCCCAACACAGAGCCTGAGATCGTGACCCGAGCTGAAATCAAGAGTCGGATGCTTAACTGACTGAGCCACCCAGGCACCCTTAAAATAGCAAAAATTTTTTAAAGATTTTATTTATTTCTTTGACAGAGAGAGACACAGCAAGAGAGGGAACACAAGCAGGGGGAGCGGGAGAGGGAGAAGCAAGCTTCCCGCTGAGCAGGGAGCCCGATGCAGGGCTCGATCCCAGGACCCTGGGATCATGACCTGAGCTGAAGGCAAACGCCTAACGACTGAGCCACCCAGGTGTCCCAAAATAGCAAATTTTAAGTGAAAGCAGAATGATCCAGGGATTAAGGGGAAGGTGGGGGCTAAAACTGTGGGTTCGGGAGTCATCTGTATGAATGCCTGAACTTGAACAATGCAGGGAAGAAAGTGTAAAGGGAGATCTAAGAATGGAGCCTTAAGATACACCCACCCTTGAAGTCAAGAAAATGAAGATGGGGTGAATAGTCAAGAGTGCAAGAGAGTTCAGCATCATAAAAACAATAGAAAAGGTTTTACAAAAGATGGGAGGCACACTGTCATATTCCCGAACTAGGATTGCCCTTACCCCATTCAGTTCCTACAAGCCAGGTCCTGCCCATCTCTTCCCCTCTCCCCAGTGAGCATCATCCGGCTGCTTCTTTGCTTCCTCTCCTGGGGGCCCCAGGGTCTGTCTGATTCCTCCTCCATCACTGTCGCCACAGGCGGCGGTGCGGAGAGCCGACCAGTCCTTCGCTACAGCAAGGAGCAGAGGCCAACCACGCTGCCCATCCAGCCCTTCGTGTTCCAGCACCACTTCCCGAAGCAGTTGGCCAAGGCCCGCGCCCTCCACAGCCTTTCCCAGCTCTACAGCCTGTCTGGCTGCAGCCGTGCACAGCAGCCTGCCCCCCTGGCTGCCCCTACTGCTCCAGTCCCAGCCTTAGCTCCCTCAGGGGAGTCACAGGCACCCACCAACAGAGGGGCCAGGAAAGCTGGGCCTGAGCCAGAAACCTCACGGCCGTCACCCCTGGGTAGCTACTCCCCGATCCGCAGTGCTGGCCCCTTTGGGCCCAGCACCGACTCTTCTGCTTCCACCTCGTGCTCCCCTCCTCCAGAGCAGGCCACAGCCACAGAAAGCCCACCCCCATGGAGCCACTCCTGTCCTCCTGTTGCCCGGCCTGCCACCTTCCAGCAGCCACAGAAGGAGGATCAGAAGATACTGACCTTGGCTGAGTACCGTCTCCATGGAACAGGAAGCTTGCCTCCTCTGGGCTCCTGGAGATCTAGCCTCAGTCGAGCAGAAAGTCTAGCCCGGGGAGGTGGTGAGGGCAGCATGGCCTCCAGGCCCAATAACGGTATGAGCTTTATCCTCCACCGCAAGCATTTCTACCCGAACCCCCCCCCCCCACCTTTGGATGCTTTCTTATACCCCACCCTGGGGTAAGGGGTTAAAATGTTTACATCTCCTTCCCCAGCACCTGTGGATAATATCCAAGCACTCCCAGCCCTCATATTTTATATGACCGCACTGGGTGGATGTGAAATGCTGTCTCCTGCTAACTCTTGCCCGTCTCTTCTGCTCATCTGTTCTGCTTTCAGCCAACCACCTATCCCCTCAAGCACTCAAGTGGCGGGAATACAGGAGGAAGAACCCACTAGGGCCCCCTGGATTGTCAGGGAGCCTAGACCGAAGGCCACAGGAAGCTCGGCTGGCCCGAAGGAACCCCATCTTTGAGTTCCCTGGCTCCTTCAGTGCTGCTGGCCATCTGAACTGCCGGCTGAATGGTGTGTGGGCCAGGTGCCCAGTAGACCCAGGGCAGGCTCTACCGCAGCTGGGCAGGGCTGGAGAAGGGGCAGTCCCATGGGAACGAGTCCCAGAGGGTATGAGGCACAGAACTGACTGCCGCGCTTGGAAGGAGAGTTGCTTGAGATTGATTTTTCTCTTCTTTCCAGGTCAAATAGTGAAGCCATTACCACTGACCTGCCCTGACTTCCAAGACCCCTTTTCCTTGACTGAGAAGCCTCCAGCTGAGTTTTGTCTGTCCCCAGATGGCAACTCAGAGGCCATTTCCATTGACCTGCTTCAGAAAAAAGGTGAATGTTACCCCCAGCTCAGGCCAGGAATTCTGTTGTCGGTACCTATTGTGCCTGTTGCCCTACTGTCTAGCCCTCCAGAACGTTTCCCTATCCTAGAACTCCACGTGCTAGGAAGGAATCAGCACAGGAATTGGGGCACGAGGTAGCAGCCTGTGCATCGTGTAGGACAAGTGTGCCTGAATGCACAAGGGTCATTTATCAGAGGCTTGAGAATCAGGCTTCGGTCTCTTACCTCAGGGAGCTAAGTAGAGTGAGGGAGACTGCCATGCCATAAATAAATGGCCGTGTGTTCTAATGGGGGGAGTCCAAGTACAACAGGACCTAACAGCTTGGGTAAGCATGATGGTAACATCTACTAAGATGTTGAGCAAATAAGGGACCACTGGACCAAGAGAAAGCTGTTTCAGGGAGATGTTGGGGAAAGAGTTGAGCATCTTGTGGGCTGAAGGGAAGGAGCTGTGGGGAGGGAGAAAGATGAAGCTGAAGTTCCCTGTAGAGGCAGAGTGGGGGGTTCAAAGCTGGGAAAAGGGAAGAACCTTGAGCAAGATGGAAAGAGAGTGAGGGGGGCGGGCAGGAGGGTAGACAGGATGTAGTTATGTCTTTTGGATAGACAGAGAAGTTGAATTGATGACCAGTGGCCTCTGTTCTCTGGGTGAGGTCGAACCAAGGGCTTGAGAAGAGAGGTAAAGATTTGGCAACGTGAGAGCATAGCAGAGGGCACCTGAAGGCACATGTCAAAGAGGTGCCCTTGTCGGTCACTGTTGTGAGTGGCCCTGGACTTTGTCCAGCAGCCAGTAGCCTGGTTTCTCAGAGCGGAGAAGATGGGTCGTTAGCTCAATCCAGGACTGGAGTAAGAGGGTCTTGAAGGTAAAATCGCTGAGATGGGTCCACTGGTGGTGACAACAGTACAGGGCTTGAGAACTGGGCGAAAACAGAAAGGGGTCAGGGCCTGGTCCTCGGTAAGACTGAGACCCATGTGCAGGGACAGAGAGAGAGAAAGTGGACGTCCCTCCCTCTCTCCACTGAGGGCTCAGTCTCAGCTGAGTTGCCCAGGGACTTGCTAAGGAACCCATCACATGGAATTCTTACTTGCAGGGCTGGTGAAGGCGGTTAACACTGCCGTGGACCTCATTGTGGCCCATTTTGGCACAAGCCGGGATCCTGGGGTGAAGGTAGGCAAAAAACTGGGGCCAGCTGAACTCTACCCTGCTGACCATCACCCATTCTATGCTGCCACCTTCTCCTGCTCTCTTGCACCTAGAACCCAGAACTGGGTACTTGAGGATGGGGATCACAAGAGAGGCATGCTAAGGCCTAAGAGAGTCAGAGAAGACCAAGGTCGGGCTTCCAGTGATTCCCTGTTCTTCTCTACTGCATCCACAGGCAAAGCTCGGGAATAGTTCTGTGAGCCCCAATGTGGGCCACCTGGTTCTGAAGTACTTGTGCCCCGCAGTCCAGGCTGTGCTGGAGGATGGGCTCAAGGCCTTCGTGCTAGATGTCATCATTGGGCAACGTAAGAACATGCCGTGGAGTGTGGTTGAGGCTTCTACACAGCTAGGTAAGTGCTGGGCAGCAAGATGAGGACCCCAGGCGGAGATCCGGATTCAGGAGACTGGGCATGTGACTGCTAACTCTGGCTTCCTCTCAGGCCCGTCCACCAAGGTCCTGCACGGCCTCTACAACAAGGTCAGCCAATTCCCGGAGCTCACCAGTCACACCATGCGTTTCAACGCCTTCATTCTCGGCCTGCTCAAGTGAGTGTGTGGGGCCACAGGAGTGGCAAATCACAGCCCTCTCCCCCGGGCTCTGCCACTTCTGTGGAACCGGCTCCCTAGACTGAGACAGGCCGAGGGGGATCTGCAGGCTCTGTGGCCAGGGCCCAGACTCACCTTCTCCCCATCTAGTTACAGCTTTCTCAGTAGGTCTCTGGTTTCCCACCACACCCACAACCCTCTGGCACTGATCACCAACATGGTCTTTGGCTTTTATAAATCCATAATCTGGCTTATTTGGAAATTAATCTGGTTCTCTGGATATTGTACACCTTGATCCCCTCAATTGCAGCCCTACTTCCAAATCCTGCCTCTGACCATAAGGCCCCCCTTGAGATCCACATCATAGTATCCTTCTTTCTCAAGTGTGGGCCTGGGCCATCCCCTTTGGGATGTGTACCCTGTATGTCCACTCAGTAGCTGCCATGACTTCTGGGGGCCTAGGCAAGCCAACTCCAACTCCATTCTAGAGGGAAGTCATTGGCTTGTGAATCACATGTTAACCCCCTCCCATCATCCCTCACTGACTTTCCGGAACTATTTTACGTGAAACGAACCAGGTAGCATCCCTGCCATAGAAGGGAGATGTTCACCCATACTTCTGCCTCTGTCTGACCCCCTGTCTGTCTCCTTTATACCTTATCATCTGGCTATCTACACACAAGATTCAACTCTCTCTGTTTCCCTACAGCATCCGGTCCCTGGAGTTCTGGTTTAATCACCTCTATAACCACGAAGGTAATGCCCGGAACGCTACTCTCTCTCTTGCAAACTCAATATAGGCCAGACCTCAGAGGCTCAGAAGAGGGAGGCATGGCTCTTTACAGATGGTAGAGGTGGGGAGGGGGACCGCCCAAGCTTCCGTCTTCAGAGCCTGGGCTTCCAGCCCAGTCTGTCCCCAGCTTCTACTTGTGTTAGAGCCTTGGAGCCAGCAGGATACTCGGGCAATCTGGAAGTGAGGGTGACCAGGAACCCCCACAGCTCTCCTGTGAACTTGGGGCTGCCACTTACGGCTGCGGAGGTCACGACCTGCACAAGCGTCAGGCGGCCTCTTTGGCACTGGCATGCACCCAAGGGCACAGTGCCCCGCCTGTGCGACAGTACGCAGCGGCTCTGCCAGGGCCACTTCTCGGAGGCCCCCCACCCCCAGGCCGGGCTGTGCTTCTCTGTGGGGCTCAGGCCCTCTCTCTTGCTCCCCCAGATATCATCCAGACCCACTACCAGCCGTGGGGCTTCCTGAGTGCAGCGCATACCGTGTGCCCCGGCCTCTTTGAGGAGCTGCTGCTGCTGCTGCAGCCCCTGGCCCTGCTGCCCTTCAGCCTCGATTTGCTGTTCCAGCACCGGCTCCTGCAAAGTGGGCAGCAGCAGCGGCAGCACAAGGAGCTGCTGCGGGTGTCACAGGACCTGCTGCTGTCTGCCCACTCGACGCTGCAGCTGGCCCGGGCCAGGGGCCAGGAAGGGCCTGGAGACATGGACAGGGCGGTCCAGGGGGAACGGGTGAAGGGTGTGGGCGCCCCCGAAGGTGGAGAAGATGAGGAGGAAGAGGAGACAGAAGAGGTGGCAGAGGCAGCTGGGGGCTCAGGGCGTGGCAGGTGGGCCCGAGGCGGGCAGGCTGGCTGGTGGTACCAGCTCATGCAGAGCTCCCAGGTCTACATCGATGGCTCAGCTGAGGGCTCTAGGTTCCCCCGTGGTGGCAGCAATAGCAGCAGTGAGAAGAAGAGAGGGGCAGGAGGCGGGGGACCACCCCCCCGAGAGGGAGTAGTCGAAGGGGCAGAGGCCTGTCCTGCCCCTGAGGAGACCCTTGGCCGGGACAGGGGCTGGCCCTTCTGGATGGGGAGCCCCCCTGATTCTGTACTGGCCGAGCTGAGGCGCAGCCGGGAGAGGGAGGGGTCCACTGCCCCCCCAGCAGAAAATGAGGAAGGAGCCTCAGAGCCTTCACCTGGGGGCATCAAGTGGGGACACCTCTTTGGCTCCCGAAAGGCTCAGCGGGAGACCCGGCCCACAAACAGGTGAGAGGCAGCCCATGGTGTAGACAGAGGGATTTGGCGAGCCTATCTAAACCAGAGCACAGACAGAGCCGGAGCCCCGGCTGCTCTCCCCTAGGCTACCGTCCGACTGGCTGAGCCTGGACAAGTCCATGTTCCAACTGGTGGCACAGACAGTGGGTGCCCGCCGAGAGCCAGAGCCCAAGGAGAGCCTGCAGGAGCCACACTCTCCGGTCTTGCCCTCCAAGCCTCCATGGTAAGCCCTGGAAGATAGCACTGGGGGGCTGGGTTTGGCTTTGGGTGGGGTTTCTCTGACCTCCATTTGTTGTTTCCCCAGCGAGGTGAAGGCACTGTGCCATCATCTGGCCACAGGCCCCGGACAGCTGAGCTTCCGCAAGGGAGATATCCTACGGGTGCTGGGGCCAGCTGGAGGAGACTGGTTGCGCTGCAGCCGTGGCCCCGACACTGGCCTGGTGCCTCTGGCCTATGTGACCTTGACCCCATCTCCAAGTCCAACCCCCAGAAGCAGCCAAAACTGAGGCCCTGTGCATGCTGGTGGCCTCAGGGACCCTCATAACCCCTGACTCAGAGCCTGAGAGCCCTTCCCAAGCCCTCTGGCCTGGCCACAGAGAATAGACTGAGAGCTGGGGGCCGTACATCCCTGTGCTCAGTATTAATTACTTCCCATTAACTGTCCCAGTGACCTCATCCAGACCTCCACCCAGGAAAGGAGGGAAGGGATGCAGCACTGGGCTGCCAGGATTTCCCCGGCCCACGTGGGCCAGCCCTCCCATAGGTACAGATAAGCACGTCCCTATGGAGGCCCATTTGCAGGGTTCCCTAGGCCAGGTGGTGAGGAGGAGAGGTGACAGTATTGGGGCCAGCTCCCTAAGCCCCCAAATGTAAATAGGCTGTGGCCAGTGCCTGGTGGTCAGAAGAGGGAGGAGGAGCCCAGGCTTCTGTTTATGTATTTATTTATTTATTTATTACACCTATTAATAAAAAAGGTGCTCGGCCTCCAAACCATTTCTCTTTGTGCCTCCCCCCACCCCCCTCGGGCCCACCTCTCTTCCTTCCAAAGGGATGGCTGAGATAGGAAGACAGAGAAGAGAGAACTTGAAGTCCAGGTACCTACACCAGGAGCTGCTTCTGGAGGGTGGTGAGGCCCAGTGCATCATGGGTGAGATGCCCATATGTGTGCCCGAACTGGAACTTATACCCTGTATGGACAACAGAGTCTGTCACTTGTAGCCAGTGGCAAGAAGAGCCATTTATTTCTCAGCCAGTGCCTAAGCCCTCCAAAATCTGGTCCCAGCTTCCCACTGTGAGCTACCTCCATATCCTTTTCTGCCCAGTGAGAAAGCCGAACCATATGATCCAAGGGCCCCCCCATATCAGTTCCAACCCCCCCCAACCACTTCCACCCATTCCACACACACACACAAATATTCCAGTCCCCTCTGGGGCTATCCTCACCTGGCACATAGCCCCCATAATTAGGTAATAGGCCCAGGTTCTGAGGGTAGGTCCTAGAAAGTGGAGGGAGATGTTTGGGATCCTTCTGGGGTCTGCTCCCTGAGTACATCTGTCCAAATTCCTGCAGTGCCCGGTTGGTGAGCACAGGAAAGCTGGAGCCAAAGAGGAAGCGGGCACGGGGCACGTAACCAGTGAAGCCTGGGGGGGGTGGATACTGAGTCAGGACCTCCTGGGAGCCTCCCCATGCCTTTGGTCATTAGCCACTTCCTCTCACCTGGCATGAAGAACTTGCGAGGATCTCTGTCATCCATGGAATAGGGGGAAGCCTTGTGAGGAGAAGGTGGCAGAGAAAAAGTAAGGCTATCCAATTCAGCCCCTGTGCTCCAACAGAAGCTCCCTGGGGGGTGGAGCTGGCGGTCAAGCCCACATCCCCTGCACCCCGTAGCCATGCTACTCATGGCCGCCCTGCCTAGGCCCGCCCACACAGAGGTCAGGCTCCCCAACTCCCAACCCCCCCGGACCCCCTCCAGCCTTCTTGGTCTCACTTGTTCTGCCTCTTGCCCCAGCTCTGGCTCCAGCTTTGGCTCTTGGTCTTTCTCCACATCTTTTTTACCCTTGGCCTCCTTTGGCAGCTGTTGACCCCCTTGTCCCTCAGACCACTGAGTGAAATCACTCAGAGCCTCAGCCCAGACCCGGCTGCAGTTCTTGGCAAAGATGAACTGTGCCTGGGGTACAAAACCTGGGTGGGAGGGGGCAAGAAAGATTTCACTTAGTGTTTGGGGCACACGTTCTGGGTTGGGGACACCTGTTCAGACTGTCCGTACATACCTGTGTACCCAGGAATCATGCTGGAGCTAAGCCTTTCATGCCCCCGCCTGACAGGCAGGCTTCCCCTGGGAACCTCAGGAGATGCTGGAGGCCGGATGGGAGGCAGAAGTGTGCGATGGGTGGGGGGCCAGGCTAGGCCAGGAAACCCTCGAAGCAGCTGACCGGTCATCTGCCCATAGGTCTGACCCGTGCTGAAGCGAAGTAGTGGGCAGTGTCCGGTGTACCTGTAAGCACAGGACTCACCCGCTCACCTCTAGACTCCCCCTGCTCCACCACCCGCAGAGATAGAAACAGAGACCTCTGAAAGCCCTGGTTTTTTTTCTGGATTCGGCTGCGTATATATTTGGAGCAGGCATTTCTCAGTTCTCTCTGGGTTTTCAACCCTTCCCCTCTGCTGTTACCCTGTTACCATGGAGAAGACAACACAAAGCTTCGTGGCAGGCCCAGCTACCACTATCCGCTTGCTCTTCCTTTTCCATCCAACACCATGAATATCTCAGCCTTGGGCCTACCATACCAGTTTGTCTATTGGCCCCTACGTCCTACGTGGCACAACTCCCATGTCCTTATAGCCCTATTCCCAGAAGCAAGCAGGGATGTGCCCTGGGTTGAAGTCTTACCCTGGGATATAATGAGGGTTCTGAGGGTTCAGCCCTGGTATGAAGGTGCTGGCCATAGCCATGGGAATCCAGGCAGTTCCTTTTGTTTCCCTTGGAGCCGAAGCTTTAGGCTGTGTACTGTGTCCAGGGTTGGTGGGGTGGGACCAGAGGCAGGAGGCGGGGCCAAGGGAGGAGAGAGGGGAGGAGGCACTAGGGAGGTAATTGACAGGGCCAAGGCCAGGAGCTCACTGGTTGGTCTGCTCCAGAACAAATGCAGTCCACCACGTGGGGGTAGGGAAAAGTGTGAGTGTGGCCTCCCGTTCCTCCCGTTCAGGGAGCGAAGGAAGCCCTAAGGTGGGAGGTGAAAGAACAAAAACTGTGAGGTCCATTCAGCTCTATCTTAAGAGGACCACCCTTCCTTCTTAAACCCCCTGCCTGAAGACATGTGGGTGCTAGTCTTTGTGAGTGTTGACTGAAAGTGATGGAATGCCTGGGAAGAGAGGGTCTCCAAGGGGTCCCGGGGGGGGGGGGGGTGACAGGGAGAAAAAGGAACCTAGAGACTCTAAGCAGTGACATTTTCTTTTCAATCATTTTACTTTGACAAGAATTATTTATTGGATATCCACCATCATCTGGATTATCATTCAACAAATAATGCTGTGCTCTGCTAGGCATATTCTGTAGTCGCAAAAGCTAAGCTCCATATGACTTTGGGCAAGTCATTTAGTATCTCTGAACCTTTTACAAAATGTAGATACCAGGACTCACCCTGCTACTGTTGTGAGGCTCGAATTAATATATACAAATGTGTTTTGTAGCAGCAAAGACCATGAAGTCAGAAAGGGGGTGGAGGGGAAAGATCATGGGCCTGAGGTCACACTATCATGGGCTCCTACTAGCTTGTCGCCTTAACCTTGTCTGAGCAGGTGACTTAACTTCTGCTGAACGTGAATTCCCTAAACCCAAATGTGAAAGTTAAAATAACCTAACCTACCAGGGTGCTGTTAAGATAAAGTCAGTGTGGGAAAGAATTTACCCCAGCACCTGGGACTCAGCTACTAAAACTTAATTTTCTTCCCTATTGTCTAATATTTTCTCTAAGCTTCTAACACACATAGGAGACCTGTCACTAGTTAGTAAATTCAGTGGATATGGGTTTTTCTACTCTGGGAGTTCAAGGAAAGGAAATATGGTAATGTTGGGTTTTAAGACTAGGGACAAATTAGAATTTGTTAAGAAAATAATTCATAGGGTGCCTGGCTGGCTCAATTGGTAGAGCATGCAACTCTTGATCTAAGGGTTGTGAGTTCAAGCCTCACACTGGCTGCACAGCTTATTTATAAAAGAAAGAAAGGGAATAAAGTAAGAAAAAAGAAAAGAAAGAGGAGAGAGAGAAAGAAAAAAGAGGAAGGAAGGGAGGGAGTAAGGAAGGGGGAAAAATAAGAAAAAATTCAGATTCTAAGAGCAGAGAAGTATGGACCCGAAAGAAGAGCTCTCAGAGGGGGGCAGCATGACTGGAACTCAGCTCTGGGGCTGGGTCAGTCAGGGTCAGGCCAGTTCACCTTTCCAGGAGGCAGAACCTCTGCTCTTCTCCCCACCCAAGTGTGACATGCCCACGCTGACCAAGCACACATCCCTAACTTGTGGATTGCACAGGAGCGCTGGGCCCCAAGGAATACATTTCACGTTTCTCACTGTTGTGCCAAGGACAGCCTTGGTATGTGGCATTTAGAGCTGGGGTTGTAGACTTGGCTCACTGTTAAGGAAATATGCTAGATGGGGATGGGAACTGAGGGGAGAACCCAGAAAAGCAGCAGTGTGGCAAGGTTAACAACCTAGACTTTTGGATTCTGTAACAAACACTATTGGTTGCACGCTGACTACCCATTCCCCTGCCCCCATCTCCCTTCTTCCTAACAGAACCTTAATTTTGTTCTGTGGAGCAGCCAAGAGCTTCAGGGAAGCTTGGAGCCAGCCCTGGGAATGAGTCTTGATTAGTCTAAGCCCATCGTAGTGATCCTATTTCCCCTTGTCAGTGATTAGTGAGGCACGGGCTTATGGCGTTCTGGACAAGAAAAGGGAAGTTGGCCAGGATAAGAGAGGGCCCTAAGAAAAGTAAGCAACTTAAAATGCTCTTTAAAAAGATGCATGACAGGGGCGCCTGGGTGCCTCAGTCAGTTAAGGGTCTGCCTTTGGCTCAGATCATGATCCCAGGGTCCTGGGATCGAGCCCCGCATCGGGCTCCCTGCTCTGCGGGGAGCCTGCTTCTCCCTCTCCCACTCCCCCTGCTTGTGTCCCCTCTCTCACTGTCTCTCTCTCTCTCTGTCAAATAAGTAAATAAAATCTTAAAAAATTAAAAATAAAAAGATACATGACAAAAGAAAAAAGATGCATGACAGGGATGCCTGCGTGGCTCAGTCGGTTAAGCGTCTGACTCTTGATTTCGGTTCAGGTCATGATCTCAGGGTCGTGAGATCGAGTCCTGCATCTGGCTAGAAGTGGAACCTGCTTAAGATTCTCTCTCCCTCTCCTGCCCCTCACCCACCTCAAATAAATAAATCTTTTTTTTAAAAATGCATGACAAATGAGAGAGAGAGAGATGGACAAGAAGGAACGATGTCCTTTCCTGCCTTTAGAAGTTCTATGGACGTGATGACAGAACTCTGGTAGGCATCATGAAACCTTGTGGGAAGCTAGGCTAACTTAGGGACAGAGCCTGAATACAGCAAGGATGGATAGGAGAGTAGAAAGGCCTGGGTCCTTGATGAGCTACTGAGCTAACCAACCTTTTTATATGAAATAATTTCATTATTGTTAAAGCCAATTTAAGTTTTCTTTTACTTGGAGCCCAAGGCATCGTAACATAAAAATAAAAACAAACAACAACAACAAAAACTAGTTCAAATCCTAGCTTCCCTGGAGATACGGACGTTGGCCAAATTCATCTCATTGAGCCTCACTCTCTTAGCCATAAAATGAAGACACTAATGTTACTTCATTGAGTAGGACAAAACAGTAGCACAAGATGATACATAAAGAGCCACTGGCCCCGGTGTCTAGCTGATGTTAAGTGCTAACTAAATAGCAATTCCTAGTGTTTGGTTGGAATTTGGTGGGAATGGGAGAAAGGAAAAGAGCTGAGGACAGTAAGAGGTTGGAGGTTCAGGTGAAAGTGGTGAAGCTGAGAAACTGAAAGGTCAGCATGTGAAGGTGGGGTGCAGATTAGAAGGGAGAGGCTCGTACAAATTCTGCAGGACCAACCATGGCAGTTGGAATCAGTGTGTGAATTACCACAAATTAGGAAAGAGGTTACAGTGAGTCTTAGATTTGTGTTTGTGAAGAAACAGTCCACTCCTCTTGGTGAATAGCCTGTTACTACTGTTTCCATCTGTGTAAACAATATTTCTAAGTCCTTGAAGATCAGAAAGGTGTTCTAACCTGGGAAGGAAGTGAAAGAACTAGCTAAGGGGCCCAAAGGACTGCTCACTGCCTCTGTGCCCCCGATTCCAGGGGACGGTCATCATGGCAACCAAGCCCCAGCTTGCTCCTGGTGGGAGCTGCACAGCCAGTGCTGGTGGACAGAAGGTTTCACTGGGATTACACCTACTCACAAAATGAGGGTCCAGTTAGGAGAAAGCCACGTCAGTGCCCTGCCCGTTCCACACAGCCTGTTAGTCTCCAAAACAGCAGTCTATAACTTCCTGTAGTTCCACCTTTGATCCTAACCAGAAATTGCTGTAAAATTTCATATAAGTACAAATATCAAATCATTATGTTGTATACCTGAAATTAATGTTATATGTCAACTCTACCTCAATTTTTAAAAATCAATCAGAATATTTACCAAAAAAAAGTTTCAGATGGATCCCAGATCAGTCATTTGATTGTAAGACAATACTGGGCAAGCATAAATCCCCTCAATGAAGATGAAGAAAAAGAAAATCATGGGGCCCTTGAAAAAAATTCCTCAGATCAAGACACCACCACAAGTGAAACAAGATGTGAAAAGAATAAACTCCAAACGATTACATACAACACAAAACCTTTTTTAATTAAAATAAATAGATACAATGATTGAATAATTCCACTTCTGGGTATTTACCTGAAGAAAATGAAAATATTAATTCAAAAGATATTTGCATCCCTATCTATGTTCATTGCAGCTATTTACAATAGTCAAGATATGGAAGCAACCTAAGTGTCCATCGATAGATGAATGGATAAAGAAGATGTGGTATATATACATACACAATGGAATATTACACAGCCATAAATGAAGAATGAAATCTTGTCATTTACAAAAACCTAGATGGACCTAGAGGTATTATGCTAAGTAAAGTAAGTCAGACCAAGAATGACAAATGCCACATAATTTCCCTTATATGTAGAATCTAAAAAATAAAACAAAACGAATTAAAAAACAAACAGACTCATAAATATAGAGAACAAAGTGGTGGCTGCCGGCAGGGGGGTGAAATAGGCAAAAAGAAATACACAGGAGAGCTGCAATAAAACTATGTCAAAATGGAAGCAAGGTAATGATGAGCCTGAGTTTCAGATGCTTACCTCACAGGGAGTGAGACAAACTGGGAGGAGAGACCATACAGTTAGATGTACGTGATTGCCAAGGTCTCAGGTTATGTTTGGGATAGCGACTTCATAAATGCTTATTATTATACATTAATAATTAACACAGGACCAATGATGAGACTATATCGTAAACCAAGGATTATGATAATCCAAATCTGGGCATTTGACATCCAAGAGGTAGGGTGGGGATGGGAGGAATCCAAGTAGAAATGACCAGAAACAGTAGTATTGACTGGTAGATTTTAATATACTCTTCCGTTTTAAGTAACTCAAGAAGTCAAAATATTAAAAAGGAATACCAGCATCTGAATAAGGATGATTTATTAGCTATACACAGAAGACTTTTTTTTTTAAGATTTATTTTTTTGTCAGAGAGGGAGAGCACAAGCAGGGGTAGAGGCAGGCAGAGCAGGTAGAGGGAGAAGCAGGCTCTCTGCCAAGCAAGGAGCCCGATGCAGTACTCGATCTCAGGACCCTGGGATCATGACCAGAGCTGAAGGCAGACACTTAACCAACTGAGCCACCCAGGCGTTCCTACACAGGAGACTTTTATTTTTTTTTTATTTTTTAACTTTTTTTAAATTTTTTAATTCTAAAATATATTCTTTGGTAAAATTTCCTTGATTTTTTTGAATTTTTTTTTAATTTTTATTATGTTATGTTAATCACCATACATTACATCATTGGTTTTTGATGTAATGTTCCATGATTCATTGTTTGTGTATAACACCCAGTGCTCCATGCAGAGCGTGCCCTCTTTAATACCCATCACCAGGCTAACCCATCCTCCCACCCCCCTCCCCTCTAGAACCCTCAGTTTGTTTTTCAGAGTCCATCGTCTGTCATGGTTCGTCTCCCCCTCCAATTTCCCCCCTTCATTCTTCCCCTCCTGCTATCTTTTTTTTTTTAACATATAATATATTATTTGTTTCAGAGGTACAGGTCTGTGACTCAAGTCTTACACAATTCACAGCACTCACCACAGCACATACCCTTCCCAATGTCTATCACACAGGCACCCCATCTCTCCTACCCCCCACCACTCCAGCAGCCCTCAGTTTGTTTCCTGAGATTAAGAATTCCTCATATCAGGGTGCCTGGGTGGCTCAGTTGTTGAGCATCTGCCTTCGGCTCAGGTCATGATCCCAGGGTCCTGGGATTGAGCCCCACATCGGGCTCCTTGCTCAGTGGGAAGCCTGCTTCTCCCTCTCCCACTCCCCCTGCTTGTGTTCCTGCTCTCACTGTCTCTCTCTGTCAAATAAATAAATAAAATCTTAAAAAAAAAAGAATTCCTCATATCAGCTACACAGGAGACTTTTAAAAACAGGTCATATAGTGGACATTGCTGCTATAAACATTGGGGTGCAGGTGCCCCTTTGAATCCCTACATTTGTATCTTTGGGGTAAATACCTAGTAGCACAATTGCTGGGTCATAGTGTAGCTCTATTTTCAACTTTTTGAGGAACCTCCATACTGTTTTCCAGAGTGGTCACACCAGCTTGTGTTCCTACCAACAGCGTAGGAGGGTTCCCCTTTCTCTGAATCCTTGCCACCGTCTGTCGTTTCCTGACTTGTTAATTTTAGCCATTCTGACTGGTGTGAGGTGGTATCTCATTGAGGTTTTGATTTGGATTTCCCTGATGCCAAGGGATGTTGAGCACTTTTTCATGTGTCTGTTGGCCATTGGAAAAAAAAAACGGGTCATAGAGTCTAGTCCTGACTAGAGCATGGGACTAATAGTTCAGGCTTGGGCAAATCACTTCAAGTCTTTGAGCCACATCTGTAAAATGAAAGCGATGCACTGGATGGTTATTAAGATTCTTTCTAGTTCTGGGGCACCTGGTTGGCTCAGTCAGTGGAACATGCAATTCTTGATCTGAGGGTTATGAGTTTGAACCCCATGTTAAGTGTGGAGATTACTTAAAAATAAAATCTTAAAAAAAAGAAAAGACCCTTTCCAGTTCTAACTCCCTTATCTATTCACCAGTGCAAATATTTAATGGGCTGTAAAAAAACCCACACATTTTCAAAAAATAAAAATAAAAGAAACTTTGACATGCTTTCAGAATCATTTCTAAATGCAACCATATTTGTAAAAGTTCCATACAGTTTCCATGATCTTTAAAATGTGCATTTTCCTCCTAGGATACAGTTCCAATTGAATCTTATTCAACTATAAGTTTTCCTGAAAATAGGCCACTATCTGGATATCACTGCTCTGAGCACAGAGGATGGATCAAAGCAAAGGAAATGTCACCGTCTCCTTCTGGCCTTTTTTCATGTACAATATTCTTCAAATCCACAAGGACCAACATTAATTTATTCAGTCCACTAACTATCATCAAACATCTCTGCCAGGCAGTTACCTTCTGGTCAATACAGAGATGAATAGATGAATTAGATGTAACTCCTGACCTCAGTGATTTTACATCTATAAAGAAGAGACAGAGGTACAGAGAAAGTCAAAACACAATAAATGCCACAATGGAGATTAAACAAAAACAAATTACCTTACGGGGCTCCTGGGTGGCTCAGTCAGTTAAGCATCTGACTTTTGATTTCAGCTCAGGTCTTGTTATCAGGGTGGTGAGTTCAAGCCCCACACTGGGCTCCACACTGGGCATGGAGCCTACATTTAAAAAACAAACAAACAAAAAAATACCTTATAATAGGCCACAAAGAAAAAACTCAAAAATTCCAATAAGCACAAAATAATCAAGGCACATTTTCTCACACAAACACAATAAACCTGTAAATGAAAAATAAAAATTAGTTTAAACACTAAGACATTTTTTAAAATTTATTTTAAGTGGGCTCCACACCCACTGTGGGGCTTGAACTCACCACCCTGAGATCAAGAGTCACATGCTCCACCAACTGAGCCAGCCAGGCACCCCTAAGACATGTTTTAAATGCCTTCTTGGAGCACCTGGGTGGCTCACTCAGTTAAGCATCTGCCTTCAGCTCAGGTCATGATCCTAGGATCTTGGGATCAAGCCCCACATTGGGCTCCCTGCTTGAGGGGAGCCTACTTCTCCCTCTCCTCCCAGCTCATAAAAATGTCTTCTTAGGGGCGCCTGGGTGGCTCAGTTGGTTAAGCGACTGCCTTCGGCTCATGTCATGATCCTGGAGTCCCGGGATCGAGTCCTGCATCGGGCTCCCTGCTCGGCGAGGAGCCTGCTTCTCCCTCTGACCCTCCCCCCTCTCATGTACTCTCTCTCTCATTCTCGCTCTCTCAAATAAATAAATCTTTAAAAAAATGTCTTCTTAAATAATTATTGGGGCAAAGAAAAAAGTATGATTACACACCATCATTCAGAGACAAATAACAAATGAGAATTCAATCAAAGCTGAATTCAGAGGCAGATTTTTTAAAAAGATTTATTTATTCATTTGAGAGAGAGAGTGAGCAAGTGGGGGGAGGGGGGAAGAGAAAGGGAGAGAATCTTAAGCAAACTCCCTGCTGAGCGAGGAGTCCAGTGCAGGGCTTGATCCCCAGACCCTGAGATCATGACCTGAGCCGAAATCAAGAGTCGGACGCTTAACCAACTGAGCCACCCAGGTGCCCCTTCAGAGGCAATTTTTAGCCTCAAGTGCATACTGACATCATGACTAAGGACATAGGCTCAATTCTAGATCTCTCACTAGCTGTACAACCTTGGGTAAACTGGTAAACCTCTCTGGATCTCTTGTCCCCTCATCTATAAAATGAGAATAGTAATACTGTAAGCATAATACTGTAAACTTAAATGGTAATATAAAGCAGAGTGGTTGCTGGCACCTAATAAAATGTCAATAATATCACAACAAGCGTTCCAGTGGGAGCGGGGTTTGTGACAAAAAACAACCGTCCACTTTTCCTGGCCCAAGTACAGGAACAGGGTGAAGAGTAAGAGGAAGGAGAGATTATCTTAAAGATGAATCCAATTTCTGGAGTGGTGGGGGGTGGGAGGGATGGGGTGGCTGGGTGATAGACATTGGGGAGGGTATGTGCTATGGTGAGCGCTGCGAATTGTACAAGACTGATGAATCACAGAGCTGTACTTCTGAAACAAATAATGCAATATATGTTAAGAAAAAAAAGAAGAAGAAGATAGGAGGGGAAGAATGAAGGGGAATAAGTCGGAGGGGGAGACGAACCATGAGAGACGATGGACTCTGAAAAACAAACTGAGGGTTCTAGAGGGGAGGGGGGTGGGGGGATGGGTTAGCCTGGTGATGGGTATTAAAGAGGGCACGTTCTGCATGGAGCACTGGGTGTTATGCACAAACAATGAATCATGGAACACTACATCAAAAACTAATGATGTAATGTATGGTGATTAACATAACAATAAAAAACTGAGAAAAAAAAAAAAAGATGAATCCGATTTCATGGGGACCCAAGGCACGAACTATATAGCCTGGCCTCGTAGAACCTGGAATTGAGAAACTTGAAAGCTGATAAAAGTGAAAGCTGTTTTTTTTCACTCTTTTCTCCCTGGGGCCACGTGCTTCTCTCTGTGAATCTGCTCACTTCTCTCTCTCTCTCTCCTCCCCTCATTCTCTCTCTCAATCTGCAAACTCTCTGTCCCTCCGTTTCCCAGATGGATTTCTATTCCCTCATAGCTTCAGTGTGCGTGTGGCTCATCGCAAAATGAGCTCCTCTTCCCCCACCATCTCTGTAACAATGATTTCTTAAGCAGGGATGTGCTTCAGAATTACACAGAGTGGTTTTTTAAAAAATATTCATGTCCAGCCCCATTCAGGTTATTTTGGGAATTGGGTCCCTGGTATATATATATTTTTTTAACTTTTTAATTTGGAAAAAAAATCAACCTACAGAAAAATCACAATAAAAATATAACCTTTACCGAGATTTAGCAATCGTTAACATTCTGCAGCTTGGAAGTATACGATTCCATGTGCCCAGGAAGAAAGGAGAAGCAGATATAGATGAACACTGATACCTATACCACCTCTGTCTCTCTAAAGCCTGGCCTCACAGCAGATGGGTAGGCTGCCCTGACCAACCAGTTGTGCCGAGGGAGGGCAGGACGTTGTGCGCTGCAGGGCAGGCTGTGAGGATGTCAGCAGAACAGGCTGCAGACAGCCTAGCCAGGTAAACGAGTCTAAAACCAACTAAGTTAACTAGCTAATAAATAAGCAGTCAACTCAAGAAGCTAGAAAAAGAGGAACATCATAAGCTAAGGAAAAGAGGAAAAATTTATGAAGCTAACAATAGACACCAATAAACCAGAAACCAGAAAAACAATAGAAATGATGTTTCTAAGAGCTGTTTAAAAAAAAAAAAAAGACAACATAGTCAGCAAACTACTGGCACAGCTAGCCAAAAGAAAAAAGACCCCCCCGTCCCCCGGAGTGGCATGAGGAAGTGGCTAAAAACACAGGCAAACAGGAATTTTTTTTTATTATAAAAGAATACTAAGTGAAACTCCATGTAACTAAACCAAAAAGTTTCAGTGCAATTAATATTGTCCAGGAAAATATAAATCAAAATCAACCCAAAATGATACAGAACATCTGAATAAAAAAATAGCCACAGAAGAACCTGAAAAATGGTCAAAAAGATGCCCCCTACCAAAAGACCCACATCACACTTAATTCACCAAATTAGTATTAACTTAATTCAAAACCTAACAGCCTCACACAAGTTATGCAGATGAAAAATTACAAATAAAACATCAGACCAGGGACAGCAAATAGCAGGATGCTTGTCTGCTCTCCTCCAGTCCAATGGAAGATACCACTAAATGACCACGGCCCTGTTTCTGGGACTTCTCAAGGCTCTGCAAGACAGCGTACCTTGAGTGATTTCTGCCAAAGGCTCAGCATAAGGGAGCACTGGCAAATGTTCTCTCTTTATTACCCTTGAACTGAGAGCCCAATACGGGCAGATACTTTATCTATCTTGTTCACAAGTGTATCTCTAGCATTCAGCACAGCTATCTGGCACATAATATGAACTAAACAAAATCCAACAATATTGTAAAGGAATAATATACACTAAGATTAGTAAGTTTCTAGGACTACAGCAATGATTGAACTAGAAAATCCATCAGTGTAGTTAACATGAATAAACCAAAGGAAATAGCCATTTCATCACTCTAACAGACCCTGGGGAAATCTTTTAGAAAATTAAATATCAGGGCTCAGTCATTAAGCATCTACCTTCGGCTCAGGTCATGATCCCAGGAGCCCCCTGCATCGGGCTCCCTGCTCCGCGGGAGCCTGCTTCTCCCTCTCCCGCTCCCCCCACTTGTGGTCCCTCTCTCGCTGTGTCTCTCTCTGTCAAATAAATAAAATCTTTAAAAAAAGAAAGAAAGAAAGAAAATTAAATATCCATTTGTGATTTTTAAAAGGCTTTTTAGTAAACCAGGAACAGAAACATGAAAAAGAATATTTGAAATGAACAGCCAATATCAAACTACTTCAAAGAGAATAGCCAGGGCCAGCAGATCTGATTCACTGTACCAAATCCGATTAACTAGTCATTTAGGGGGTGTTACTGTGAGGTTTCTGAAAAAGGGTCGTGGCTTAGCAGAAAAAAGTACTAAGGATTAACTATGTTGGCCATGGGCATAAGATGGATGCCAGAGTGTGGAGTTGATAGTCCCTCACTTTAGGCAATCTTATAAAAGTCAGAACCAAGACAAGACTGATCACCATTACCTTTATTATTCAACATTACTCTAGATAGTCTAGACAGTATATGAAACAAAAATAAGTAATAAGAACCATAAATGTTGGGAAAGAAGAAAATCTTTACCTGCTTAGCTACAAAAGAAGCCACTGAAAAACAATGAGAATAAGAGTAGTGTAAAATGGCTTATTACATGAAAAATAAATTCAAATATGAATTGCTTTACTAGCCCGCACTACCAGTTAGATGTTATGCTGGGGACTTCAGAACATCTAAGTGTTCTCCAGAGGATTACCCAAAGCAAATCAACTACGTAAGGTTTAGATAACTGTGTGTTTGCCTTTCAACAATCTGACTAGATTGTAATCCCTAGAGCAACCACTAAGAAAGTAACTAAAATGTTAAAAAAAAATAGGAAAACTAGAATTATATGCTAAAAAATATTAGTTTAAACCAAACAAATGTAGTAAAGGGAGAACAGAGGAACAAAACACATCAAAAGGGACCTGAGGCAATGAAAACGTATGTCCACACAAAAACCCGTACATAAATGCTCATAGGAGCATCATTCATAACAGCCAAAAAGTGGAAACAACCCAAACAACAATCAGCTGATGGACAGATAAACACGGTACATTCAAACAATGGAATATTATTCAGCAATAAAAAAGAATGAAGTACTGTTACATGCTATCACATGGATAAACCTTGAAAACACTATGCTGAGTGAAAGCAAGATACAAGAGCCCGTATATTGCACGATTCAATACATGAAATGTCCAGAAGAGGCAAAACTATACAATGAAAAAGTTAACTAATGGTTGCCTAGGACTATCGGTGAAGGAGTCAGAGGGGGATATAGGGAGTGACTGCCAACGGACATGAGGTTTCTTCTTCTTAGGATGATGAAAATACTCTAGAATTGATTGCGATGATAGTTGCAAACTCAGTGAATACAACAAAAACCACTGAATTTTACACTTTAAATGGGTGAATTATATGGTATTTCAATTATGTTTCAATATAAAACTGATAAAAAATTAAATAAAATTCCAAAAAAAGCAACCCAAATCTAATAATGTAGAAGGAGGAGGAGAGGAAGGAGGAGGGGGAAGAGGGGAAGAAAAAGAAAAAACATCAAGATCAGGTTAGGTTTATACTACAAATGCAAAGTTAGTTTAATTCTAGAAGATTAATTAATATACTATATCATTGTTTAGAAATCGTTTCTCCTTTCCTACCATCCCCACTCTAGACAGAGTATACATTGGGCTTGGCCATATGACTTGCTTTGGCCACTGGAATGTTGCCAGACATGTTATGACCCAGAGACAGGAAAGCGGTTGCAAAACCATACTTGTCCTCTTACCTTCCTCCCATCACCACGAGAAGAACATGCCCAGGCTATCCAGCTGGTCCCAGGAAGAGAGACAGATGGCACCCAGCAAAACACTCTAGCCAATCCTAGTTTAGAATGCTGACCCCAGTCAGCCCATGGATTTAGAAGAATTAGTAATTGTTGTTTTATGCCACTGGGTTTTTTGTTTTTTTTTTTTAAGAATTATTTATTGGGGCATCTGGGTGGCTCAGTTGGTTGAGGTCCAACTCTTGATTTTGGCTCGGGCCATGATCTCAGGGTCCTGAGATTGAGCCCCTCTTTGGGCTCTGCACTGAGCATGGAGCCTGCTTGAGATTCTCTCTCTCTCTCTCTCCCTCTACCTTTCCCCCCTGCTTGTACTCTCTCTCTCTCAAAAAAGATTTATTTACTTATTTGAGAGAGAGAGAGAGTGTGAGCAGGGGGAAGAGCAGAGGGAGAGGGAGACGAGCAGACTCCCTGCTGAGAGGGAAGCCCATCATGGGGCTCAATCTCAGGACCCTGAGATCATGACCTGAGCCGAAATTAAGATTTGGACGCTTAACTGACTGAGCCACCCAGGTGCCCCTATGCCACTGGGTTTTGATGTGATTAGCTACATGCCACTTTTGTGATAAGAGCTAACTGGTATATGTAGCTACAAAAAAATCCACAGTAAACATGAAATTTAAAAGTGAAAAATCAAAAACATTCTTTTAAAGATCAGGAACAAGAGACAAGTGTCTACTGCCATTACTTCACTCAACAGTATACTGATGGTCTCAAGCAAAAGAACAGAATATAAATATTAGGAGAAAAATAGAACTATAGTAAAGATTTTGGGTTTTTTTTATATTTATTTATTTATTTGTCAGAGAGAGAGAGGGAGGGAGAAAGAGAGAGAGTGAACAGGGGGAGTGGCAGGCAGAGGGAGAAACAGGTTCCCCGCTGAGCAAGGAGCCTGATGTGGGGCTCGATCCCCGGACCCTGGGATCATGACCTGAGCTGAAGGCAGACGCTTAACCGAATGAGCCACCCAAGGGTCCCAATAGTAAAGATTCTGATTTTGGGGCGCCTGGGTGGCTCAGTTGGTTAAGCAACTGCCTTCTGCTCAGGTCATGATCCTGGAGTCTGAGGATCGAGTCCCGCATCGGGCTCCCTGCTCAGCAGGGAGTCTGCTTCTCCCTCTGACCCAACCCCATCTCATGCTCTCTCTCTCATTCTCTCTCTCAAATAAATAAATAAAATCTTAAAAAAAAAGATTCTGAATGAGATAATAGAAGGTTTTGAGCAGAGAGAGAAAATGAACTGACTTACACTTTATTTTTTTTTTAAAGATTTATTTATTTATTTGACAGCAAGAAAGCGATAGCAAGAGCAGGAACACAAGCAGGGGGAGTGGGAGAGGGAGAAGCAGGCTTCCCGCAGAGCAGGGAGCCCGATGTGGGACTCGATCCCAGGACGCTGAGATCAGGACCTGAGCTGAAGGCAGACGCTTAACGACTGAGCCCCCCAGGCACCCCGACTTATACTTTAAACAGGAGTATTCCGGCTGCTCGGCAGAGAAGAGGCTATAGGGAGACAGGCATAAGCAGAGAGACCACAAAGGAGGCAGCTTAGATGGGGTCAGAGGCAGTGGAAATGTCAGAAGTGATCAAGATATGGATAGATTTCAAACATTTAGCAGACACAATTTGTTGATATGCTGAATATGGGGTAGAGAAAAAGAGAAAAGTCCAGGATAACTCTGAATTGTCTTGCCTGAAGCACCTAATGGATTAGATTTATTGGGATGGATTAGATTTATTGAGATGGCAAAGCCTTAGAGAAAAGCTGGGAAAGAGGTACAAGATTCAAGAGTTCTGTTTTGTACCCAGTGATTTTGAAAAGCCAATTAGATATCCAACTGGAAGGGGCACATGAGTGGCTCAGTCGGTTAAGTGTCCATCTCTTGGTTCCGGCTCAGGTCATGATCCCATGGGTAATAGGACTGAGTCCCATGTCCCGTTCCCATGCTCAGCGAGGAGTGGCTGGAGATTCCCTCTGCCCCTCCCCGCCCAAGCACAAGCGCATGAACACTTTCTAAAATAAATCAATCAATCTTAACCCAAAAAAAAAAAGATGTGGGGCGCTTGGGTGGCTCAGTTGGTTGAGCATCTGACTTTGGCTCCGGTCATGATCTCAGGGTCTGGGGTTTGGGCCACGAGTCAGGCTCCCCACTCAGTGGAGAGTCGGCTTATCCCTCTCCCTCTGCCCCTCCCCCAGCTTGTGCACACACACACACTCTCTCTCTCTCTCTCTGTGTCTCAAATAAATAAATAAAATCTTAAAAAAAAAAAGATATCCAACTGGAGCTGATGAGTAAGCAACTGAATACAGGAGTTCAGAGGAAAAGTGGGAGAGAAAATGGGAGTTATTAGCATGTGAATAGTATTTAAAGCCTTGGAGTTAATGCCACATAAGTGTGTAGAAAGAAGAGCAGAGGTCCAATGATGGAGCCCTGGGTATGTCACTGCTTAGAGATCAGGAAGATCTAGAAGATCAGCAGAAGACACTAGAAGAAAGAGCCAATAAAATATGAGGAGAATCAAGAAATTAAATGAAGAAAGTAATCAAAATGTGATAATGGTATTTTGGTTACACAGAAAATGACCTTAAGAGACAATGCTAATGAAGTGCCATGATGTCTACAAGTTATTTTCAAATGGTACAATAAAAATGTATTATATTCTGTCAGATCATATATCATATAACACATTAGAGAGACCCAAAGAGAACAAACAGCAAAATGTTAACAATTGTTGAACCTAGATGAAGGTACACAGGTATTCACTGTGCATTCCTTCAACTTTTCTGCCTATTTGAAATTTTTCCTAATAAAGAGATGGTAGAGGGGACTGTTTTGAGAAGAATAATCGACTATATTCACGAAACTGCTCTTCCTAGGCCAAATAATCTTATATCCCTAGTAGCCAGATTGTGGTCTCTAAATGCCATTTCTAACTAAATGGAACTATGACTCACTGGAAAAAATAGCTGATACCAGCTCTAGTCTAGGAGTGCACAAATGAGCCTGGAACATTTTACCATATCAAATAGCAAGAAACCTTAAGGGTTGTGTCAAAAGGACTCATTCCCACTGGCCAAAATAGGACAATTTAAAAATGATAAAAAAAAAGCCAACAATTGAGACACATCATACTTGTGTTAAATTATGAGTTCATAATGGTACTATTAAAACAAAACAAAACAAAACAAAACCGGGGCACCTGGGTGGCTCAGTTAGTTAAGCATCCAACTCTTGATTTCGGCTCAGGTCATGATCTGAGTTGTGAGATTGAGCCCTGCATGAGGCTCCGCACTGAGCATGGAACCTGCTTAAGTTTCTCTCTCTCTCTCTCTCTCTCTCCCTCTGCCCATCTGCTCACATGCTTTCTCTAAATAAAAAAAATAAATAAATAAACCCTGACATTAAAAAATATCTCATTTTTCAAGGATGCAAGGGAACTAACTCACTAAAAGCTGGGAAAATAAAAGGGAAACAAGCATTTTTCTTGCCTTTCCTACATGAAATATATCTCTGGGTAACAAACAGGTATGGAAAAGTTTCTCTTTGTAGAGGAAGGAAGGAAGAATAGAATATTATTTTCTTTTTTCTTTTTTTTTTTTTTAACTAAAACGATGGTTTTTAATGGGAACCAGAGGTATGGTTACAATTACATAGTCCGACACAAAAAACCCGTGGGTGATCAGGAGTTGAAAGGTTACAAAATAATGAGGGTAACACTGGGTACAAGAAGAAAAGCTGTTGCAGAATCTCAGGAGCCAAGCTAATATGGCCTCTCCCTGCGATCCTGTCTGTGCTCACCCCTGGAGTCCATCTTGCCAGGGCCAAAGCCACCTCTGTCCCCACCACCCCGGCCCCCTCGGAAGCCCCCACGGTCCCCGCCTCGGCCTCGGTAGCCACCCCGATCATAGCCTCCTCTGCCACCACGACGATCATCTCCATAGTTACCCCCCATATGAGAGCCTCCCGGTCCCCCTCCTGGGCCATCTGGTTTAGGGGCCTTACATTGGTTGCATTCATTCCTCCAAGAGAAATTCATGTTCTCACATATAGGATTAGGACACTTCCAGTCACCAGCTCGCTGCTGGCCGCCACCACCACCTCCTCCGCTAGGGAATCCTCCCCGGCCACCGCCACCACTGCCACCACCTCCATAGCCTCCACGGCCCATGGGTCCTCCTCGCCCTCGGCCTCCACGACCATTGCCACCACCCCGATTGAAGTCTGCTCGCCGAGTAGCAAATGAGACCTTGATGGGATTCCCAGAGAATTCTTTACCATCAAACCAGTCAATAGCTGCTTTAGCAGAAGGTGGGTCATCAAACGACACTGTTGCCTCTCCCTTCAGCTTGCCCGTTTCCCTGTCTGTGTACAGATTAATCATGGGCTGTCCTGTTTTCTTATTTGTCTTAATGATACCAATCTGCTTGAAGTAATCAGCCACAGACTCAATTGTAACATTTTCGCCCAAGCCCTGCACGAAGATGGTGTTGTTGTCTGAATTATCCTGTTCAGAGTCATGACGTGATCCCTGGTCCCGAGGGCCACCAAATTTATTGAAGCCACCACGGTCACTTCCGCCCATGCCGCCTCTGCCTCCACGGCCACCTCCACGACCTCTGGGTTCATAGCCACCGCTGCTGCGGTTGTAACCACTGCCACCGCCCCGGCCGCGGCCCCCACGGTCCTGCTGGCCTCCCCCGTAGCCACCGCCTCCACCACTCTGGTCCTGATTGCCATAACCGCCGCCACCACCACTCATGGAGGACTGATCTTGGCCATAGTTACCTCCACTGCTACTGTTGTACTGGTTCTGCTGTCCATAGCCTTGAGGGGGATTATAGGAGCTTTGCTGCTGTCCATAGCCTGGCTGCTGTCCACTATAGGTAGACTGCTGGCCATAGCCCCCACTCTGGGGCTGCCCGTAGCCGCTGCTCTGAGAACCACTACCGTAACTTCCCGAAGTGCTGCTAGGAGCTGGCTGCTGGCCATAGCCAGGATAAGAGGACTGTTGCCCATAAGATGACTGAGAACTCTGGCTACTGCCATAGCCACCGGTTGAGCCATATCCCTGGGGACCTGACTGAGTGCCATAGCCTGTGTTCTGGGTCTGTCCGTAAGAAGAACCATAGCTGCTCTGGCCATAGCCTGAAGTGTCTGCTGACTGGCCATAACCACTGTAACTCTGCTGTCCATAGGGCTGACTGCTCTGCTGGGAATAGCCCTGCCCAGGCTGGGTGGGGTAGGCCCCATAGCTTTGGGTTGCTTGTTGGGTATAGTCGTTTGAGGCCATGTCCGCGCACGCGCGCACAGGCCGACAAGCAACAAGATTCCAACACCACGGAGCACCGACGCCTCGAGGACTGAGCCTAGAATATTATTTTCTAATTCCTACATTCCCCCAGGGGACAACTGGCAATGTCTAGAGACATTTTTGATGTCACAACTAGGGGAGCTGCTACTGGCATCCAGAGATGCTGCTAAACATTCTACAATGCACAGACAGCCACCTCACAATAAAGAATGATCTGGCCCCGGGGCGCCTGGTTGGCTCAGTCGTTTAAGTGTCTGCCCTCCCCTCCGCTCAGGTCATAATTCCACGGTCCTGGGATGAAGCCCCCGCATCAGGCACCCTACTCAACGGGAGTCTGCTTCTCCCTCTCCTTCTGCCCGCCCGCAACTGTGCTCTCTCTCTCTCTCAAATAAATAATTACGATCTTATTTTTTTTTAAAGATTTTATTTATTTGAGAGAGAGAGAATGAGAGATAGAGAGCACGAGAGGGAAGAGGGTCAGAGGGAGAAGCAGACTCCCTGCTGAGCAGGGAGCCCGATGTGGGACTCGATCCCGTGACTCCAGGATCATGACCTGAGCCGAAGGCAGTCGCTTAACCGAGCCACCCAGGCGCCCCTAAATAATTAAGATCTTAAAAAAAAAAAAAAAATCCCGGCTGATGCTCCTTCTTTCCACTGAACTGACTGACTCTGGATACTAAATCAATCAGCAAGCTTTCCCGTATTAGTTGAATGTTTCCTCCTCTCCTTCCTCTTATCCCTGTCCTAGCTCAGTCTCTTCGCCTTTCCTGACAGAAGCACTGGCAAGTCTCCTTGCCTCCATAGGACAACCACAGTGATCTTTCGAAAACAGGATCCTGGCCCCTCTGCTTGGAATTATTACCACCAACAATAGTAACTCTCAAATTTAGATAAACGGTCAGATATATGTGAATTATCTGTTATAATATTATTTTAACAAAATGAAGCATAAATTCCTAGTGTTTATAGATCTCATACAACTATAGAAATCAAACTTACAAATTAAATAGTTGTGGATGCTAACATTAAGGTCATGAATGAGTTTGTTTTGCTGAGACCAAACAAGGCCCAGGCATATGTTGTTCTCAAGACTGGCCCGTCTCCACTGGCTCGGACGATGGTGAAGCTCTCCCACTCTCTCTCCAGAGCTGTGCGAAACCTTCTCTTGTACGGTGCACGGGCACAGCCTCTGGCCTTCTCTCCACTCTAAGGCACGGTTTGTAATCTAAGACTGCTTTTTCTCTATTCATTAGCCTTGGACAATTAAACAGAACTCGGCTCCATCTCTCATAAACACGGGCCAGGGCTCTGTCAGAAGGCGAGCACCCACATGGATGCAGACTGTGCTTGTATAAATTTCCTTTCCATCTTACCACAAAAACAGAAATGCAGTACTTGAGAATTTTTGAAAAGAATTCAGCCTTCCTCCCTCAAGCTGCGTCGCAGCCCGTTTCCCTTCGGAGACCTGCAGCCTCCACTCCCGCCGCCCTCCATTCCGCCGCTAGGTGGCAAGCTGCTCAGTGCCGCCCACAATCGCTTGCCCCGGAGGCGTCCGCCGGATCGAGCGACGTCACTCATCCCTGGCGATAATTGGCTATTTCGCCGACGCCGGGGGGAGGAGCCAGCGGAGAACCGGAAGCGTTGGGTACGGCGGGTGCACAGTGCGTGCGCAGTCAGGGCCCCGCGCCGACTTAAAAGAGGCCAGCTGCAGCTCCTCCTCCAGCCTGAGGGGGCAGACCGGATTCCTACGAGGTGGAGGGCGGAACGTCCTGAGAGGGGTCACACTGATAAGGGCTGGGCCACACTGAGGGGAGGAGTCACGTTGAGAGGAGGGGTCACAATGACTGGTGGAGTCACTCTGAGAGGTGGGGTCTCATTGTGTGGGAGGGGTGTCGCACTTAGGGGGTCTGGTACACGCTGACGGAGGCAGTATTGTACTGAGGAACGGTCCCTGTGAACGGGGGGATCTCACTGAGGAAGAGAGGGGTCTCCGAAGGGGAGGCCTCCTGGAGGGGCGGGGTTTTGCCAAGGGGTGGGATCCCACAGGAGGAGGGGCTTCCGGACAGGTGGAGGCTTCTCTGCAGAGAGATAGGGCCGTTTGGAGGAAAGAGTAAGAGGAAGGTTCGGGCTGGGTGGTCACTGGGCGGATACTCTCTTTCTTTGTACTTTATTCGAGGGAGGCGGGATGGAGTAAGAAGGTGTAGGCCACACCAGGGACGGACTGGCCACCGGCTCACTATACAGGCCTGAGGCACCACAACCGCCGGAGAAGGGAGAAAGTGTCAGGGAATCCAGAGGTGTAGGGGTCGAGACCTGGGAAATGGGCAGGCTGGGCCAGAGCGGAGGCCGGGAAGGTAGGCAGGTTGCTGGGCTACCTCCGATTGTGGCTGAACCTGAAGGGTCTACTCTTCTGCCCTGCTGGCCCACGGAGCCCAGGAATCCGGAGGCTTCCTGAGCCCGGCTGTCCTCAGACAGTGGCCTGAGGGTGGGAGGAGGGAAAGGACTCCCAGGGCAGCTAAAAGACATTTGAGCTGCGCGTACGCACAATCAGTCCATAATTCCCTTCAGTTATTCAGCTCGGGCCAGAACTAATTCGGCCTCGACGTACCAGACCCACTCGCTTAGGGTGTCGCGGCCACCGGTTGGGGGTTGTGTACCTGAGGGGGCGTGGCCGCTGCCCGTGGGCCGGACTGGAAGGAGTTAAGCGGAGGCCCGGCTCAGCCCCGCCCCCGGCAGGCCGCGGAGCCTGAACCCCAGCGGCGAAGCGGAGCCGCTGCCGCCCGCCCGCCCGCCCGCCTCCGCCTGCGGGGAACCCGCCCGCCCGCCTGCCCGGCGGCGCCCAGGAGAGACACCGCCACCGCCCGGCCCAGGCCCAGGCCCAGGCCCTGCGCAGAGCGAAGCGGAGCGGCGTCTACCCGGGCCCTGCAAGCCGGCGCGGCGGGGGCGGGCCCAAGATCTTCCGCGGATCTTCCATTCTCCAGGGCAGGAGCGGGAGCCCCAGCGTCCCGGATCGGGCTGGGCGCACGCCCATGGCAAGCGCGGCCTGCCCGGGCCCCGGGGACCCTGCCATGTGAGGCAGGCCCGGGCTGGGGGCCCGGCCATGGCCGGGGAACGGCCCCCACTGCGGGGCCCTGGGCCAGGGCCCGGAGAGGCGCCGGGGGAGGGGCCCCCGGGACCGGGGGGCACGGGTGGAGGCCGCGGCCGCCCCTCCTCCTACCGGGCTCTCCGCAGCGCCGTGTCAAGCCTGGCGCGCGTGGACGATTTCCACTGCGCCGAGAAGATCGGGGCCGGCTTCTTCTCTGAGGTCTACAAGGTAGGATCAGCAGAGGGGCGGGACCGAGCCTTAGACGGGAGGCTGGAACTAGGGGACCCAGACCCGGACGACCCGCGCGACCTGGCGGATCTGCCCTGGACTCGCCAGCCTATGCCGCCCCCAGGTTAGGCACCGACAGTCAGGGCAAGTCATGGTGCTGAAAATGAACAGACTCCCCAGTAACCGGGGAAACACGCTACGCGAGGTGCAGCTGATGAACCGGCTCCGACACCCCAACATCCTAAGGTGAGCGGCCCCAGCCGCTTGCTGAGAAGCTTGCTGGGAGAAGAGGAAAGATCCCGCGGGAAAAGTGGAAACTGTAGAGGGCCTGGACTCTTACAGCCTACCCTCCTATCTTCTCCATCCTCTTCCAGGTTCATGGGGGTCTGTGTGCACCAGGGGCAGCTGCACGCTCTTACAGAGGTGAGGATGGGCCAGGAAGGAGGGGACCCCCAACACCACCAAGGGGAGAGAGAATGTCCGCGCCCAGTGCATCTACAGAGGACTACTGAGAGGCAGCAGGACCTCCTCCCATGAGAGGCTTCCCTGAACTTCCTTTGGGCTAATCACAAATAAAATGCCTCAGCTGGTCACATTCTCTATATGCGCTATAACAATGCTGTCCAATAGAACTTTCTGTAGTGATGAAAATCTTCTATAGCTACATGTGGCTAGGGAGCAGTAGAAATATGACCAGTGTGACTGAGGAACTAAATGTTTAATCTTATTTAAACTTAATAATTTAAATAGTTGCACATGTCTTGGACAGGACAGCCCTAGAATATGAGTGGGGGACCCTAGAGCACAGACTCACCCTTCTGACCTTTGTGATCCCTCCTCCTGAGTGTCCCCTGGCTTATAAGTGGGAGACCTAGAATACAGGCGGAAACCTTAACATTCATTCCCCTTCTCCCCCTATGCCTCAGTATATGAATGGGGGGACCCTGGAACAGCTGCTCAGCTCCCCAGAACCCCTATCCTGGCCTGTCAGGCTCCACCTGGCTCTGGACATTGCCCGCGGCCTGCGGTACCTACATGCCAAAGGTGTATTCCACCGAGACTTAACATCCAAGGTAGGCTGGCCAGGTGGGTGGAGGCACGAAAGGGGATTTGAGGCTATTATATTGTAACCGGCCCATAGATGTTAGAATATGGGTAGTAGACCTGTTAGGATGTTGGAGTAGCAAGGCCCTGGAGAATGGGGACTGGGGTGAGGGGGAGCTCTGAGGGGCTGAGTACCACGCTATGTTTGGAGTGATAGATGATGTTGAAAGATTGGGGTGCACTGGAGAACTGGGAGATCAGAGAGGGTTGGGGTTACTGTGGAGTGACAGGGCTTTGGGGTATATATTGGGAGATCAGAGAACAGAAGGTGATGGCTTATATGTATGTCAGAACTGTCTGATCCGACGGGAAGACCGAGGCTTCACGGCTGTTGTGGGTGACTTCGGGCTGGCTGAAAAGATTCCTGTGTATAGGTGAGGTGAATGCCCCTGGGCCCCCCCAAACTTTCTAGAAGGTCCCTATCTAAGTGAAGCCCCCAGAGACATCTCCTTTGGAGTGGGGAGGGGGCTGAACTCATCCCCTTTTGTTTAGGGGGGTTATCTGAGTGGGGTGTCTCTGATCACTCTGCCCCTACCCCTGCAGGGAAGGGGCAAGAAAGGAGCCATTGGCTGTGGTAGGTTCCCCATACTGGATGGCTCCAGAGGTGTTGCGGGGTGAGCTGTATGATGAGAAGGTAAGACATCAATCCTTCAGATTCCAAGGCCTTCCAGAGACCCTTGAGATACTTTTAGAAGGCCCCATCCCAAGTCCTTTAACAGCCATACAGAATATTTAGGAGACCCCCAAATTCCTCCTTGCCCCGCTCATAGGCACCCCTCCAATGCATAAAACTATCAAGACTTCCCCCAAATTCTGACATATTCTGACAAAATTCTGACATGAAAACCGTCAGTTACTCCCGCTGACATTCTCTCCTCCCCTCAGGCCGACGTCTTTGCCTTTGGGATTGTCCTCTGTGAGCTCATTGCACGAGTACCTGCGGACCCAGATTACCTGCCCCGAACTGAGGTGAATGATGTCTCCAGGTTTGATAAGGGGGAGCTCCAGACTGGGCAGCTCATAACCGAGGAGGGTTCCCTGGAGGTTGAGGTCCTGATTGGGGATCAGAAGGCGAACCCAAGGAAGGCTGACCTGAAGGCCCCTCCTCTCTGTCCCCGCAGGACTTTGGCCTGGATGTGCCTGCTTTCCGGACCCTGGTAGGGGATGACTGCCCACTGCCCTTCCTGCTCCTAGCCATCCACTGCTGCAGTGTAAGAGCCTCTCTCTCCCTGCCCACCACCCCCATCCATCAGCTGGCAAGGCTTTCCTGTTCCAGGTGGTGGGAGGAAAACCTAGGGACCCTCTTTTGGAGCACTGAGTGAAGCTGTCCCTGTCTCTACTCATCAGATGGAACCAAGCACTCGTGCTCCCTTCACCGAAATCACCCAGCACCTGGAATGGATCCTGGAGCAGCTGCCTGAGCCAGCCCCCCTCACCAGAGCTCCCCTGACACACAGTCAGAGTAAGTGCGCATGACCTTGACCCACCTGAATTCCTTCTGCCTCTTCCTTAGAACTCAGGGGATTAAGACTAAGTGTATTTATTAGTTGGGGGGTGGGGGTATGAAAGGACATCTCAAATAAGATATTTCCAAATTCTAGAGCCAAGGGAGGGGAAGAAGGAAAGAAGAGGTAAAGGAGGGCTAGAGGTCACATCTCCCCCTGTCCAAAGTACCCAATGGGCCTCCTTTTTGTAAGCTCTGGTCCCACCAGCCTCCTGGTGAATAATGAGGCCTCAAGGAGCCATGATCAATGCTGAGAACAGTAACCACAGACTTCTCTGTCTACAGGGTCTGTTTCAAGAGGGGTTCCCTCTGCCACACTTCCTAGGCCAGACCCCCGGCTTTCCCGAAGCCGGTCAGACCTCTTCCTGCCCCCGTCACCAGAATCACCCCCCAACTGGGGGGACAATCTGACTCGCATCAACCCCTTCTCACTCCGGGAAGACCTCCGGGGAGGCAAGATCAAGCTGTTGGACACACCCAGCAAGCCAGTCGGCCCCCTGCCCCTTGTTGCACCATCACCACTGCCCTCCACGCAGCTGCCCTTGGTGACCACTCCAGAGATCCTGATCCACCCCGGGACCCCTGCCCGTCGCTGCCGCTCGCTCCCATCATCCCCTGAGCTCCCCCGACGTATGGAGACAGCACTGCCAGGTCCTGGCCCTCCCTGCGTGGGCCCCTCGGCTGAAGAAAGAATGGAGTGTGAGGGCAGTAGCCCTGAGCCAGAACCCCCAGGACCAGCTCCCCAGCTGCCCCTGGCCGTGGCCACAGACAACTTCATCAGCACTTGTTCCTCAGCCTCCCAGCCCTGGTCCCCTAGATCAGGACCTGTCCTTAACAACAACCCCCCGGCTGTGGTGGTGAACTCCCCACAGGGCTGGGCTGGGGAGCCGTGGAACCGGGCCCAGCATAGCCTGCCCCGGGCAGCAGCCCTGGAGCGGACAGAACCCTCACCGCCCCCTTCAGCTCCCCGGGAGTCTGATGAGGGGCTGCCCTGCCCTGGCTGCTGTCTTGGCCCTTTCAGCTTTGGCTTCCTGTCCATGTGCCCCCGCCCCACACCAGCTGTTGCCCGCTACCGCAACCTGAACTGTGAGGCGGGCAGTCTCCTCTGCCACCGAGGGCACCACGCCAAGCCTCCCACACCCGGCCTGCAGCTGCCCGGGGCGCGCTCTTAGCAGTGGGGCCTGTGGTCTCTGGCCTCTAACTTTGGCCTTCAGGAAGCCCTGTGAGGACTGAGCACACATGTTGGACAGTGCCAGCCCCAGATGGGCTGACCGGCTCTGCTCCCCATGTAGGGGAGCCTCAGCATGGATTCAAGGGACGGAACATTTCCTATCCAGCCCCTGGGTTTGCTCTTCTGTGGGCGATCACTGAACCAGACAAAGCATTGCTGACACATGAGACTAACACGTGCAATTATTTAAAAATATTTCAATAAAACTGCCTGGCTGGCTCCGGGCTGCCCCTATCCACTCAGCCCATGCGCCCTCCTCCACCCCCCTGCAATTCCACCATAGGAAGTTCTTGGGGAGGCCAAAATCTAACGACTTCTTCACCCGTTTCCCAGGAACAGTCCAGTTTCTGGGGCAGGATTTCAAGCAGGCAGCAGGCTGGCTAGAAGTGTTGGGCATGGATCAGCCCTTGGCTGGGCACTGCCCAGGCGGAGTGACAGGGCACTGGAGGGAGATGATCTTAGGGCCTGCAGACTGCAGTTAGGGGTGAGGAGTACAGGCTCTTGTTGGCATGAGTACCTATAAGAGTAAAGCACCGGTGAGCTCTGCAGTTGACTGTTAATAAGAGCATTCATCCAGCTCATCCCACCTCCCTGGACAGCCACATCACCAGCCTCCCTTCAGGTCCAGACCTTTCCTGCCCGACCCCCGGACCCCCGTTACATAAGCAGACCAAGACCTTGAAGGCTGTAGAGGTGACCGTCACTCAGGAATAAGTTTTACCCCTGGCTTCTGAGCCCTTGCTCTTGAGTTCCTCTCCCTCCCTGCTCCCCAACTCCCATGCCTCAGTCGATTTGTCATGCTTACCCAACTCAGGGCAAAAAGTGGTCCCTATCTGGATGCTTGAAAGCTGCCATCTCACAGATGCAGGGATGAGGAGAACTACAGTCCTCCAGCTGCATTCTTGGCCACTTGCTTTGTACGTTGTAACATCTTGAGCTTTCACCATAATACCTAAAGATTGGTGAGGTAGAACTTGGTTAAGCCCTGCCCCTCCTCTCCCCCCCTCCCTTCTCTCCCCTTGCCCTGCATTAAACACAATGAAGTTCTAACTTGCCCAGCCTGCCTAAGGCCATGTTTGGGTATGGTTCAGGGACAGATGTCTACTCCAACTCAGGCTTTAGGACCAGGGGAGGGGGAAATCACCCAAGGTATTAAAGATGGAAACTCCATAGGGAACATAGGAGATGAC
Organism: Eumetopias jubatus; assembly: GCF_037043125.1. NCBI lineage: Eukaryota > Metazoa > Chordata > Mammalia > Carnivora > Otariidae > Eumetopias > Eumetopias jubatus. The sequence goes on from NW_028274821.1 coordinate 58,931,127, forward strand.
TCCCCTGTTTCAGGGTCCCTGGAGTTGACCTTCAGAGTTATCCCACTGCTCCCTCATCTCCCTGAGGCAACTCTAGTGCCCCAAGAGTCCCTGACTGAGGAAGTGACACCTCAGTTTGGGTAGCCTTGTCAAGAGATGGGAAGTTAGAATGCCAGGGTTCGTGAGCTGTGAAGTCCTAGCTAAAGCCTCAGCTTCTCCCTCTGAGAGAAAGACGAGATAGGTCCCAACTTAGTAACTTAAAAAAAAAAAAAAGGGCCTGGGACTGCCAGGTACTGGGAAGGGGCCAGAAAAGAAGACTGTCCTAAAGAGTTTTAAGTAAAGGGAATGGACAAGTAGGCAATTACAATATTGACTTGTGAGTTTTGAGAGCAGGACCTCCCAAAACTTTGGGAGTAGGAGGGGAATCTCATCACTATGTCTTTATGAAGGAATTATGGAGTTGAATATGTCCAGAAGTCCCAACAGACTTACCAAAAGGCCTGTTTACCGTCAGCCTGCGGCAACCTCCTAGAGTTGTGAACAGTCCAAAATGAACCAGGCGGACTAATTTGTGTCAACATCTTCCTTGCACTGTTGAGGTTTCTAAGCTGAGGGGAGATTCAGAGAGACAAGAGGTATGTGGAGAATGATGAGAAATATTCCGGTGCAGGGGGGGCCAGTGTAGGGAGGAGGGGACGTGGGCCGATGGAAGAAGATGAGCACAATAGGGAGGTCTCTGAGCTTTGACAAGAGGACTGTCTGGCGCAAGACATCAGCTCATCGGTGACCTGTCCCTGCGGCCTTCGAGCGCCACCTTGTAGGTGCAGGCTCGCCCTTCAGTTCACCTCCCAGCTGGGTAAGAATTTCTGCCAGCCTTTGAAGGGGAGTCATTCCATGGGTGGCTCTGGTCATAATGAGCCAGTCCCAGCAATCCAGCCCACCAGATATGGGACCTCTCTGCCTGAGAGGCCAAGAGAGTCAAAGAAGCTGTTAAGCAGCCCTGGAAAGGGGACCAGAAAGCTGAGATGAGAAACAATTTCAAGTAAAGATGGTTCATGAGCTTCGACTCTCGTGCCAACTCCGGCCAGTTGGTAGGGGCCGCCTGGAGCACTGCGCTGAGAAGCTGCATGGCAAAGGAACGCATGCCCTGTGTGCACTGCTGTTTCTGACTCGGTGACATCTATCCCTTTACCTAAGAGTACCCGCTACAGTCTGTGAACAAGGTATGCTTACTGAAAAAGAATAACCATCACTGAATGCGGCCAGGTCAGAGGACAGAGATTTACAGTGGTCTTGGCTCTCCTGCCAACTTCTCTCCGTATATGAGATGTAAAAGCAGCTCCTCTCGTTCAGTGTCCATCCCACGGGACAGCAGGTATCTATAAACCAGAAAGAATGTGACAGCACAGCCCAGACCCAGGAGGGAGATCTCCTCATTTAGGATGAAAGTGACAGTTCCTCAGTCTGGTTACTAACAGTGCCCACCTTGGTCTAGTCCCAGCACCTTCACTGACATCTAGCCCTTCATCTTTGCCATCTGTCTTTGGCATCCCCTGGGAATGCCATTCCTATTCATATTTAGTAAAAGTCTTTAATATTCACAACCTCACTCCTTAACAGTCTAGGAGGTTTATTTTAATAGGGTGGTGATACTATTCCCAATTTCTGAATGATTGCAGTCTCCCCCCCACACTTTGGCTGACCTCACCTGGGCCCCCCATAAGTGTTCAATAGGCCTCTTAATCATCTCAATCGCTCCCTAAAGCATTCCTTGCTGCGTATTCAAAACTTGCTCACACCCTCCAAGCTGCTAGCCACCTCCTTCCCTCTCTCCACACCTCTACAAGTAATAACCTTGGTTGCTGTTCTGCTGAAATTGTCAGACTCTTGATACGAACTCTCTCCGTTTCCTTCCCTTCCACCCCAAAACCTGCCGCTGCTCTGTTCCTCTGTTCCTGACTATCTCTAAGCAAGAAACATCCCTCTTTCTTTCACAACCCATACCCCAATTTGTGCTCCTGATCGCAACCCCCCTCTCTCATTGCTCTGTTCCAGGAGTCCTACCTGCGGCACTCAAAGATCCTTCCTTCCTTCCTTCCCCAGCTCCCTCTCTTCTGTCTACATTGTCTCTTGCCCTCACCCAGCTACCTTCTTGAGTTTCTGTCCTATGGCAACTAAAAAGAATACGAAGTCGGTGCGGCCAGATGGAAGAGGGTGAGAGGGTAAGTGGCATGCTGAAAGGTAGGCAGGGACCTTGGAAACCAGGCTAAGGATTTTTTTTATTTTCATATTACAAGGAAAAGTAAGTCAATGTAGGGTTTTACATAGAGAAGTTTTGTTCACTGGCTATATCCCAAGTGCTTGGGCACAATGTTTGGACATATAGTATGTATGCCATAACTTTTGATGTAATTAACTGGAATGACATGATCAGATTTTTGTTTTTAAAGGATTACCCTGGCTGCCACGTGACAAGTGGATGGGGGGAGGGGGAGAGGATGTTTAGGAGAAATGATGCAGCAAGCCGTTGCAGTGATCCTTGCAAAAGATGGGGGTGGGCAGAAATGTGAACGGACTCAGTGGTGGAAAATGGAGGGAATTCTTCTGACGGAGTAGGGCACCTGCTAAAAGTGAGAGAGGTGGTAGGATAAGGAGCTCAAGCGGAGAGCAAGCCGACCACTGCACAGCTGCCAGGCGGCCTGAGGAACGGGCTGAGGTTGAGACTAGAGTTTTGGTGGCACCAAGCAGAATGATAGCACAATACAGCACACCTGGGTGCGGCAGGAGCAAGGGGGGAGTTCATCCAGAGTTGAGATATTGCCACTCTGGTGCACCAGAAGGACAACAGAACAAAGGAGCCAGTGGCTAAAGTGATGGGCCCCAGAAGCCAAGATGGGCAGACAGAGAAGTGACAGCCGAGGCAAAGGGAGGAAACGGGAGACAGCGGGTTGGAGTCATCAATGAGGTTGAAGAAGAAGTGTGGGGAAAGCCTGGAGCAGGCAGCTGTAGTCAGAGTGGAGGTCTGAAACCAGCCTTCCAGCAGAAGAGCTGAGGTCTGGGGTGCAGCTGAGGGAATGGCCTGGGGGTGGCGGGGACTGAGGGTCACAGGGAATGAGAAGGCTAAAGACACGAGGGCTGGGGGTGTCTGCACATCAGTTCGCCCTCTTAAGCCTTGGGGGAATCTCCCGATGCCCCTTGAGCTAGACAGAGCCGAACCTGGACCATAGGTAACCAGTGCATGAACATTCCAGTTGCCTTGGGCCTGGCTCCCTGCCTCGAACCTCAGCCTGCTTCTTGCACAGCCTCTCCCCTTTTCTGTGGCCCCCTCCCTCATCCCCACATACTGCCTGGGCTCCTGCCTTCAAAATAGATGAACTCTCCACCCCAGCTCCTCACCCCTACCCACCTCATTGTGAGCGCCACCCACACCAGAGAGCTTCAGCTACCTTGCCCCACCGCCACACCGCACCTCATCAATCAGTAATTCTTAACCCTTGGGGAATCTCAGATGTAGTGAGAAATAATTAAAGCTATAGACCCTCTCTTTAGAAAAATGTGCAACCAATTCCACGTCCCAACTCAGGGGGTTCCCAGATCTTTGACACTGCTATCAAGGGCACTTGAGTTTGGTGCTTTGGACAGTGTGATCTGCATTTCCAGCAGCCAACCTCCTTCCTCCTACAGGATCTGCCTGAGAGTTCTGTGAGTCGCCCTAAATCCAGAAAGCAGCTTGATCCTCCTCTCTATTGGCCACCACTCTCACTTGCTATCCCTTTTCTCAACAACTCAATGACCCCCTGACAGATAGACCCCTGCCACGAGTGTCTCCTCACTTCAATCCATCCCTCACAGCAGACCCTCCCATCTCTCCTCTCCCAGAGCGGATACCTGCTAAGGGGCATGTGAATAAGGGCTTCAATGTGGCCTGCATGCTGCTCAGCCTCTGCTCCAAGGTCATCCTCTGCACCTCCTTACTTTGCAAGGCCTCCTCTGTCTTCTCCTTCTCAGACCAGCAGGCCTGTAACTGCTCTTGGGTAGCCTGGCAAACCTTCTGTTCCTCCTGTAGTGCTTCCTGACTCTGGGCTAGTTCCCTCCTGGACCCCTGCAGATCCTCTTCCTTCTTCCCCAGCTGGGTTATCTTTAGGTGGAGCTGCTGTCTCAGGCTGCTGTTAGTGGTTTCCAGAACACTGTTCGTCTGCTGGAGCTGCTGAGACACCTGCAGATCTGTTCGGCCATAATGAGAGATTTGGAGGACATCTTGAGCCATGCCCTGGTGCCCTGAGACTTCAGCGTCAGTCCTTTTTCTGCTTCTTGCAAATTTTTGCAAAACAGGCTGAAATATAAGATCTGACTACCTCAAGCTTAAGGAGGTACTGGATTAGGTAAGGACAATTTAGGAAGACACCACACTCTAAAACAGACCTGGCTAGAAACTAGATGAAAAGCTAAGGATATGGTGGTAGTGACTCTGGGCCCTGCCTGGAGGAAGGGCAGCTGTTGGGGAGAGAGTAGGGGAGAAAATTGCTTGGGGCAAGTGGGAAATGGGGGACATCCATACTCACAGCGCACTCCCAGGCAGATGGCGGCCACCCCTAACAGCAGGCAGGTGAGGAGCAGGCCAAGAAGGAGGTACTGCGTACAGGCTGCGCGGCCTTCGGGAGACAGTGGGATGAAGGGCAGAGAGCCCCAGGAAAGTTTAGAGACTGAGGGGGCTGGGTGGGGGTGGGGGATATTCATGGGAAAGAGCACCCTCAGAGGATGTGGTGCCGGCATGGTGGGTTTTGTGGGGTAGTGAATTTCCGCAGGCAGCGGAAGGAAGATGTTCCAGAATAAGGGCTGGGATCGTTACTGGTAAGGATTGAGGGGCGCTATCTGGTAGGATGGGAACTAAATCTCAGACGGAGACAGAGGACAGGGGTATGTGAATGGGGACCACTGTAAAGGGGGTGGAGGGAAGATCTGGGTCAACCTGTGGGAATGATACATATGGGTATAGGGGTCAAAGAGGCAGTCCGGAAGGCTGCTCCCCGGGCTCACTCTAGGTCCCGGGCCCGCACATCGCCGGGCCCAGCATCAGCCCCGCTGGGACCGCGCCAGCACCGTACTTGGTGACAACCCCGCGGGGCGTAGCGGGGTCGGCGAAGTGGGAAAGGCCGCCCCGCCCGAGGCCCCGCCCCGCCCCGCGTGCCAGAGCGCCGGCGGGGCCGCGGAGGGCGCGCGCAGGCGGGGAGGGCTGGGTACTCACCCGCGAGGAGCCTCCCGGCAGCTGGTGACGTCACGGAGCTCCAGGACGCAGTTGGCCGCTCCGACTGGAGCCCTGAGGACCCGCAGCGAGTCCAGTTTGAAGAATGGAAGCCCCGGGAAATTCCCCTTCTTTCTACCCTCTCCCCCTCCTCCTCCCCCTCTCCCTCTCCAGTCTGGCCCGAGAAGCCTTCTGCGACATCCTGAGATGCTCTGGGACACCCTTAGCACTCTCCGGAGTCCCGCATCTCCCCCAGGACTCTTGTGTCTCTCCTGGGTCTTACTACATCCTCTCCCCCGGGACCCCTTCCTCTCCCTCCTGGGTCTCCCCTTAGGTTTTACTCAGCACCCCCCATCTGCCTGCCCCAAACCTTCTCCCGAGAAGTGCTCTCATCCCTCTCCCCTACCCTCTTTTCTCTGTCCCGTGACTCCCTATTTCCCATTCGAATTCATCTCCCCACAGGGGCTGCCCCGATCTCTCCTAGGAGCCCTTTTCTCCCCACTGGACCTCCACCTTGCCCCGGGGAGCTTTATTCTTCCTTGGTTCCCATTTATCCAGGGCTCATTCTTCTCTTTCCTAAGCACGCTCCTCCTTTCCCAGGGATATTATGTCTCCCCCGCCGCCCCCACCCGCTCAAGAATACCGTGGAGTCCCAGCTCAAGACACACACACACACCACACACCCCCCACACACCCCACCCTGTCAAACATACATCCTCTGGACTCTCCGTACCTGCTTTGTCCCCTACTCCAGAAGAAGCCGAGCTCAAGGGCCCACCTGAGACTGAGGGCACTTGTACATTCTCGTAGGTGAGTTCCTCATCCTCATCAGTCTCTGGGTCTGGAGAGGAGAGAAAAGGTGGAGGTGGGGGTGGGGTCATGAGGGAGCTTGGGGATGCAAAATCAAAGAGATGCCTCTTTCACCCTTACCCTGTCCTAACCGGCTGGAGATGCTCTTCTTCAGGGGAGCCTTCACGAACCGCAGGTCTGCATAGGTGATGGCCTCTGCCATTGCCCTGAGCACCTCTGCTCCCACCCGTCTCCTCCTTCATCCACCAACTCAAAGCTTCTCTTGACACTGTCCCCTCTGTCCCTTCACGCTCTTAGGCTCTGTGTTCCTTCTGTGACTGCACAGCTTAATGCTTTGCCCTGTGACTTCTAGTTACAAAAGAGGAAGATGTGAACAAGTGTCAGACAGATGGGTTCAGTGAAGCAGATTGCATCCCTGATGGGGTGGTTTCCAGAGGGACAGGGGATGGGAAACTGAGGTCCAGAACATGGACGTAGAGCCTGGAGGTGTCACTGGATCACTACTTAGACCTGTCCCTTCGTCCTGCCTGTGCTCCCCCTTCATGCATCCCACACACACTTTGGCAGTGCTGCACTCAAAATGCATGTCCTCCTGATCATCTACCCTGATTTGCCCTTGCTCTTCTCTTGGCTGCTATGTCCACAGGCTTATCCACGTGTTGTCAGAGCTCTTTTGTGCCCAGTTGAACCCAGAGGATCTCCCAAAGTAGAGCTCCATCCTCCCCATCATACTGGGGGATCCTAGTGTGGAGCCTCTGCTCTTCATCATCCTAGGGTTCCCAGCAGGTCTGGGCTCCCCGAAAGGGGGCTTTGATTTGGTGGAGCTCATTTCCCTATCAGTTTGGAGGCTTTCAGGGTAGACCGAGCTCCCTTCCTGCTGTAGTCCTGCAGAACTGCTGAGGATCTCACACACAGGGAGGTTCTCACTCCAAAGCCCTTCCTGAGAATGTGGCAGCGCTTTGGAGGATGCAGAGGATCTGGGACCACACTGTTTCTCTTCTATAAACCCCCCTAGATTCCCTCTTCACAGCCTTTCCCTGGCCTTGTCCAGCCTTGTTCCCTCCTGATCACACCTTTGGCCAATCAGCCCCTTCCCCATCCCATCCTGCCCCCTGCTGGACTCATGGCATCCTGTGTCCAGACATCTGAGCTGGATCCAGCAAGCTGAGTCCAGGAGGCACAGGCTTGGGGATAGGCCTGGGCTGGGGGTGAGGATGAGGGACAACCCGAGCTTGTGCACCTTTGGAAAAACCTGCAGCACTGAGCCCTTATGCACCCTTGTGGGGGGTCAGGGCAGATGAGCAAAGGAGTTGAGTGGGGATGAAGAAGGGTAGTGGCTTCCTAGAAGGGAGGCAAGGAAAGGGCTGGGTGCTGAGCTCACAGACTCTGGACCTGAGGTTTTGATATTTTCTTGGTTTTGTTTTATTTTGTTTTCTTACTTACCTAAAGTTCTTCCCTTAAAAAGTCTCAATATTGTCCCTTTACACCCAGCCCCAAGCAAAAAGGGGGTGTTTGTGGGAGAAGACCAAGGGCTTGAGGCCCTCATGGGTGGTGAAGGCCTGGCTGATAGAAGGGAGGGAAACCGGCAGGGGAAGGAGGGTTGTTGAGCATGGTTCAGTGGTGCTCCCTAACATTCTTTTACCAAGCAATGACCCCAAAAGGGCTTACTTCTGTGGGGGCGAAGAGGCTGAGGCAAGACAGGCTACGTGGGTGGGAAAAAACCCACTTGCAGGGAGGGGCATCTGCCCCCGCAGAACCTCTTCACATGCTGCACCTGTGGGGAGGAAAAAGGAAGGGGAAAGAGGTCCTTGCCGCATGCTGACAGCTGTAGTGTATGACTAGTGGTGTGTGGAGGGGTTGTAACGGGCCCTGCGGATCTGCTGAGAGCTCCGCCCGGCAACACCACCCAGCCCTCGCAGAGAAAGTGCCCACTGAGGTAGGAAAGCACATTTGTCACCTGAGAAGAGGCAGGTGTATGCGTGAGTGTGCGTGTGCACGTGTGAACATGCATCCTCAGGTCTCTGTGGTCCATCGGGGTGTCTGTGTGAGGTGCACCTCTATGTGAGAGGGCCTGCTGGAAGGGTTAAGCTCAGAGGATTCTGTGGGCTGAAGGGTGCCTGTGATGGCTGTTATTTTTTTCCATGGCAGGGAATGAGGAGCCATTTGCAGAAAAGTCTTAAAAGGTCATGGGGACAGATGATAGAAATATTTCTTTTCTCAAGCTCACTGTTTCCTAAGGTGACCCTGCAGCTGTTAACCATCCTTGCTTAATTAAAGTTTCCAACAACCCTCCCCCAGTCCCCCTATCAGGGCTTCCTCCAGATAACAGACGGTGGGGGGAGTTGGTGGCTCCCTGGGGGCCTCTGGGGCCTGTGAGCCTGAGTGGGAACATATAGAACAGCTGGGGGCGGGGGGGGGGCAGTTGGGGTACTTGGAGTAGTGTACGGGGGTGGGGGCAGCACATATGTAGATCAGTTGCAGGAACATTTGCAGGAATTCAGTAAACTGTAGATAATGCCCTCGTTTTCAGAACCAGTACACAAGTGAACATGGCCTGGATACCAGGTAAAATGCCAAACCAGGTTTCCAGTATGTGCTCAAAAAAAGAATCAATGAGTATGCTGCCTAAACAGACCCTTGGAGGGCACCTGGGTGGCTCAGTTGGTTAAGTGACTGCCTTCGGCTCAGGTCATGATTCTGGAGTCCCAGGATCGAGTCCCACATCGGGCTCCCTGCTCAGCAGGGAGTCTGCTTCTCCCTCTGACCCTCTTCCCTCTCATGCTCTCTCTCTCTCATGCTCTCTCTCTCAAATAAATAAAATCTTTAAAAAAAAAAAAAAACGGACCCTTGGAGAGGCTTCAGAAGAAAGGGCACCCAATGCAACTGGAGTGAACTAGACTGCATTTCCACAATGGCATGGGTACGTGAAGAAGGCCCGGCCTGCGTCTCTGTCCTCCTTAGCTCTTTTGGTGATGGTTACACAGCCCCTTAGGATGCTCTCCTTTCCCTTCCAATGTCTTCTTTTCGGACTAGGCTGTGAGAGTGGGATCCTTCTTCCCCATGTGTGTCACATGTGGTCTTTGCGAAATGACCTTCACATTACCTTTCAAGACTGGACATCATGAAGGACACCTGTAACTCAGGCTGCGCCTCACCTGCCCACATGCCAGGAGAGCCTGCAGGCTTTTCAGAGCCGAGAGGCCACTGCTATGCATTTCAGCTTTTGCATAGCCATCATATCATGTGAGCACCTCCAGTACAGACACCAGAGCCCGCTCCTTACTCTCTCCTAGCTTCTGCATTGTGTATTACAGGGCTCTGGGTTGTAAAGGTCGACAAGAGGAGGGAGCCCAGCTATGAGGGCATTGGGAAAGAGTTTGCTGTGTGGAAAGGGGCTCATCTGTGTAAACTTTGGTGAAGTCCAGCCCACATCAAGAAGTCAAGGAAGTCTCCTGAGACCCTGGGAGTCAGGTGATATCCATCTTCATTATTTTAATCCACTGGCTCCAGGAGGCGCTAATCCATATAGACAGAGCATGGTAGGCAGATTAAGGGCCTCTCCAAAATGTCACACTTGAATCCCCAGAACCTGTGCAGATGTTCCTTTACTTAACAAAAATGTAAGTGTGGTTAAGGACTTCCTGCATTTGGTAAAACGTCCAAGATATGTTAAATAATAAGAATAATAGTAGGCATCTCTGTCTAAATGTTTATTTTAATGGAAGTGGTTTTAATATTTCACCATTGAGAACAATATTTGCTGTTAGGTTTTAGTAAAAAGTCTTCATTAAGTTTCAGCGGTTTTCCTCTTTTTCATTTTTACTTAGAATTTTTATTAGGGGGGTGCCAGGGTGGCTCAGTCCTTGGGCGTCTGCCTTTGGCTCAAGTTATGGTCCCAGGGTCCTGGGATCGAGCCCTGCATCGGGCTCCCTGCTCAGCGGGAAGCCTGCTTCTCCCTCTCCCACTCCCCCTGCTTGTGTTCCCTCTCTTGCCTTCTCTCTCTCTCTCTCTGTCAAATAAATAAAATACAATCTTTAAAAAAAGTTTTATAAAAAAAGAATTTTTATTAGGAATTGTATTAAATTATGCTGGCTCTAAATATTAAATATGGGAACTTTTCTTCTTTTCCCTATAGTTTTGACTAGATTAAATGGCATGGAAATTATCATTATTTAAGAATAAATAAAACTTGGGCGCCTAGGTGGCTCAGTCCATTAAGCATCTGACTTTGGCTCAGGTCATGATCTCAGGGTCCTGGGATAGTGCCCCAGAGCCCCATTTTGGGTTCTGTGCTCAGTGGGGAGTCTACTTCTTCTCCTTCTGCCCCTCCCCCAGCTCATTCTCTCTCTCTCTCTCTCTCTCTCTCTCTCTCTCTCTCTCTCTCTTTCAAATGAATTAAAAAAAAATAGATAAAACTCAGCTCTGGTGCCCTTTGAATGCAATCTTTTCCAAAAGTAGGTCTATAATCACCTTATTCTAGTTTTTTCTAAGGTAGGTTGAGCTATTCAGGCTTCTTTCTCTTGGGCCAGTTTTAGTCATTTACATTTTTCCTGAAGTGTATGCATTTCCTTTAAATTTTCAAGTTAGTTGATGAGAGTAATTTTAGGTTGCACCTTTTTATAATTCTTTAATTTTTTTCTTCTGTCATGTTTTCTTTCTCGGAACTAATCTTGTCTATTTTTGCTCTTTTTTCTCTTTCTTTGTGCTTATAAGAGGTTTACTTTATTAGCCCTTTTATTTTTTTATTTTTATTTTTTTAAAAGATTTTATTTATTTGACAGAGAGACATACGGCAAGAGAGGGAACACAAGCAGGGGGAATGGGAGAGGGAGAAGCAGGCTTCCCTCGGAGTAGGGAGCCCAATGCGGGGCTCGATCCCAGGACCCATGACCTGAGCTGAAGGCAGATGCTCACCCATCTTAGCCACCCAGGCATCCCCCTTATTAGCCCTTTTAAAGAACTTTTTAAAATTCATGCTTTTTAGTATTTTTGTTCTCCATTTCATTCATGTCAGATTTTGATATTTCCTGATTAATTTTGGTTTCTTGTTCTTTCTATAATTTATTGAAATAAATACTCCCTTTCTTTTTTTTGTTGTTTTAAAGATTTTTTAATTTTTTATTTGAGAGAGCGAGAGAGCATGAGAGGAGGGAGGGTCAGAGGGAGAAGCAAACTCCCAGCTGGGCTAGGGACCCCGATGGAATGTGGGACTTGGGACTCGATCCCGGGACTCCAGGATCATGACCTGAGCTGAAGGCAGTCGCTCAACCAACTGAGCCACCCAGGCGCCCCTCTTTTTTTTTTTTTTCAAAGCTTGCTATCTTTATAGCATTTTAGGGATACATGATACAGGGTAATTGAAAAGGTATCCAGTATTCACTCTTTTTCATTCAGTGTTTAAATTTTGAAAATACTATAATTTTGTTCTTTTTTGAAACTAGTTTTACTGTATTGTAATTTACATGCAATAAGTTTTATCAATTTTAAGTGTATAATCCTATGTTTTGACAAATGTATTCGATCACTATTGGATACCAGCATTATCGCTGCTTTCGGTTTATCTGTCTGGTATCCCTTTCCCACGACTTTATTTTGAGTCTTTCTTGATCACTTTGCTTTAAGTATATTTCTTCTAAGTAGTATTGACCAGAATTTGATTTCTAACAAAGTCTTAGAGTCTTTTAGTGGAAGAATTCAGTCCACTCATATTTACTGTACCAAGTGATACATTTAATTTATTTCCATCTTACTTGTTTTTAAATGTGTAAACAGTGTTGTGAACTCTTTTCTTTACCTTTGCTGGACTGAATGAATGGCTATTCATCCCATCTTCTCCTTGTTAATTTGGAGTTTGTCATTCTATTCACAGTTACCATCCCTTGCCCTGTTCTCTTAAATAGATGCACACTATTGTTCTAGTGTATGAAAACAGAACAACTATTTCCATCATACTCTACTTACCTTCCACTTTCTCTCCACCTCAATAAGACATGGTCTTTAGATTACTGGGCCTTTCCTTCCCCCTCAGATCCTAGAACACTTACCTTCTCCTTATCCCCACCACCTGATTCCAGAGTTTTTTGGAGATAATTCAGTCCTTATTAGAATTTCCCTTACGACGGGTTCCTTCTGTTTCAAGAGTATTTAGCATTTGTGTGACATGTTATACATATGTAGAAATATCGATATAAATATATAGGTCATGGTTCGCTGCACCCCACTGATCTCTCTCCTCCCTTCACCTTCCCCCATCTTGAAGTCTGTTCTGACCCATTTGTTATTTCATTAGAGCCTTTTCTGGAAAGTATTTCTCACGTGAGATACTGGACGATTCTTGTAAATCTTCAACTATCTTTCTTTCCCCTTTTGCTAGGTCCTGGTTGCAGGCCCACTCTTCCGTTACCTCACATTCAGTTTTGCTGTCTTTAACTTCCAGGGTGGCAAATAAGAACAAACTTTCTTTCTGCCTGGAAATGTGTGTGATATTGTTCTTATCCACAGAGTTCAGGAATTTTAACCTGTATAGGGGCTAAATCTTTCCTCAGCTCAGGGATATTCTGTGTATTATGTAATTATGATCCGTCCTCTCCTGTTCCTCTTCTCCCAGAACTCAGAATCTGCAGGCTAAATCCCCTGAGTCTGTTTCAATCTCCCATCTTTCACCACATAATTTGCATCTCCATATTTTTGTTACATGTTTTGAGATAGTTCATCTGTTTAATTTTCTGGACCTCTTTGAGAGTTTTAGCAGTAACCATCCTCTTCTTTATGTATGGAAATTTTTAGTTCTGATATCACGTTTTCTAGTTCAGGGAAATCTTTTGTGTTTGACCTTCACACCTATCTCCCCCAGGCTCTCATTCAGTCCAAGATTCACTTGTTTCCTCCGGCAGGTCTCTCTGCCCTCTGGTTTGTCTGCATTCTCCTGGCCTCAAAGGCTGAGAAATTCAATCCACCGGTTAGTTTCTAGAGAGCTGGAGAGACTCAGCAAAGCCATTGATTGTTCCTGGAAAGCCGGCTGTTTCTGGGACTTGCTGTCTTTCTGAAGGTCCTTTTTCTTGGCTCTGAGGTGTTCTCCAGAAACTTGTCTGCAGGAAATTCTCTCTGCCAGGAAGCAGAGCCCATTTAAAGCTCGTCCTCCATAGCTAGGAGTTGGCGGAGGGGTTGTGGAAGGGAGAGCTTCACCAGGGTTTTCATATACCCAGATTCCCCTTGCTCTAAGTATTCTAAATATTATTGACAGATACAGCAATAATCACCAGAATACTTAAACACAGAAGCCGTTAATAGCAGGTGCCCCTGGGAACTACAACTGGAAGTAGGAATGGGGTGGGGGAATGGCCTTTTACTTTTTTCCCCCCATTCTAGTATTTCTCAACCTCAGCACTTTTAGCTTTTGGGGACCGAAATTCTGCATGGTGAGTGGCTGACCTGTGCATTGTGACAGTCAGAAGCATCCCTGGCCTCTACCCCCTATAGATCAATAGCTCGGGGCACTCCCCAGCTGTGATGATCAAGCATGTCTCTGTACATTGCCCAATGTCTGGCAGAGAACCACTGGTGCCTACCTTACAGTTCTATTTAATTTTTTAAAAAGATTTTTATTTATTTATTTGACAGAGAGAGAGAGAGTTAACGAGCAGGAACACGAGCAGGGGGAGTGGCAGAGGGAGAAGCAGGCTTCCCGCTGAGCAGGGAGCCCGATGCGGGGCTCGATTCCAGGACCCTGGGATCAGGACCTGAGCCGAAGGCAGGCGCTTAACGACTGAGCCACCCAGGCGCCCCTCTATTTAATTTTTTTTTAACATGTGCTCACACTATTCCTAAAATTAAACATTGAACTGAGGTCATGATACAGAGGAGAAAATATCAAGCAGTTGAGCGGAAGCAGAAACCAGAAGTAGAAAATGTACAGTAAAGGATGAGGAAGCAAATTAGCAAAGTAGGAAAAAATTAGGAATAAATAAAAGAAGCAGAAACTCTGTCAGAGAGTTATGGGACAGGAGGAGCAGGAGTGGAAAGACCCGCGTACTCCTGTCACCAAGGTCCCCAGCGAGGCTGTGATTTGAGGTCCGAAATCCAGCAACAGTCTGCAGAAGCCCAGTCATAGCATAGCCACTGTTCTGTAATCCCCATTCCATTTGGCTTCCTCCCTGCCCCAAGTGTCCTAGCAATAAAACCCCCTTCACTTAAGCAAGGCAAAATGACTGTATTCCTTACAAACAAAGCCCCGGAGACTTGGTGCCCAGTGAAGAGACGGGCTCTCCACAGTTTGCTGCCAGTACTATATTCACTTCCTAGCATCATACTTGAAGAGAGACTCTGCTCAAGCAAAACAGTGGGAATGATGAGTAGGCTGCAAATAAGGTCTGTAAAAGGAACTCTAGAAAGCTTTTCCCGGGAAGGAGAAAAAAGAAAGACTTAGGCCATCCATCAGGGCTGTCATGTACAGGCGGGAGAAGGGTGATTTTATGACTGTAGCTCAGGAGGCCGAATTAACGACAAAAGTAACAGGGAGGCTGATTTTGGCTCCAAAAAAAAAAAAGTTCTCTCAAAAAGAAACATTGGAAACAAGCGCTTGGTGAGGTAGCAAGCTCCCTATTCCTGGAAATGTTTAACAAGAGGCTGGTAGGGTGGCTCCTGCAGTGGATATAAGTTTGGGCCAGATCTGCCTCCTCCCAGCTGTAGAATTCTAGATATTTAAAAGCCTGGCAAGAGGCACACACCAAGCAGAAATATTTTCGGGTCAAATGGCATTTAAGTATGTCAGAAGAGGGTGGCTGGTGGAGGAGTTGAGCAATAAGGGAAGATCTCAGAAGTTCAGCATCTTCTGCTGGCCCTGGTGTGCTGGTCTTTCCCCCACAGAATTAGTCAGAACTCGTGGTTGCAAGAGATAGAAAAGTCTAACTTAGAATGACTTAAGCAAAAAAGAGAATGCATTAGCTTACATAACCAAAAAGTTCGGGAGGCAGATAGAGCTCTGGGCATGTCTGGATCCAAGGTTTCAAATGAAGTCATTAAGACTTGGTCTCTCTCCATGTCCCAGCTCTGTTTCCCTCCTTATAGCCAAAACAAACTTGGAAGTTTAGACTCATCAGAGTACAGAGCAAGGCCAAAGATGGAGGGGTCTTGGCTGGATGGCTTCCTAGGCCCCTCCCCACCTACAAGTAATTCCTTAAGAACTTTCTATCATTGAACATTTGACCGTCCCAAGGACCCTTCCTCTTTGGGTCTTGGGCTTATCCCCAATCTTCCCATCTGAGACCTCAGGAAGAGGGGAAAAGCTGGAGCTCCAGAGGGCTCTCATGGCTTTCCCCAATGATCTGCGCCTGGGAATTTGCCAGGAACAGGGCACTCCTTATAGCAGGAATCTTACACCCGTCAGGGAAGGGAGGCCACTAAAGAAAGCACCCGTGGAGCAACAGAAGGGGAGACAACTGCAAGGTGTTTGGGAAACGAGTTGACAAGCTAGAGATGAGGCAAGGGGGTCCTCGAAGGTGTCTGAGGGGGATCTGGCTGCCCTAATTTATTTTTTTCCTAGACCCAGGGATCAACTAGGAAGTTGTCACAGCCCTGGCCTTCAGTCCTGAGGGCCTAGGCTAGGGCACGAGCCTCGGAGACAGACAAGTAAGACAGTGAGAAAAACTAAAAGGTTGTAGGGAAGAGAGAGGGTAAAGAATCCAGGCTTCAGGGACCAGAAGGAAAATAACGTTCAAATCGCACCCAGCTCCAGACCGAGTGAGTCGCTACGTTCGGCGAACCAGGAAGCGCTGTTCAGGGAACCGCAGGGTCCTGGCTCGGAGAAGTGTCGGGCTAAACTCGTGGGGCCGGGAAGATTGAGGGGGTAGTGGGTGGGGAACTGTCGCGACTACATTTCCCAGCATGCGGTGGACCGGGCAGCTTTACGCATGCGCAGAGGTCGTGGCAAGGCCGCGTCGCGCCAGGCGGGGGCGCCGCGGGCTTAGTCTTGAGCCGGCGGAGACCGGGAGAGCGGGTGTGAGGCGGGCTGTAAGGCCTGCGATGGTGGTGTTTGAGGCTGCAGTTTCCGTCTCGTCCCAGTGGGTTGGCGGGACCCCAAACCCCTTCTCTTACAGAGTCTGGGTCTCACGTCCCCCAGGCCGGGGACACATTGAGCGGTCTTCAGACTAGCAGTCCTCAGAAACCCACATCCCGCTGCCAGTGGTTCCCCGCATCCGGTGCCAGCCCCCAAAGCCACCTTCCCTCCCACACAGCCTCAGCTGCCTGTTCTTTACCGCGACCGGCGCCTCTGCTGGGGGAGGCCCAGGCTGAGGTCCACGGAGGCAGATCTAGCATTTGGGTTAATCTGTGTGTGGGCAGAGGGTCCGCTTTATTGGGACCACCAGGTAGGGCTCAGGAGCACGGCTCCCTACTGTGGTTTTCTCTGGGACTGTGAGTGGGAAGGAGAGATGTTTGGAAGTAGAAGCCTGGCTTCCACTATCTTCTGGCCCTGAAACCTCAGAAAGGTCTGTTAAGCCAGACTTGCCTCTACAGAAGCCGTAGGGGGAGGTGGCGTAGACTTGAGGCAGCACAGTCCTAGAGGCCATGGGGAGAGTAGGTCAGGGGCTGGTGAGCTTGCAGGCTCCAGGTGATGGGAGTGGGGTGGCTCTGAGTGCAAATTCTGACGATGTTCTAGCAGCAGCAAGTACAGCTTGAGCTCGGCTCCAGCCCCCACCCCTAGCACCCACCCTGGCAGTGTTGATGCCACAGACGCTCTTGGTCCATCTTCCTCTGCGAGACGCTCCCAGAAGTGCTCTGTGCAGGGAGCAAAGCTCACACTCCTACCATGTAGAGCCTATTGCAGGTCTGAAGCCCTCTAGATAAAAATCTAAACACTTTCTGAGAAGTTTTATTTGAAAACTTGGGGACATAACAGAGCAGGATGTAGACTGGTATTCTCCAGCCAGGGTTCTCAGATAAGAAGCCAGGCTTGGGTTCCTCAGGTCACTGGGTTCCAGGATCCCTCCAGACTGTGGGCTCCCAAGGCGTATACCCACCCTTCTCCTCTCAGGCTCTTACCCCCTCCACCACTGCCCACTTCCTGTATCTGAGGGGACACTGAAGGGGCAGACTTTAAGGGAGCTGGAGCAGAGAGGATCTGGTTAAAATCCACAAGGAGGAGGAAGTGAGAAACTGGGGAGCTTGGGGCCTTAGAGGAAAAGATAGGAAAGAGAGAGCGAGATGGAATGGGGGCCACTGCCTTTGTTTCCTCCATCCCCAAGAAACTGGGGACCTACTTGTTCCCCTGAGATGTCTCCCTCACGGCTTAGAGGGGAAGTTTGGGAAACATGACCTCCTGTGACTGGACCTTGGCTACCTGTCTTTGGGGGGTGGTTGGGAAACAGTCATGCCAGGGCAGGGTAGCAGTAACCCCTGCAGCAGAGGAGGCTGGGGGCGATGCTTGTCCCACTCTGCCAGCCCTTCCATCTCAGCTGGGTGCAGGCTGGCTGTTGGCGTAGGCCTGGTCTGGGAAGGAAGCCCGCGTCCTCCGGGTCTGGGCACACACTGAGGCGTACAGCTCCGGCTCAGGGCCCGAGGCCTGGGGTTTTGGCTCAGAATCCAGCACCACCTCTGAGTACTTGATGGGGGTTCCGGGGCTGGGGATATGGCCCTGAGAAGGCCGCAACTGCAGGCTGGTATAGCACATCACTTTCTCTGCAGCCTGGAGATTCAAGGCTGTTAGAAGTTCACTGGACCCTTGGAAAAGCCCCCACTTCCTTCCCTCCCCTCTTAGCCCCAACTGACTCACCGAGACGGGGCGTCTAGGAGTCGGATCTTGCTGGTCTGGCCCTGGTTCTTGAACCAGCCGACCTGGGAGAGGGAACAGTAGTAATCTGGTCACTTCTTGTTCCTCCTGCAATCCCTCATCCCACCCCCACCCACCAGGGACGTGCGTGGCCTCGGTGCCCCTCCCCTCTGCCAGCCGCCTACCAGTCTGAAGATAAGGCAGGTTCCCATATAGGGGGACCTCTTCCACAGATTCTCCAGAGCTGCAAGACAGAGATGAGGGGATGAGGGGACTTCTTGGTAACGGGGAGCTCTTGATCACCTACCTCTGCTGTCCCCCACTCACCGTCCCTGTCCCGGACGGCTCCTGCTCTGGCTGCTAGCCCATCGGAACAAGTGCGCAGCCACTGAGATGAGAAGCAGCAGCATTACAGCCCCTAGGAGGGCCCACAGTCCCCAGGCCTGGGTCACGGTGGGGATTCCTGTGGATGCCAACGGACGGAGGGTGTTACTGCCCAGCCCAACCCTCCAGGTCCTAGCAGGTGGGACATGGGGCCATGTGACCCCTCCCCCTGCCCCTGCCCCGCCCAGCTCACCAGGCACTAGCAGTTCTGTGCTGTTGTCACCTCTGCTCATGACTGCTGACCTGGGAGCTGAGTCTGCAAGCCTTGCGCTGAGGGGTCAGCCTGGTTTATGGCCTGATAGCTGCTGCAGGCCCCTTTACTCTCACCCCTCCCTGGGCCTGGCCCCCACAGCTCAGCATCCCCAATACTGCTGGTGGCAGAGTCACTGGTTTCCGGGGAGGAAGGGGGAGGGGAGGGATGAGTGAAAGAACAAAGACACCGCCCTGTGCCTGCACCTGCGCCACCCAGCATCTCCCAAGCTTCCGCCCCCCCCCCCCCCCATGGCCCTATACCTTCTTTGGCCAGAGAAGAGAGAAGCAGGCCTGAGATTACTGTGCCAGTGTGCAGGTGAGCCCATGAAGACAGGAGACAAGTAGCATGAGGCAGGACCAACAAGACAAGGAAGCTAGGCCTCAGGACAGATTCCCTTCTGCCACAGGGTGTCTGCCTTTTCTCTCCAACTCTGAGACCCGTGAGAGAGAATGCATTCCTCACTGAGCATGCTAAAAAGAGGAATGAGAAGGGGAGGCCTCCAGGTACCTACAATCCCACCATACTCTAAGACTGACTGTAGGGGATAAGATGACCATTGTCATTCTTATTATTACTGATAATAGTTTAGGGGCTAGTGGAAACTTAGAGTCCTCCCTCCCGACCCACTTCATCGAAACTGTCCCTAAGAACTGTCAATCTCAAAAGTTAGTTGAATTAAAGAAACTTCTACCCCAGTATATCCTCGGAAGCTGAGCCGTGTCTTCGCCCTTGTTCACTTCAGGGAGTGGGGTACCTGTCCTGCCCAGATACAGCCCAACCACATGGACTGCTTTTGATGTGGAAGAAGGATTTCAAGTTCCTTAGACCAGAGGTCAGTGATATGTCTGGCAATAGTGGGCCCAAATTCCCTAAAGGCTACAATGAGTTGAGGGCCATTTATCATATTATACCTGGCCTGAACCACTTGTTTACGTTGACTGTGCCAACTGGCTTAGGGTCAAGGTTTGGACTACACTGCTCTGTAACCAGGCTGTCTCTAGATAGTTAGACTACAGTAACTCCCTTGAGTGTGGGTCTCTCCTCCCTGCCCTGCCCCCTCCATTTCTGGAAGAACAGAAGATACACTCCTAGTTCATTCATTTATTTAGCACGCATATACCTCATTCATTTGTCACCTGTGCTGATCGCTTGGTTATGTGCCAAGCTTTGGAGATAAAGATGTGAATGGGAAATGGTTTCTTTCCTCAAAGGGCTCTTGATCTAATTAGGAAGACGACCCAATGTATCCCAGACAATTAAAAGGCAGCATGAAACACAAGGAAACTCTGCAGGTCTGCCTGAGGTCTTGGCAGTGAAAGGAAGGGCTGGGGGTTGGGGTGGGGGGGTGATATGTGGTAACTGATAGGGAGACAGACAGAAAAGCTTTGCAATCCCTGACTTGCCTTTTACTTGATGAACTTACTTAACCGTCCTGAACCTTTGTTTCCTCATTATTTTTTTATTTTTTATTTTTTTAAATATTTATTTGAGAGAGAGAGAGAGAGTACAAGCAAGGGGAGGGGCAGAGGGAGAGGGAGAAGCAGACTCCCCGCTGAGCATGGAACCCAACGGAGACTCATTCTTTAAAAGAGCTTAATTAGGGGTGCCTGGGTGGCTCAGTCAGTAAAATGTCTGCCTTCAGCTCAACTCATGATCATGGTCCTGGGATCCAGCCCCCCCCCCGCACCCCCCCCCGGCTTGCTGAACATGGGAGTCAGCTTCTCACTGCCCTCCCCACTGCTTGTGCTCTGTCTCCAACAAATAAAATCTTTAAAAAAAAGAGCTTAATTATATTTACCTGTTGGGTTGTATTTCATTCAACAAGGATTCGTTGAGTGCCTGCTAGAGCCAGATGCTGTGCTAAGCTGTAGGAATAAAATGATAAAGAAATATGGCCCCTGCTCTCCTGCAATTTACAGTCTAGCGGTATTTTCTTTTTATAATTAATTTTAATGGATTGACTGATTTTTAATTAACTGATTTTAAAGAACCAAAATGGATTTTTTCCAGTTTTATTGAAGATACAACTAACACACGATGGTGATTTAAATAAAGAAAGTACAATAGCTGCACTAATGAATAAATTCGAAGTTAAGGGTTCTGAATGAAGGAAATACACCTGAGATCTGAAGGGTGTGTAGACATTAACTGTACAGAAAGGAAATAGCAGTGGAAGGTTTCGAAGAGAGTTATAATTTCAAGTGCCTGGCTCGGAGCACCTGATCAAGTTAAAATCACTAGGAGGTAGGCATGGTTCTAAGCACTTTACTTGGATTATCCCACTTAATCATCATAACAACTCTGTGAGGCACATATATGTATTATCATTATCTCCATTCCTCAGAGTGGAAACTGAGGCACAGAGAGAAATTAAGAACTTGCCCGAAGTCATTTAGCTTTCAAGTAGTGGAGGCAGGATTCTAGGCCGGGCAATCAGTCCATAGTCTACTGTGTGCCATGCTACACAATGAATGGTGATATTAGAAGCATTTGCCAATTGGAGAGGGTGGGGAAGAGGAGGCCCTTGTAGGAAGAGGGAACTGCAAAAAAAAAAAAAAAAAAAAAGACATAAAGTGTGTTAAGTCATAAGAGGGAATAGTTCAGGGGTGAATTATCCCACTTACGGACGTGGAAGCACATGGCCCAACAGGCACCAGGCACAATAGTCACATGTGTAAAAGTCTGCCGCGCTGAGAATAAGCCCCGTGTGGTTGATGCGCTCAGGCGCACTGCCTGTGTAACTAGAAATACTGACGGATTGACGCCCCAGCCAACACGCCGCTCAGCTTCACCCGCCACAGGTGGGGTCGCTTCTTGGCGGACATTCTTGTGTGAAGCAGGGAAAGTCAACGTGCACGCGCACGCGGCACTCTCTGCCCATGGTCCGGGGACTTTCCCCTAGGCACGAATAAGGAACCAGTCCCTCGTTTGTAGCCTAGGAAACAGGCCTTCAGCACGAACTACGTTTAGGCCTTCCCCCCTCCAGTCTTTTAACGTTGGCCAAAGTACTCATTTTTTGATTAGGGTGAATAGGTTGCTAAGCATAAGAAATAAAATCCATTTTCCAGCATAATCTTAAAAGATTGTTGACTTCTAGAAACTTCTGGCTAATAGAATTCTAAATAGATGAGAAATTAATTCATTTAGCAAAGTTGGGCCAAAGTCCTATGCTAATAAGCCTGCCCCGCCCACACACTAAAAATGGGCGTGACCTCTCCGCGCGACCCGGAGCGGGACCCACGCGCCGCCCCGCTTGCGCATGCGCACTGGGGCTCCCTGCTAACCCTGGTGTCGCCGGGGCCTTCATTCTGTGGTCGGCGATGGCGGGCTCGGTCTTGCTTGCGGGTTTGCTGGGGTTGCTACTTGTGTCTGCACTGCCCGGGGTCCTCGGAGACCGCCCCAGCCCCGACCTCCGGGCACACCCAGGTATCAGCGAGGGCTGCTGGAGGGAGGCTAGGACTGCCCACGGGTCTCAGGCCCCAGTTCTACTGACCCACCTCTGCCGTCTTTCGCAGGGGACCCCACCCAGATCGGCCCTGAGGCCACCGAACCCCGGCGTCGGCCGCCGCCCAAGGACCAGCGCGAGCGGGCCCGGGCGGGAGCTCTGCCTTTGGGGGCGCTGTACACTGCAGCTGTCGTGGCTTTTGTGCTGTACAAGTGTTTGCAGGTGCGGGGCGACCAGGGGTGGGGATGCTCCGGGCCTGAATCTCCCATGGGGGCGCTGTGGTACCATGAAAAGACACTTCTTTCCGTCAGTCTGTAAAACGAAAACTGTAGTTCCTTAGCTTTCCAACACTAGGGGGGTTATTTTGAGCATCCAGCGAGGTAGCAGATGTAAAGGGCGCTTGGTAAATTGTAAATAAATAATGACCACCACATTTAATTCTCCCAACAGTCCAATGAAGAGATTAAGTCATTTGCTCAAAGTCACGCAGAGCTAGTTGAAACTGGTATGGCTGGGATTTGAACCCAGCAAGTAAGTGTCCATACTATAAAAGTGTGGCTCCTGGTAAAATTCCAATCTTGGCACAAAGCGTTGACTGCCGTAGCCACAATATCCAAGGCACCTGTCTCATGTTCTTAGAGAGGAGGCCCTGAAATGTAAACTGACAGTACATTTTAGTGTATGGAAATGGTTGAGATGGAAAGTAATACTTCCCACGGCTCTATCTTCAAACCTGGCCCGATTACTTATTTGCATTGGGAAGCAGAGAGCTGAACAAGTTTGGAGATGGTATGAAATTAAAAGGAATAGCTAATCATAATTCCAAATAGGTTAGGATGAGGGACTGAATTTAATGATGAAATTTAAAGAGAATCGATAATAAATTCTATTTGTGGACCCAAGTACTATCTGGAAGAAACAGAACTTAGCAGCAGTTTATTAGTTGAATAATAAAGTTCAGTCGTGTGATGTGACAACCCATTTCCCCAATCAATGCTAGGAACAAGGTATTGCACCTCATCTTCTGATCAGAACACCCCTGGAGAATTTTATTCTCTTCAGGGCACTGCTTTTAAGAACACTACATGCCCAGTAGAGCAACCAGGGAAAACCATGTCAGATGAGCACTGACTGAACAAAATTGGGGATATTAAACCAGATAAGACATGGGGAAGGGGAGGTGGGCAAGGACCATTGTCTTCAAATTCCTGAGCAGCTATCGTGTTGAAAAGACATGATTTTGGAAGGCAACATGGAAAGAAGATACATGAAGGAAAAATTTTGGTTTGGTATATGAACTAACAACCAGAGCGTTCTCAAACTGGAGAGAGCTGCTCATTCCTGGGAGTTTTATTAGACTGAATGACCACGTGTGGGGGCATACTGACAGGTTGCTTCAGGTCCTGGGTAGGGAGCTAGGCTAGATGTGATTCTCTGAAGTGAAAACTCCATAGCTTTCTCGACTTCAAATTATCCTTCTCTCACTGGCTTTGGAGACACAGGTGATGGAGAAGCTTGTTGCTGCAGGCTAGCCCTCTTTTTCTTCTGTAGCAGGGGAAAGATGAGGCTGCAGTTCTCCAAGAAGAGGCAGGCAAGAAGGAATCACTGCAGTCAGGTGGGTTTTGCACAAGTCTGTGTTTGGTAGGGGATTAGGGAACAGTAGAAGGTATGAATAACCATTGCTCTCCTTTTCTCCCTTACTCCCAGAGCAACAGCTGGCCCAGTTGGCACAACAGCTGGCCCAGACAGAGCAACACCTGAACAATCTGATGGCCCAACTGGACCCCCTTTTTGAGCGGTAAGAAGAGCAATGGCCCTGTGGCCAGGGGAGCTCTGTGATAGGTGGAAGAGGTGGGGACAGAGATCAGCTAGCCTCTGAGTGGGTATTTCTACAGTGTGACTACCCTAGCTGGAGCCCAGCAAGAGCTTCTGAATATGAAGCTTCAGACCATCCACCAGCTGTTACAAGACAGCAAGCCAAACAGGGATGTGGACATTCCAGAGCCAGGTAAAGGGTTGGGCGGTGAGAGTCTGGTGGAGGTAGAGACAGTCTCTGAGGTAGGAATATGCCTGATCTTTCCCCTCACAGAGGCCAGCATACCCTTTCCTGAGGACTTATGTATAGAGGAGGAGGAGGAGGAGGCTGGTGACAGTCAGGCCTGGGAGGAGCCCTTAAGCTGGAGCACAGAGACAAGAACCCTAGCTACTCCCTGGGAAGTGGAGCAGGGGCTAAGGAGAAGATGCAGCAAGGCTGTGGGAAGGGCCACAGTCACAGCCCCCGCCGGCAAGGAGAAATGACAGCTGAAGGTTTACTAAAACAAAGTCTGTTCTTGTGACTGGATACTCCTGTGTGCTTTTTCCATTCCAGCTGGTCCTACACACACCCATACTAGGTGCCCAAGAGCAACTAAGCCTTCTTGAAAAGGTTCCCTTATTAGGATAAAAAGAGGCCAACTTCCAGTGTGAGAAATAGAGGGAGCTCCAGCTCTTTTCCTTGTATTCCTGAGGCCACCATCATGCCAGCCTCCAGGGCACAAAAACCTTTCTTTCTCATATTGCAGAGCTGAGACAGGAAGGCCTTTCCAAAAAGGTTAAGAAAAAAAAAACTTTACTGAAATCCAGTGGGAAAATAAATTATAGAAACTGCATACAACATAAAAACATCCACATTTACAAAGCTGCAGTCTTGATAACCAAGCAGCCAGAGACCCAGCACTGAGCTTATCAGTCCTGAATCCCCTCATCTACGTTGGAGGGGCTGGTTCAGCAGAGCTTCAGCTGGGTTGGACTTGGTTTCCTGATTCTTAAGGGCTGGCACGGCTTGGTCCCAAGCAAACCTGAAACGACCCTTCTCAAACCATGAAGCGTTCTGTGTTTTGTTTAGTTAGTACTGAAGATTTCTCTATACTGCTGACTTTGACCTATCCCTCAAGTATCCTGGGTTCTGGAATTTTAAGATTCTTCTAGTTCTTCTGGCTGCTGTGGAGAGAAGACGGTTCAGGCACTGGCCTGAGCACTCTATTCAGACAAAATCACCCAAGGCGTTGGGGGTGGGATGGCCCAGCAGGTGTAAGACGTGAGATAGGATTAGAATTGCTCATTCCTAGCCCACGGGCCTCATCACAGCAGTCTTCTGAGCGAAGGCACATCTTACCTGATGGCCAGAGTCAAACTGTGGTGCCAGCGCAACAGCTCCTCCTGGTCTGTGCACATAAGCAGTAGCTTCTCATGGGGAAAGGACAGCTAGGGAGAAATCACCTCTTAGCGCATGGCTCAGAAAGGCCCAGGCTAAAGCTGAAGGCCTTGCTATTTCCATGGAGGTAATTCAGGGCTGAGGTGAAAACTAGGGATGAACCCCAAGCCCCCACTATCTCAATGCAGGTGGCTTAGTTCCTCAGAAGGGGGCCCAGGCCAAGGAGATAAATAGTACATAGGCATTTGAAGTCTGTTTTGAGCCTCTCCTACCTAACTAGGGCTCCCGCCCATAACTTACACTGAGCAGTCCACCACAAGGGCCTCCTGAGTGGCCAAAGACCCTGTGGAGTTGACACTGGGCCATGGGGTAGAGGGCACGGCAGGCAAAGGTGCCACTCTGCAGCAGGTGCAGTGGGGGTCGAGGTTTGGCCATGAGGAGTACATCGGAGAAGAGGAAGAACATTCGGGGCCGAGGCTTCCCATGGGGAGGCACTACCAATAACCAGCCCTGGCGTAGGAACCAGCGACCTGGGGGGTGGGAGAGCTGTTATTCTGGTGCAGCTCCATGACCATGATCCATGGGAGCAGAAGGAAGGGGAGGCTAAGGAAATAGGGCATATGTGCTGGCAATACAGAAAAAGGAGGGTCAGAAAAGGGTAGTTTGAGGATTGGGGGGCGGGGGGGAGAAGGGGAGTGTTCAGACTACCTGAGGTAAGCCCCTTTGCCTGGCGGCCACTGAGCAAACCCTGCACACGCCGGAGGTGCTGGTCATTCTTCTGTTTCTGACCAATGCTGTGGACTCTCTGGGCAGTCTCACTTATCAGCCGGGCAGCCCCTGGAAAACATCCCCCACCCTACTCCCAGTAGAGCTTTGACTTTGGGTGACTGACGGTGGGGAAAGGCTATTCTGGAGGGGACTGGGGTGAGGGTCTAACCTCTTGGAGAGTAGGCAGGGCAACAGGCACATTGTGTACATGTCAATGGAAGACAGGGACATACCAGACATTGTTGGTCAGAACCAGAAAGGGATACAGGAGAGGCAGCCTCTTGCCTGTGTTTCAGAGGAGCAAGAACATACGTGTGAGCTGTTGGTGGTCAGAGCTGTTGGGACCTGTGTTTTCAGCCAAAGCCATGACAAGATTCTCATACCTGGAATTAAGACAGCTGGGAGTCCATGAGGGGAAGTAGAGCTGGGCAGAATTCCTTCTGCCTGACATACAGATCGCTCCCGACAGACACTTCGGTTGCAAGGCCAGGAAAGATCTGCTTCTGATGATTGCATCCCCCTCTTTCATCTGGGACTCAGAACCTGGGCTCTTACCACATGGCCCTCTTCCATCCCACACTGAGGAGTCAGGAGCAGACTGACCATAATTTGGGAGTCTAGATCCCAAAATGAAAATTAATCCACCCAAGGAGGATGTTAGAGATAACCTGACTGTCTCCTCTTAACAGCCCCAGGAACAGAAGTCTAAGGTAGGCAAACCTCTCATCTCAACAAACTTCCAGATACCTTGCTTGTCACTAGCTCTATTACAGGCCCCCTCACTTCAATGCAGAGTTCCACATTCCTAGCTAAGGGGCTGAGGCTGCAGACTCCAGCTACTCCAGTGGGTTCACACTCTTGCAAGAGGTTTTTAGGAGCAGTTTGTCCCAGGAGAGGCAATGGGAAAGAAGCCATAAACCCCACAGAGCTGACAGCAGCAATCATACAGACTCAGAAAAGAGAAGTTGGCTGAGTCCAGGTGAGTTTACTCACTGCTGGAGCCTCTGCAGAGGCAGAGGGAGCAGATCCTGAAGATGAAGGCTTCCAAACTCAGGGCGGCCTTCCTGAAGTCGCACAAACCTCCGGAAACGTTTGTTTTTCTTTAGTTGCTCCTGGAGGGATGAGGAAAGGGTTGGCAGCAGGGAGAGAAGCCACTCCTTAAGATTGTATTCATCTGTGTACACACCCCCAGCCCTCTATAAGCCGTGTGCTACTGAGAGAAGCCCTACAGTGAACCTAGGACAGATGGGGACACCCATGGGGCTCTATAAATGTAGGAACAGTATGAATGAAGTTTGGAGCTCCAGAGGAAGAGGCAGTGTATGGGGCAAGAGGGGAAGGACTTGAGATTATCTTCGGGTTACCTGCAGGGTGGTCCGGGACCTCTCTGCGTTGGCAGCAAATTGAGTGTAGAGCTCCAGGTGGGGGCAGAAGCTTTCCAGCCCCTGCCCCCAGTGCCCTCCTTCGAGGTAGGGAAGCAGCTCTCTGCGTGGGTGAGGACAGTAAAAGAGCAGTCCAACAACTACCAAGCACCACCTCATTGAATTCTCATAACCTTGCCCTGGAGGTAGAGGTATTACCCCATTTTACAGATGGAAGGTGGGGCACGGCAAGGCACTGGGCCAAGAGCACAGGTGAGGTAATTGGCAGACTCCGTATATGAACCTGGGTCTCCCCCCACTCCAAGCTTCGTGCACTGCCAGAGGCCAGGGCCTTCCCTCTTCTCTTTCCCCACGCCCCTTCTACTCACTGGCTGGCGCCGTATATGAGTTCCCAGGGCCCAAAGAGGGCCTGGCGCTCTGCTGGTCGCAGGGTGCCCGTGGCTCTCAGAATCCCCACGAAATACTGCGGAAGAATACCGGTATATAGTCTGCAGGAAGAGGAGGCTAATGCCAAGCCGCCGCTAGAAACCGTAGAATTCCTGAGCTCCCTACATGCAGAAGGACAGCCCAAGACCCAACACACTCGGGGTCACCGACCTCGCTGAGACCCTCCCATACCCTGGGCTCCCCGCCCCATACGGGAGGGCGCGCGCGGCCGCACCGTGGCCACCAGCCCCAGCTGTTCCTGGTAGCGCCGCTCGGTCTCCAGCAGCTCCCGGGCAGTGCAGGCGCGTTTCCGCTCCCAACGGGCACGCTGCTCTTGCACTGGGCACCGTCCGCTGGCGCCCGACCTCTCCATGCCGGGCTGAGGGGTCGGTCCTTCCGGCCGCAGCCCGCCGGAGATTCAAATCCCAACCGCTCCGGGGGCGGGGCCGGGGAGAGGAGCGCGCCCCCTGGCGCCGGGAGGCTGCACGCGGGACGGAGCATGCGCGGCGGCCTGCCGACCCGCTTCGAGTCTCTGCCGTTACGGCCTTGCCCTACCGCCAGGGCGGCGCTGCAGGTGCGAGAAGCCCGCTCAAGCAGCGCCGAGTGGGGCAGGTGGGTGGCCCTCCTCTGGAGTGGCGCTAAATTGGGGCGGCATTGTGGACCTTGAGTCAGGAGATTTGGGTGTGCAGACACCAGCGGGGCCTCAGTGTCCTATCTGTAAAATTAGGAAGGGGGCAATAATTACCGTACATATTCTGTCCTGGGTCTGTGCCCGACTCTGGGGCCCAGTCGTCCCCAGTGCTTTCACTACTAGGAAACCTTACCGGTCACACGGTTTGAAATATTTTGGCCCTTGGACAAAAGTTTTAGGTTTTGAGCTTCTGGGTGGCTCAGCTGGTTAAGCGACTGCCTTTAGCTCAGGCGATCCTGGAGTCTGGGGATCGAGTCCCACAACGGGCTCCCTGCTGAGCAGGGAGTCTGCCTCTCCCTCTGACTCTACCCCCTCTCATGCGCTCTCTCTCTCTCATCCTCTCTCTCAAATAAATAAATAAAATTATTTAAAAAATAAAAATAAAAAAGTTTTAGGTTTTAAGTTACTAACTCGTTTTCTCCTTTCATACTGATCCAAAACCTGACAGCCCATTAGCTCCTGGTCGGTAAACGTTAGTAACTAACGTGATGGTCAGAATTGCTGTAATTCTGGCCAAAGGCTAAAGCTTGGAGTTGATTAGTCTGTGCTACCTAGTCAAAGATAAAATGGACCAGATTTTCCTTACTTCGTTAGGTCTTTTGAAAAATTGACAGTAGCCCTGGAGGGTAAATTGGCAGTGCCATTTTGCCAGGATGTGTAAGAAGTCTTTTTTTTTTTTAAGATTTTATTTATTTATTCATGAGAGACAGAGGGAGAGAGAGAGAAGTAGAGGGAGAAACAGGCTCCCAAGGAGCAGGGAGCCTGATGCGGGACTCGATCCCAGGGCCCTGGGATCACGACCTGAGCCGAAGGCAGACGCTTAGCCATCTGAGCCACCCAGGCACCCCTGTATAAGAAGTCTTAAGGGTGCCTGGGTGGCTCAGTCGTTAAGCATCTGCCTTCGGCTCAGGTCATGGTCCCAGGGTCCTGGGATCGAGCCCCACATCGGGCTCCTTGCTCAGCGGGAAGCCTGCTTTTCCTTCTCCCACTCCCCCTGCTTGTGTTCCCTCTCTTGCTGTGTCTCTCTGTCAAATAAATAAAATCTTAAAAAAAAAGTCTTAAAATGTGCTTACTCTTATGACCTAGCAATTCCATTTTTAGAAATGCATCCTAGAGAACCAGATACGTGGACAAAAATATATATGCCAGAATGGGTGGTACAGTGTTGTTTGTAACAATAGAAAACCGGAAGCCATCTAAATGTCCAGTGGTAGAGAACTGACTAGGGGGAAAAAAAAAGAGAATTGACTAGGAAAATTATGACACAACTATTTGAAGGAATAATACAAAAGCATTAAAAATGTAAAAAACCTATCAATATGGAAAAACAGTATATTGCCAAAACCAAAAAAAGGCAGGCTAACAAAGCTGTTTGTACAATATGATCCCATATACGTATAGCATATATAGGACTGGAAGTAGTCAAGAGGTAGTTGCGGTTGTTATCTCTGGGTGATGGGATTGAAGTTAATGCACTCCACAAATATTTTTTTAAGCACCTAATCTGTGCTAGGCACTGGATCGCTGAGGTTAAAGGGGTGAATGGAACAAATGTGATTTTTAAAATTCCCTATGTTTTTCTCATTTTGCCAAGTTTTCTGCTTGAGCATGTATGCATTACTTTTTATTTTTATTCATTTTTTTTAAGATTTTATTTATTTATTTGACAGAGAGAGAGCACAAGTAGGGGGAGCTGCAGGCAGAGGGAGAGCGAGAAGCAGGGGAGCCTGATGCGGGGCTTGATCCCAGGACCCTGGGATCATGACCTGAGCCAAAGGCAGACGCTTGAACTACTGAGCCACCCAGGCACCCCACATGCATTACTTTTTAACTAGGAAAAAAATACTATTAAAGACCAAAATGTTAAGAAACCTTCAGACCCTGCATTCCTACCACTGTGGACTCCTAGGAATTTGGAACCCAAGACAAGAACCAGAGTACTGTTAGGGTTCTGAGGTCCCCTTTAGCTCACTGACATTCTAAGAATTCTAAGGAGAAATGCTGGACTTAGATCAGGGAAAAACAACTTGAAGGGTTGGATGGCGGGAAAGAAAGTTTTGGGTCAGACTGTACCTTGGACTTGGGTTGTAAGGAAACTGGTGATACCATATAGGTGAGGACTGGTTACACTCTCTCAAGTGAATGTGGGGCAGTCCACACTAAGAATTCATGGTTAAGGGGACAGATAATCCCCTGTAGTCAGTATCACTATGAGTCTCTTCTGCAGCCGTGGGATGAGCAGAAACATGGCCCTACATGTCTGAAGACACAGACCCTAACCACCAAAGACTTGGCCATAAATACCACAGAGAGGCCATGCATCAGGCAGGGAGTGACCCAGTCAGTTGGTCCTGAGTACACCATGTCCCAACCTGGGAAAGCTCCCTGAATAAGACTCTGGGAGCTCAAACCTGTTTTAGAGTTTGGCAGTCTCCCAGCTGCAAAGGCATGATCCAGGGTCAGAGTCTATACTCCCCACCCAGACCAGAAACACAGTCACACACAGAAACAGAGCGCTTAAGAAAGAGCACCAGGAGAATGGCGTTTGGAAAATTAAAAGGCTGAAACAGAGAGAGACCTGCTCATAGACACAGATCTAGGCTCTGAAATACTGACTAAAAGCAGCTGAGACGGCAGGGAGATGTGTGGACATATAGAGTGCTTCGGAGAAGTGTACCAGGGAGTCCTGACAGGGACCTAAGTGGGAAAACAATGGAAAGAAGAACATTTGGAAACAGGGAAAATGAAGTAAAGCTGGGATGGGTCTTGGAGAAAGATCTCCACACATACAGACTCCAGGCTCTAGTTAGCATGGTGCTTCTGTCTTCTGTGCTTTCTATGAACTCTTCCACCTCAACTAGATTCATCTTACCACATTCTGTCTTGTCCAGGTCCATCCAATTCAGATACTACCATGTGCCCTCCATGTGTTAGTGTCTAACCAAGGTTCTGACATCACAGCTGACCCAGACAATAAGCTGACCTTCCACATTGCACACTGGATCAGATTTCCATGGATGGCTCTTAATTTGGCCCCAGAGATAGCAACCCAGATTGTTAGGCTGACTGCCTCCTTGGAGGACAGCAACTGTTCAGCTCTGTGAAAATTTTGGTATACAGTGTGACAGTCTGACAAGGCAGATAATTTGGGGTGCTGTAAAAATGTGACATCATGCTCTTGGAACAGTTGTGGTTTGACAAACACAAGTCATCCACTGAGCTCCCTGAGGGCAGGGAAGGCATCTTAGTCAATGTGGTTTTTCTCAAGTCCTGGCAAGGTGATCTGCAGAGAGAAAAATGCTCAATAATGGTTGGTGAATAAAAGACTTAATTAAATAATGGACCCTGCCCTTATGGAACTTAAGGCTATTAGAGTGATAAAATGTCATAAATCACCATAATATAAGTTGGATGGTGGGCAAGGTTATTAGCAAGGGCAGGCAAAGAACTGTGATGGTTCAGAGGCATCAGAAATCTCTTCCTGTGGCAGAAAGTGGAAGAGGTGGCCTTTGAGCTGAGTCTTGAACCATAGAAGGGATTTAGACAGGACAGAGAGTAAAACTAACAGGGTAGTGGGTACGCAATTACTGATTCATGACAGTGGCTGGCTGGGGCGTTCAAGTGGGGTCCTTGGGCCTCTGCTGTGCCAGGCATTACCTCTTTAGATAAGAGATCAGTAGAGTCCCCAGAGAGGAGGGAGGTAGCCAGAGCACCCTGAAGCTAGGAACTATTTCTCAACAGGATTAGAAATATTTCAACAAATTTCTCTCAGCCATACAACCGTACTGGTGCATATCTACTGAATGTTAGCCCCAGATAGGAACTTCCTGAGATGGCCTTATTCTCTTTTGGTTTGTTGGAGCCATAGGGACCTTACTAGAATGTGAGCTACAGAACAGTAGAGGCAGGTCTCTAGTTCAATGCTGCATCCCTAGGGCTTAGAATGGTACCTGGAGGATTAGAGGAGGCTCAATAAATGTTTCTCAAATGAATAGGCATACTGGGAACCCCAGGTCCATTCTTGGGGTCCTTTCACTCTTCATCTCCTTGCACGTGCTCTCCCCCTCAAATCCATGCTCCACACCAGCCCTCATTACAACCTAGTATGACAATTGGACTCTGTCATTCTCCTGCACAAGATATTTGATGCCTTTCCTTTGCACAAAATACCATTCTCCCCATTGTTTTTAGCAATTGAATTGCTACTTCTTCAAAAGTCCTGATCAGATTTTGTCTACTTCTGTATTACTTTCTGAGGCAGAACTCATCTCTCTCCACTGAATATTGTGATAGTGTTTGCCCTCACTCACTAGACAGTGTGAGCTCCTTAGGACAGGGACTGTGTCTTATTCATTTCTGTACCTTTAGTCCGTAGCCCAGTGCTGGACATAGTAGATGCTAAATAAATATTTGTTAAATATAAGAGTGAGTGGTATTCCCAGCAGTGAGAACTAGATGAACAAAGGTGACCAAAGGTCTGGGGGGAAAATGAATAGTTTAATTTGGCTGGAGTATGGGGGAGAATAGTAGGAGATAAAATGGAAAGGTTTCTTGGGTAAGATTTTGAAGGGCTTGAAAGTCAGCTGCAGGAAGAAGATGGGCAGATGGAAGCCAATGAAGGTTTTTGAGCAGAGGTGTAATATGATGAAAAATAAATTTAGTTTAAAGCCGTCACAGTCCCTCTCTTATACATACTCAGTTTTTCATTTATACTCAGATTCACCTCCCACCTACCTCTCTGTCCAGCCACTCCCAGGCTTCCCCAACAGCTTGTCCTACCCCTGTATCTGCTCCCTGGCTAGGCCAGGGATATATCCATGGGCTGCTTCCCCTCTCAGCCAGAGGCTGTGGGGCCCCCAACTCCCTGTCTTTCCCCTTCTCTTCCTGGGGCTGGGAAGCAGGCCAGGGTTAGCTGAGGCTGGCTGGTGAGCAGCTGGGCGGTGCCAGGGAGAGCCTGTGTAGTGCCAGGTGGTGCCTTGGGTTCCAGGCTGAGCCTGTGACCCCGATAACCTCCTGCGTGTGCACATACCTGCCCCTCACACCACCCCCATCCAGGCTTTGGTATCGGGGAAGGGGCACAGGGTCAGGCAGACCCACGGGACTTTGGCTCCATCTCTACAAAAGGGCCCTCTGTGAGTCAGCCTGCTCCCCTCCAGGCTTGCTCCTCCCCCACCCAGCTCCTGTTTCCGATGCACGTACAGCCCGTACACACCGTGTCTGGGACACCCCGCAGTCAGCCGCATGGCTCCCCTGTGCCCCAGTCCCTGGCTCCCTCTGTCGATCCCAGCCCCTTCTCCAGGCCCTGCTGTGCAGCTGCTGCTGGTACTGCTGCTCCTGGTGCCTGCCCATCCCCAGAGCCTGTCCCGGATGCAGGGGTCGGCCGGGCTGGGAGGAGATTCATCTGGGGAAGATGATCAGCTGGATGAGGAAAACCTACCCAGTGAAGAGGACCCACCAGGAGAGGAGGGCCCACCTGGAGAGGAGGACCCACCTGGAGGGGAGGACCCACCTGGAGAGGAGGACCCACCTGGAGGGGAGGACCCATCTGGAATGAAGACTGAACCAGGAAAAGAGGACTCTCTGAAGTTAGAGGATCTGCCTACTGTTGAGGCCCCCAGGGACCCCCCAGGCTCCCAGAATGATGCCCACAGGCACAACAAAGGTAAGTGGTCATCAGCCCTCCAAATCTAGCCTCCAGGAGGTTTGTCCTCCCCTCACTAAACCCCAGCCCTGGCAGGGATTTATTCAGAGAAGAAAAGGAGCCTGTACTCTGACAGTAGCCTTTCCCATCCCCAGGGAACCTCTTCCCCATCAGAGCTCGAAGGGGATGAATGGGGAGACAAAAAAGCACAGATGGAGAGAGGTGAGCAGGAAGAGATGAGAAAGAAAAGAGGAGGTTGGAGAGGAGAAAGAGATGTGGAAAGAAGACATAGTATGGTGGAGAGAAGTAAGACTATGAGGGAGGAAAAGAGGAAAGATGGCGGGGGGCGGGTAGCCAAGGAAGAGCCAGAAGGGCTTGTAGAGATCACCTCTTCAGTCTACAGATGAAGAAACTGAGACCTAGGAAGAAGGAATAGCAAGTAGGGGAACCTGATAGTTTGACTCAGAAACCAGGAACCTTGGGAAGGGAGTTGGAGACAGGAGAAAGGGAAGAGGGTGTATTGATTTGGGCCTGGGGACTGAGGCCCCCACCCACTTTACAGACTGAGATAGCAGTTGCAAACTGATTATCTCTGGGGCCAGTAGGAGCTTTGGTCTACCAAGCCACGGTGTTATGTTTGGTTGCAATCTGTTGTGCTTTATACCTGGCCACGTTAGGCATTTCGGTTACCTGCTATGCCCCTGTAAGGTATCTGAGTTGGAGAACCCCTGCTAGTGAGGGGGACCCACCTCTTTCTGGCTGCTGGGGAGGGACTAGGCTTAAAGATCGGCTTTTCATCCTTCTCATTGATGCAGGGGATGACCACGGTCATTGGCGCTATGGAGGTGAGCCACCCACGCCCTGCACACCCACCCTGGTCACCCTGCTCTGCTGATGTGAGCCCCCAGCCATCCTGAACTCTGCTCCTGGGCGTCCCACCCACTGCATCCTTGTCTGCCAGTCCCCAATTCCGCCGGCTCCCTGTCTCTGTCCACAACCCTGATTTCTATTTCCCGCCCTATGCCTTCTCACTCCACCCCCTCACTTTTTCTTTTCTTTTTTTTTTAAAGATTTATTTATTTATTTATTTGACAGAGAGACACAGCGAGAGAGGGAACACAAGCAGGGGGAGTGGGAGAGGGAGAGGCAGGCTTCCCGCCGAACAGGGAGCCCGATGCGGGGCTCGATCATGACCTGAGCGAAAGGCAGACGCTTAAGGACTGAGCCGCCCAGGCGCCCCCCCTCACTTTTTCTATCCCGCTTTCCGAACTGTTCCTGATCTTGTCACCAGACTTCCTGTCCACAATCTCACTCCAGGTGACCCGCCCTGGCCCCAGGTGTCCCCAGCTTGCGCAGGCCGCTTCCAGTCGCCGGTAGATATCCGCCCAGAGCTCGCCGTATTTTGTCCGGCCCTGCAACCCCTGGAACTCCTGGGCTTTGAGCTCCCGGCACTCCCAGAGCTGCGCCTGCGCAACAATGGCCACACGGGTGAGGCGGGGGCGGGGGGGAGTGGTCTCGCGGCGGAGCCTCAGGAGGGGGCGGAGACTATCTGGGGCTGGGCCGGGGTCTAGTGCCGAGGGCCGGCCAGGCGTGTACTTGGGAGTTAGGCTGGCCCTCCCGGGTAGGTTGGGCCTCCGGGCTCAGCTGCCTTTTCCCTCTCAGTGCAGCTGATTCTGCCTCCGGGGCTGGAGATGGCCCTGGGCCCCGGGCAGGAGTACCGGGCCCTGCAGTTGCATCTGCACTGGGGGGCTGCGGGTCGCCCGGGCTCGGAGCACACGGTTGACGGCCGCCGTTTCCCAGCCGAGGTGAGCGCATAGCGGAGAGGCGAAGGGGGGCGCTGGGCCGGGGGTCTTGGCCACTTCTACCCTCTGTTTCTCTCCAGATCCATGTGGTTCACCTCAGCACTGCATTTGCCAAAGTTGATGAGGCCTTGGGACGCCCGGGGGGGCTGGCCGTGTTGGCCGCCTTTCTGCAGGTACCGGCCCTGGACACCCCTATCCCCTGCTTCCCCACGCCCCAGGGCTCAGGGTAGTTTGACCCCAGATACCCCATCCTGGCACACGCAAGCTGGCACCTGGTAGTCCGCATTCACTCATTAATTCATTCAACACCCCCTGTAGGCCAGGCACTGAGCCGCACAAAGGATTCCGAAACCGTGGCTCCGCCCACAGCCGGTGGAGGAGGCTGACTTGAAAGACAAAAAGCACAGACATAGTAAAAGAGGTGGTCAGAGAAAACTTCACAGAGGTCAAACTTGACGCCTTCAGTAGTGGGAAAGAAAAGGAGACGTTCCATGCAGAGCCAACAGTGTATGTGGACTAAGAATATGACCCACTCAGGGAATGGCAGGTGGAATGGAGGGGAGAAGAGTAATTTCTTGAATACTCCTATAACCTGTACTTTCCATTTTGCGAAATGCGATAAAGTCTAGAGAAATATTTAGTGACCTCTTTGGACCTGTAACAAACAGGGCTACCTGCACAGTGATTAGAAGAGGCTAGTAAAATGGAGGGATGGTGAGATACCTTTTAGGTTCAGTCACTGCTTGACTCCTTAACGCCAGCCTCACAGCACAAAGTTCAGAGCAGTGCCTCTGAGATAGCATGTCCTTGCTCCCAAAGTCAAACACATCAATTCTTAAGGTGAATGTAGAGGAAACGTGAATACAAGGTTATTATGGTTTTCTGTGGGGAGACCATGAGTGTGTATGTGGAGGTAGGATCAGTGAGACTGGAAAAGATAGTAGAACCCAGGTCACTGAGGGCCTCCTATCCTAGGAGAGTGGCCCACCTTCCTCCTTCTCCAATTTACCCTTGAAAACCAGCCCACCAAGCAGGTTAGGTTCGTTTGCAAAATAAAAGTAAATTGAGTAGTAATACACAGATTTTGTGTTCTCCCAGCATTCTCAGAGCTGAGAAAGGGGGGGAGGGGAGGTATGGGAAGGCCACCTCACCTTCAGGCCTCCAGCCACGCATGGCCTTAGATACCTGTAAGAACCTGTCTTGTACTGTCATTTCCCAGGAGGGCTCAGAAGAAAACAGTGCCTATGAGCAGTTGCTGTCACATTTGGAAGAAATCACTGAGGAAGGTCAGTTTGTTGGTTTGGCCACTACCCTCAGTACCCTTGTTCATAAAGAACTCTCCTTGGGGAGCCTCAGGTGTGATGGAGATGGGCTCCCTCCCAAATGCAGGGAACCAATGTGTGAACTAACTATGATCTTGACAATAATTATAAAGCTGAGCAGAGGCCCACAGGCTTTATGGCTAAAAACCAAAACAAACAGATTAAAACCTCATCCCATCCCCCCAAAAAACCCAAACCCCACAAAACCCCAAATCAAACAAAAACCAAAAGAAGATACAAAAAAAGACCAAAAAAAAAAAAAAACAAAAAAAGTTTGGAACTTCAGAGGTTGAGTCCAGGGAGCTAAAATTTTTCTGAAAACTGTCTATTTCTCCTTCATAAAGCATCAACTATTTTAAATTTGTACTTTTGTTGGAAATCTTTCCCTTCTCAGCCACTGAGTAATTTTAAACCTCACTACCGGAACTTACATTTTACTAAACTAGAGGGAACTGTGTTTGTGTCTGTTCTTTATGGTTTCAAATGTTTATATTGATTTACAAGTTATTCAGCTCATTTTCCCTTTTGATTCATTTTGGGTTTAAATCTGTAGTCCAGCATGTTATCATAGAATGCAAAGTAAGAGCGAAGACTCAGAGGGAGGACCTTGGGAGCACTTCTTTCACTCTGTGAGGCCCCACAGCCCTTTACCTTCTTCTGAGTTAGGTCTTGTGCTGAGTTATGGGAAGGGACACACTTAGCGAAGACGTGGTCTCAGGAAGCTGCACCAGCTTGGCTTCTGGGAGGTGAAACTTATCCCTGTACTCCAAAGCTTTGGAGGGAAGCAATCCAGGTGGGATTCCAGCACAGGTCCTCTCTACAGACTCGGAGACTTGGGTCCCAGGACTGGATGTATCTGCACTGCTGCCTGCTGACCTCAGCCGCTACTTCCGCTATGAGGGGTCTCTAACCACACCCCCCTGTGCCCAGGGGGTCATCTGGACTGTGTTCAACCAGACAGTGAGGCTGAGCGCTAAGCAGGTGGGGCTGGGGCATGATGGTGACATAGGGGATGTGGAGGAAAGGGGTGTAAGGATGAGATCAAGGTGGATAAAGAGATGAAGTGGCCAAATGGGGGAAGCAGAGGACATAGCGGGTGAAGCCCTGAGGTGCTGGCTGTGAGTAGGCCTGTGACCCTTTCGAGCCCACCCCCACTGTCTCCTGACCTCCCTAGCTCCACACCCTGTCTGGCTCCCTGTGGGGACCTGATGACTCTCGGCTACAGCTGAACTTCCGAGCCACGCAGCCTTTGAATGGGCGAATGATCGAGGCCTCCTTCCCCACTGAAGTGGAGAGCAGCCCCAGGACTGTTGAGCCAGGTGCGGCTTTCTGGTGCCCCATATTGCTGTGTGAGCCGCCCCCTCCCCTCCGCCACAGGTCCCTCTCCCTCCCATGTGTCTTCATTGGTGCCTGTGTCTGTCACTGGTGTCACCGGCCCTGGTCCTAATTTGTCCTTTTCCTCTTCAGTCCACCTGAATTCCTGCCTTGCTGCTGGTGAGTCTGTGCCCCATCTCTGGCTCCTGACCCCGTGGCATTGTTCAGCCTCAGGGGCGAGGACCACCTCTACCCCCTCTCCTTTTCTGCAGAACAGACCTCCCACCCCAATAAGATAGATCAAGGGGGAGGGTGTTCCCCTGCCCCCAGGGCAAAAGTTGATCAGAATGAAGCTCCAGAGATCTCCTAGCATCCCCCTTCCCAAACAACCTCTTTTAGGTAAGAAAAGAGGTGCTCATCTTACTCCTCCTTGGGTATCCACCCCCATCCCTTTGCTGGCCTCTTCTGGACTCTGACACTGAAGGCAGCTGGAGAACCGGGGGGCAGGGCTGGGGATCCGCTGCAGCCGGCCGAGGGAATCCTGCAGACCGCTCGTCACTCTGAGGCAGCCTCTCCTCTCCCTCCAGGTGACATCCTGGCCCTGGTTTTCGGCCTCCTCTTTGCAGCCACCAGCACCGCCTTCCTTGTGCAAATGAGAAGGCAGCAAAGGTATACCTGCCCGCTTCCCGCTTCCCGCCGCCCCTTCCTCAGCCACAGGCCCAACCTCCCTGGACGGGTCCAGAACAGCTTCAGGAACACTGCATGCCAACGAGCTCATCTGGAGGGGGAGTTTTCTGATTGGGCTTTTGTGTTTGGTGTCGTGTAGACTCCGAAGTGGGACCAAAGGCAATGTTAGCTACCACCCAGCAGAGGTCACCGAGACGGTTGCCTAGAGGCCCTGGACCCTGGGAGAATGTGCAGAGAAGCCAGCCCGAAGAATCTGAGGGCGAGCTGGAGATTTTGTCCTGTCCTTACCCTTTATAACCACTTCCTTTTTTAGGTCCAAATATTTTTTAAAATAAATGTTTCTAATAAAATATATGGAAGGCAGCTTTGTTCCCCAAATCAGGAGGATGGTGTATTTATTTCCTATTGCTGCCTTTAACAAATCACCACAAACTTAATGGTAATGCAAATTTATCCTCTTAGGGTTCTGGCGGTCAGAAGTCCAAAACGAATCTTCTGGGCTGAAGTCAAAGTGTCAGCAAGGGCTGGTTCCTTCTGGACACTTTGAGGGGAGGGGGGTTTCCTTTTTCAGGTTCTAGAAGCCAAGGATTCCTTGGCTTGTGGCCCCTTCCTCGTATCTCTCCAGCCTCTCGCTTCCATTGTTGTATCTCTTACAACTGCCTTTGACCTTGCCTCCCTCTTATAAGAACCTTTGTGATTACATTGGGCCTACCTGGATAACTTAGGATAATCTCCCAATTTCAAAATCCTTAGCTTAATCATGAAGTTCCTTTTCCCACGTAAGGTAACAGTTCACAGGATTAAGGTGTGGACGGTTTGGTGGGGGGCATTACTGCCTAGTACAGACATTTTCGGGAAGGGGGCGGAAGTGACTGAGATAGTTAGAATGACCGTGGGCACACCCACAGCAGTGTATGTGTCTGGGGGTAGGGCAGGCTTAGCCTCTAGGCTTAAAATCATAGTGAGGCTTTTGGGCTTTCACCCTGCTCAAGTAAAATCTGTGTAGCTTTGCAGTTTTGCCTTCAGACTGGCGGCCTGCTGGAATGGGGCAGCGCCGCGGACAGCAGCTCCTTTGCCCTGCGGGTAGAAAGGGCCCGGATGTCCCCCCAGCCCAGCGGGGCCTCTCTGCTTCACACAGCCTGGTCACAACCCTCCTCAGTGAACCCACGGCCCCCACCTCTTGGCTCCCTTAGCAAAGGAAGTCCTACGGCGGAGCGTGGTCACGCAGGGGCCCTTCCAACGCCACTGCTCCCCTCGGGCATCCTCTTAGCCTTTCTACTTTGGGAAACCATCACCACCTTCGCCAACACCAAAGAAAGGTTGGAAGGGCCCTGTGATGCCGGTAACATCCACTTTATTGCGTTGGGGCGGCGACGGCAGCCCGGCTGGGGGCAGAGCCACCCTCACAGGTTGTTGAGTTCCAGCAGGGTCTGGTCGAGAGTCTGGTGAATCTCCACGTTCTCCTCCTTGGCACTGGCCAAGGTCTCTGCGAGGGGAAGCAGCACGTGAGGAGGGGCAGGGAGACACGAGGGGAGACGGGGGCTGAGGCAAACTTGGAATGGGATGGAGGCACAGGAAGACATAAGCATGAAGGAATCTGAGGATCCTGTGCCGGGGCAAATGGACGGACTGACCAAGACAGACACGGACGCCTCACTTGAGGCTTCGGGGTCATGGGGGTGGGATTGGAGGGCCTGAGTCAGAAACTACTTTACTTCCTTCCTTACAGGGTTTACGAGAGTTGGAAACGGAAGGGAAGACAAAGACTGAGCCAGAAAGGGGAGGGCCAGACAGACAGACCAGAGGCAGAAAACAGACCTGCAGGGAGAACCCCATGTTGTTGGCATCCAGCGTTTTCCCAGATGTCACCCTAGACCTTTCACCACCTCTTGCCCTTCCTTGGCACCTCCCCACCCGTCTCCCCTCCAATCTTTCCTTTATCCTGGAACCACAGCGGAGTGCTCTGAAGTCAGTGACAGGCCTGGGTCCACACAAGAGCGCGGCAGAGGGCTCGCGGTGGCGGCAGAGGGCTCGCGGTGACCGATGGGGTGATAGGTGCCCACGTGAAGCAGTGAGACACTGACAGACTGAGAGTGCTGTGTGGAGGGGGGTTCTGCGTGGGCCACAGTGCTCTGTGGGTGAGCTCACTGCGCGGGGGGGTCACAAGATTGGGGGTGTCTGTAAGAGCCAGGATCTCGTGGGGGTGATGGAAGTGCTCTCTGGAGGGCAGGAAAACAGCACGGAGACCAAGTTGAGTTTATTAAGCAGCAGAAAGAGGTAGAGGCTGGAGGGTGGAGTGGGTGGAGAGAAGAATGAAGCAGGTGCCAAGGTGGGTGGCAGGTGCGCCGGGGCTCTCCAAGGCCGCGCCCAGCCTGGCTGTGTGATGCTGACCGTTTTGCTCCTCCTGCCTGGCCCCTCCCCATGGACAGAGAATGGAAAGAGGAGAGAGAAGCGGCTGAGGGGGCCACACTGGTGTGGGTCTCAGAGGGAGGTGATGTCGTTGAGTGCGTTGTCCAGTTCCTCACTGATGGCCTTGTACTTCATCTTCTGTGCATAGACTTCGTCTGGGGGGGGGAGGAGTCCAGGGGAAGGGGGCCGGATGGGAGTGCGGGGAGAGGGAATGGAGGGAGAGAGGAAAGGAAGGAGAGAGGGTAATGGAAAGAGAAAACAAGAATCAGAGAGAGGTGGACAAAGATGGAGTGAGAGAAATAGGCCAGAGAACAGGCTGCACAGCCATGAGGGCTCCCTCCTCCCCTCTCTGTACCCCTGTCTCTTTTTTCTCTGGAGACTAAATTGGTCCTACCTCCCCCAGGGACATGGGGGCACAGTGCTTTGAATGAGCAGGAGTGCTTGCTTCAAGGGGAAGGGGCTAGGGCCAGAAAGGACTAAGGTCCTAAAGTTGGAGATAAAATTGAGGCTTGCCTGAGAAGGCTAGAAGCACGAGAAGTGGGAATTACGAAAGCGAAAGGGTTATCGTAGAAGAAAAAGAAAATACAGTTTAGGTATGACATTCTTGCTACTAATGAGAAAGAGCCACAGATTAGCAAATACCTGGATGTTCA
Organism: Eumetopias jubatus; assembly: GCF_037043125.1. NCBI lineage: Eukaryota > Metazoa > Chordata > Mammalia > Carnivora > Otariidae > Eumetopias > Eumetopias jubatus. Next base: position 58,973,292 of record NW_028274821.1, read on the forward strand.
TTTTCATCAAATCTAGCTTAAAATAGTATTTTCTAGTAATGTCATGAATACTTAGATATTAAGCCAAATCTCTCTCTATTTAATAAAAAGATCTTTGTGATATAGCGCTATTGTGTTGCATTTGGTGATGAACTGTCTAGATCAGAGCTAGTCAAAGTGTGGTCTGAGGACCAGCAGCATTGCCATGACCAGGGAGCTTGTTAGACATACAAATTCTCCAGCCCAAAGTCAGCAATCACTTTGGAGTAGGACCCAGGAATCTGTGTTTTAAAAATTCTCGGACCTTCAGCTCAGGTCATGATCCCAGGGTCCTGGGATCGAGCCCCACATCGGGCTCCCCGCTCCGCGGGAGCTCTGCTTCTTCCTCTCCCACTCCCCCTGCTTCTGTTCCCTCTCTCGCTGTGTCTCTCTCTGTCAAATAAATAAATAAAATCTTAACAAAAATAAAAGTAAAAAATAAAAATTCTCGGAGGTGTTCTCATGCACACTCAAGTTTGAGAATCGCTGGAGTGGGCACGCTGCACCCAGGTGCAACTACCTGAATGGTGGGCACAGACCCGGGAGCTGGTGGAGTCCGAGGTGGTCCAACACCCGGATAAATTAACCCGGGACAGACATAATGGGAAAATAAGGGACGGACCGACAGTCACGGGCAGTGGGGACCCACTTAAACAGGCCCTGGGGTTAGGAGGGTATCCCTTTACCTTCCAGGTCATCAATGGTCTTCTCCAACTTTGCCACAGACCTCTCAGCAAACTCTGCTCGGGTCTCAGCCTGGGAGTAAAGGTAACACGGGGGAATGACAAAAATTAGGCCGTCCCGGATACCTTCACTTACGTCAACCTCCTCTTCCAGCCCTATTCCCAAAGTCCTTGCCACGGGCAGTCTCTGACGGGGATGGGGGGCTCAAGGCGAGAGTAGGGACCGAAAGGACTCTCACCTCTTTCAGCTTCTCCTCCAGCAGTTTGATCTCCTCTTCATATTTATCTTCTTTGGTGGAATACTTTTAGGGACATACACATGCCGTCAGGAGATCGCCCCCACAAATCCTTCGCTCCACTGAGCCCGCAGGCTCCTCCTGGTCTTGTCTCCAGGGAACACCCAGCCCCTCCCTGCCTGGGCCCAGCGCCGCCCTCCCCTGAAGGACCCCATCCTCACTGCCCCTCTAACCCCCTCTACCTTGTCCGCTTGGGCTTCCAGGGATTTCAAGTTGTTGGTAACAATTTTCAGCTCCTCCTCTAGGTCCCCACATTTACTGCAGGGGGTGTGTGGCAGGGGGGTGTGAGGGCACAGTGTGGGAGACAGTGGGGATGGCGCAGTGCGGAAGGGGTGGAGGAGAGAAAAGAGCAAAGTTGTGAGAGTGACAGCAGGCCGAGTCTGGAAGCCCCAGGCCCTTCCCAACCTCCAGCAGGGGAGAGCGCAGCCTGAGACTGGGGGGAAGGTGAACTGAGAGAAGGCACTGTGGCCCAGAAAGGTCCAGAGAGGTCACTACCTCCTCCTCTGAGGCCATCAGGGACTTGAGGGCCTGGTCCATGGTTCGGAGTTCTTCCTCCAGCTGCCTGGCTCGGCTGGGGGCAGCAGTGAGGGGTCAGAGAACAGGACCTGTCCCTATGGCCCCAAGCCTGGGAAACTGCCAGAGTGCCCCAGAGCCACGGGACCAGGCCGAGTTTCACTTGCCGCCCCAGGGTCCCCTTACCTCTCAGCCACCTCTGCTCTCTCTTCTGAGCGCTCCAGCTCTCCTTCCAGGATCACCAGCTTCCTGGCCACCTGGGGGGGGGGGAGGGACAGAAGGAGCACAGCCCTGGTGAGTGGCTGGGGGCATCTGGGGTTTGGGAGGGAGAAGGAAGTGGGGCAGGGCTGTCACCTCCTCATATTTGCGGTCTGAATCCTCAGCAATGTGCTTGGCCTCCTTCAGCTGCATCTCCTGCAGCTCCATCTTCTCCTCATCCTTCATGGCTCGGTTTTCGATGACCTTCATTCCTCTGAGGGGCAGGGAGCAGGGTGGAAGTGGGGTCGGGACCAGCAGAGACAGGCCCCCGGCCCCTCCCTGGCCCACCCCCTGGAAGGCCCCCTGCCCCACCTCTCACTCTCGTCAGCGGCCTTCTCAGCCTCCTCCAGCTTTTGCAGGGCTGTAGCCAGGCGCTCCTGCGCCCGGTCCAACTCCTCCTCTACCAGCTGAATGCGACGGTTCAGGGAGGCCACGTCCGCCTCGGCCTGTGGGTCAAACGCCAGAGGTCAGAGGGCCTTTGTCTGCCTTGGATGAGGATCAAAGAGGCTCCAGACGATGGTAAGATTCTCGTCAGAAAGAATCTGTTTCCTGGCTTCCAGACTTTCAGTCTGGTTTTTTTTTTTTTTTTCCCCCTCAACCAACCATCTTCTATCCAGACTCTGTACTCCAGCCGCAAACATGCATTCCTTAACAAGCTCCGCTCCTCTGCTTCAGGGACTCTTCTAGCACCGTGCATACTTTCCCGATGGTTATCTGCAGGCCTTTCTGTACCCAGTGAAAGCGCCCCGTGCTCAGACTAGGTCTGAGGAGCCCTGTCTCCTCCCCAGCAAAGCCTGGCCCAGGTGAGCGGGTGAGGAAAATCAGGCCAACCAGACCATACCGCTGCTAAAATAGCCAATCCCAGAGTCAGGCTCCGTGATGTCACTGGCTGCCGGTCAGACTCCCAGTGAGGGGCTCAGGAGGCCAGCCAGGCCTATAGGCGACAGCCGTGGCTGTTACAAGGGCTTCTGGCCACAGGGCTAGGGCAGTGTGAGTGACACCTATTCAGCCCCTGATCTGCGATAGAGTCAAAACCTTGGAGGTTTTGGGGACGGTCCATGGAAAATGATGATACCTTACAAAAATGGGAGGGCAGAGCAAGAAGGGCCTCCAATAAAGGAAAACGAGAGGAGCAGTGCAGTTTGGTGTTAGGAGCATGGGCTCTGAGTCAGACTGTGGTCTGTAAACTACAGCTCATCCACTCAACACTAGTGTGGCCTTGGGCAACTTATTTAGTCTCTCTAGGCCTCAGATTCCTCCTTTTAAAATTTTACATCTGAGTTGGTACAAGCAGTTCGTCCTCTGTAGGCTGTTCTAAGGCAATGCAGTGCTTCTCATAATCAACAGGACCACTGGGAGGCTTATAAAACCAAACAGGCTCTCTAGCTCCATGCTAGGTCCACTCAAATGAGATCTCCAGGGCAGGAGCTTGGAAATCTTTTAATTTTTTTTTTTTTAAGCTTCCAAGTGATTCTGATGATAAGCCAAGTTTGGGAAATAGTAAAATAATATGCAGAAAGCACTTGAGCCCATTGACTGCAGTGTCCGCACTCCATAAATGTTAGGTTATCCCTGTCCCTCCCTCAGAGACAAAGGCCTCGAGATTTAAGATTGGGAAGGAGAAAGGGCCAGTGTAGGGGAATAAGTGAAAGAGGGAAGGGATGGGTGGCAGCCCTGAGGGCGGAGCGGGTAGAAAGCAGGTCCCAGGTGGTAATCACACAGCAGGGGAAACACAGCACCATATACAGAAAGTCACAGATTGTCCTCCAGGTGCTTGAGGCCACCTAGAGTGACAAAGGCCATCATGGGCAGAGGGCCAGATGACTCAGGATTCTGGGGAAAACACAGGGGTTGGGAAGAATGACCCTGGGGGACCTTAGGGGTCTACTCTAGACAAAGATGAGACTCTATAAAAGGAAAACTCTCTTTGTGATAGTGGGGTGACAAATGACTCTGAAGAGTCTGGGAAGTCCTGGGGTCCTCATCACAGGACTGCTATTTGCCATTTTCTGCTTCTCAAGCTCTTTCCAGTTATGGATGCTGCTCTACAACCACAGGACAGGCACTACTGTCCCCACTGGATAAATGTGAAGAGAGAAGGGAGAAACCGAGGCATCATGTAAGTGAAGTGCTGTGTTCAAGGTCATGCAATAAGTCCGGGCAGTGTTTGCTACTGACTCTTGGCACTGCTGCCCTGTGTCCCCAGCTCTGTTCCTGTCCTCCCCTCCTCCCCTCCAGCCCCCACCCAGCTCCTTGGGTTTCCAGTCCTGCCTCCAGCTGCACTGGGCCTTAGTTATTTATAGAGCGTCAGATGCCCCGGGCTGTCTTTGCTAGCAGCTGCAGATCAGTTCCCTCCCAAGTGCCAGGGCTGGTGGAGAACCAAAACCAAGCCTGGAGGTCAGAGAAACCAACCTTGTTGGGGGGGGGGGTGTTGGGGATCATGGATAATGGTCAACATAAACAGTAATGTCATCTCAGATCTCAGATGTTCAGACCTACTTTTGCCAATCCTCCCATACCTCCAATCATAGGCTCATTTTAATCCTGGATGGAAGGCAAGTGGGGAAACTGAGGCAGAGAATGGTACAAGTATTCTAGCCAAAGTCATATGACCATTCTCCAACCTCAAAGTGGGGGTTGGGAATGGCAGAAGGCAGAGAAGTCTGGTTAGGGGATGTGGGGTGGGCAGAGAAATCTCAGAGTGAGTAGGACCTGCTAAGGTGGGTGCCTTGGCATTTGTGGCCCTGTCCCTCCGCCCTGTGGCCTGGCATGGTCGCAAGGCTGACAGCTTAATGAGGGTAAATGAGGGGCCACTAGAAACAGCTGGGCCCCGGGTGCACAGCAAGGCTGCTGGAGCCAGAGGTCAAGGCCAGGGAATTTCTAATGGTCCCCCAGGGATGTAACTCAAGTCAGGCCCCGTCTCTGGATTCCTCTCCCACCTCCTGCCCAATAGTACCTACACCCATACCTCACACCCCACAAATGGAACTGCAGCCTCTTCGCCACTTCCAGCTAGAGGATTAACTGCGGTGGAGGGTAAATTCTTGTACCACCCCTCCCCGCCCGCCCCACAGTGACTCACTGCTTGATTGCTGTACACTCTAAGAGCTGGAACCAAATGGAGTTACAAGGCTGCGTCTTCTGGGGGAAGTGGTGGGTGGTTTTGATTTACCCACTGCCTCAGATTAATTGTGCAACCTTGCCCTAGCCTGGGTTTCGGAGAGAAAACCATTTCTGTCCTGGTGCTGGGGATGTCTGGGTCCCCTTCTCCCTTCATCCCCCTGTCTGGGACCCCTCCCAGTGCACTCCCCCGCCCTACCCCAGGTCCACACTCACGTCAGTGGCCTTCTTCTCAGCCTGCTCCAGTTTCTCCTGGGCGTCTTTCACTGACTCAGAATACTTTTCCACCTCATCCTCTGTCCCCTTCAGCTTCTTCTGAAGGGCCTGCTGCTCCTCCTCCAGCTGGGAGAGAGAGGCCTTGGTTAGTCAGGCCTGGGGTGCAGGAAGGAGGCAAGGTTGCGTGTGAGTGGGGTACCAAAAGGCATTTAAAAGCTGTCAAGGGAGGAAGCAGGAGAGCAGAGGAAGGACAGTGCAGCCAGGGGTGTTGAAAGGGACCTGGTGGGGCCAGAGAGAAAGCTTCCAGCCCCAAAAGGCTGGGCCCATCATTGCTCTGCAGGGACAGGTGTGGAAATTGGGGGACTGCAGCTCCCCAGGCTACGGTGGGTGAGATTAAGTGTGGCTTTGGCTAGGTCCCTGAAGGTCCTGTGAAGGTCCAGCCCCCACACTGGACGGGAGAGCCTGGGACTGCAGGCCTCAGGCTAGGGGGCACAGGGCAGGGCCTACCCCTCCCTCGTTGGGGAGGAGGGCGCTGCACTGGGCCCGGGGCCCCCACCTGCTTGCAGCGGTCCTCAGCCTGCTTCTTGTCGGCCTCGGCCTGCTCGGCACGGTCGATGGCATTCTCCTTGTCCAGCTTTAGCATCTGCATCTTCTTCTTGATCGCGTCCATGGCTGCGGTGGGGGGCGGGCCGGCCGGTGGGCAGTGCGGACTGGACGAACCGGGCTGGCTGCGCGGACTGGGCGCACGGGTGGCGGGCGAGGAGGACCAAGCGGGACTGGGATGTCCCAGCCGCGCGGGCGCCTAAAAGGCTGGGAGGGACCGGGCGGAGCCGGGGGCCGGGACCCTCCCCCACCGCGGCCCAAACCTTGTAGGGGCAGAAGCACAGCCCGATGGGGGGGCGCGGCCGCCCCCTGTGCCCACCCCTTCGGGACCGCCCCCCCCTCGAGGCTCCTCCCCTCCCCCCTCCCCCCCCCAGCCGTCGGAAGGTAAAGTAGCTGGTACAGTGCGCTGGAAAAACTCTAGCTTTGCGGAGGGGAGGGTACCCTCGGGCTGGGGGCTCTGCGCTTCCTCTGAGTGACAGCCCGGCCCAGTGGCAGCTGCGGCTGGGGCCCCTGGGGCTATTTCGGGGCGTGAGCTCACGGCAGCTGCGCGGGCGCAGGGACCCGCGTGCCCCACTCAGCTGCAGCAGCCGCTGCCCTTAATTTAGAAGTTTCCTGTAAATCCCCCCTGGATTAAATGTCTCTTGGGAGGCGGGGCTCCTCCGTGGTTCGAGTACCTCAGTTTACCCTGAGTCCCAGACTCTGGGTCTACGTTACCGACGTGGTAGTGACAGCGGTGAGTCTCACCAGGGACTTGGGGAAACTGAGGCAGGAGGGGAGCCCAGAGCCCCGGCCCAGTGAGGAGCGAGGCCGGGCCTGCTGCCCCCGAGGGCCGGCCTGACCTCTCTTCCCCTCGCTTCCCCTTCCAGCCCCTGCCCCTGGAGCCAGGGCCCCTCCTCTACGGTGGCGGGGCGGCTAGGTACCCAGCTCCGCGCCCCGCCCGCCCTGCCCCCCACGTGCCCCGCATATTTTCCGCGTGGCTCCGGCCAGACCGCGATCCCCGCCCCCCCCGACCCGACGCGGCCTTCCCGCCCCCTCCTCGCCCCTTCCCCTGCCCCCGCCCGGCTTTCCCCTCGCCGCGGTGGCCCCGCGCGCCCTGCCTCCCTTCCCCTTCTCCCTAAGGACTCTCCTGTCTCCCCTGGCGGGCCAACTTTACGCCAAAATTTCTGTTCTGCCCTTTTTTGGGCTGTTTCCCCGTGGGGAGGCGGGGCCGGGCTGGGGCGGGGCAGGCGGGGGGCGAGGGGAAGAGTTACAGAGCTCCCGGCGTCGGGAGTCGGGGGGCTCCCTGAGGCCGCAGAAGCAGCTCCCGGAGCCGGTCCCGGGGTCGGGAAGTGTGAGGCGCGGGGCGCGGGGCTGTTTGTTTTCGTTTTCCCTCGGGTGGGGTGGGGGAGAGGAAGTGGAGAGCCGGTAGGGAGGAGGGGGAGGGGGAGCCCAGGCGGAGGAAACTAGGAGGGAGCGGTTCGCCTCGCTCCCCTGAGGCCGAGCGGTGGGAGGCCTGGCTTTTGCTGGTGGGGGTGGGAGCCGTGGGAACCGTGGGCCCTGGGCCCGGGCCGCGGGGGAGGGGGTGCGGAAATGTATTTAGATGTGCTTAGCTGCCTGCTTGCTACGCGTGGAACAAACCTGACCTCGCAGTGTTCGTTCCAACCATCTCCCTGTTTTCCCCAAACTGATGCAAGACACCTCCACCCTCCCAGTAGCCAATGCTAAACCCTTGGGGGTTACCAAGCGCTCCCCTGTTCTTCACTTTCCACTGCCACTTAATCTTGTGGGTTCTACTTCCTACACATGAGGTTCCTCCGCCAAGTCTCTGGGGTTGTCTTGGGCAGCTCCTTATAGTACCTCCTCCCTATACTGTACTGTGGTCTTCCTCCTGGGTCCCCAATTCCTATGTTCTTTCAACGGAACCTTGACATTGTTAACCAAAAATCTTTTAAAAAGTTGATGCCAATAAGATCCTAGAATTCTCCAAAACCCCTCCCACCTCCCTCCCTCCCTCCTTTGAGGATAAAAATCCACATTTCTTAATATGGTATATGAAGTCCTTCTTTTGGCCCCTGCCTACCTCCCTGCCTCACTTCCTTTCATTCCCATCCTCACCCCCAATACACAGACTTGGACTTAATGCTGCATTCATACTGAACTACATGCAGGACCTGGAAATAACTATATTTTTCTTAAAGCTTCCACCTTTTATGCATTCTGTTCCCTCTAAAATGCTCTTCCGTTGGCTGTTTCTGGTGGCCTTAAAAACTCAGATCAAATGATAGCTTCTCTGGGAAGCCTTCCCTGGCCACTGCCCTTCTCATTCTTGACCTAATAGATGAGTGTTCCTGGTGTAGGCTCCTATAATTCTCATAGTTCCTGTTACAATTGTTCTTGTACCTACCTTTGTCTCTTCACTGGCCCGTGAATCCTCTAGAACAGGGACTATCTTTTTTAAATCTGAATTTCCAATGCCTAGCATAGCATCAGGCATAAGAGTTGACACTTGATAAACTTCTGCTGGGTAAATTTTTTTATGCACACAAAAATATTAATACTGTCTGGATCTAAAGGAACTCATGGTCTAGTGCAGCAGTTCTCAAACCTTTTTTTTCCCCCCAAACTCTTTAGTCTTAGAACCTCTTACATTCTTAAAAATTAAGAATGGGGTTTGAAGATCCAAAAACCTTTTGGATTTTTGGATTACATCTATCAATACTTGACATATTAAAATGGAAACTGAGAAAAATTTAAAATACTTATAAATTCATTAAAAATAACAGAAACCCATTACACATTAACATAAATGTTCTTTTATTGATGTATAATTAACATACAATGTTATATTAGTTTCAGGTGTACAACATATTGATTCAATAATTCTATACATTACTAAGTGCTCACCACAATAACTGTAGTCACCATATGTTATTACAGTATTATTGATTACATTCTCTATACTGTACTTTTCATTTCCATGACTTTTTTTTAAAAATATTTTATTTATTTTGAGAGAGAGAGAGAATGAGAGAGAGCACATGAGGCGGGGGCATCAGAGGGAGAAGCAGACTCCCTGCCGAGCAGGGAGCCCGATGGGGGACTCGATCCCTGGACTCCAGGATCATGACCTGAGCCGAAGGCGGTCGCAGGGAGCCCGATGGGGGACTCGATCCCTGGACTCCAGGATCATGACCTGAGCCGAAGGCAGTCGCTTAACCAACTGAGCCACCCAGGCACCCGACATTTATTTTATAACTGGAAGTTTGTACCTCTTAATGCCGTGTATCTATTGCGTATTTCATCCGTCCCTCCACCTCCCCTCTGGTAACCACCAGTTTGTTCTCTGTATTTAAGAGTCTGTTTTTGTTGTTGTTTAAGATTTTATTTATTTGAGAGAGAGCGAGCTAGAGAGTGCAAGCAGTGGCGGGGCTGGGGGAGCGGAATGGGGCAGACTCCCTACTGGGCAGAGAGCTTGAAGTGGGCTCAATCCCAGGACCCCGAAATCACAACCTGAGCCAAAGGCAGATGCTCAACCTGCTGAGCCACGCAAGTGCCCCTTGTTTGTTCGTTTGTTTTTTAGATTCCACATATATGTGAAATCAAATGGTATTTGTCTTTCTCTTATTTCGTTTAGCATAATACCCTCTATGGTCCATCTGTGTTGTTACAAATGCAAGATCTCATTCTTTTTTTTTATGGCTGAGTAATATTCTGTTGTGTATATCAGTACACTGCATCTTTATTCATCTGTCATTGGACACTTGGGTTGCTTCCATATCTTAGCTATTGTAAATGATGTTGCGATAAACACAGGGGTGCATATATCTTTTTGAATTAGAGTTTTCGTTTTCTTTGGGTAGATATACCCAGGAGTGGAAATACTGGATCATATGGTATTTCTATTTTTAATTTTTTGAGGAACCTCTGTACTGTTTTCCACAGTATTTGCACCAATTTACATTCCCACTGACGGTGCACAAGGGTCCCCTTTTCTCCACATCCTCATCAACACTTGTCATCTCTTGTCTTTTTGATAGTAGCCACTCTGACTGGTGTGAAGTGATAGCTCATTGTGATTTTGATTTGCATTTCCCTAATGATTAATAATGTTGAGCATCTTTTCATGTGTTTGTGGCCATCTGTATGTCTTTTTTGGAAAAAATGTCTATCCAGGTCCTCTGCCCATTTTTTAATCATATTGTTTTTTTGGTGTTGAATTGTATAAGTTCTTTACACATATTGGATATTAACCTCTATCAGATATATCATTTGCAAATATCTTCTCCCATTCACTTTTTGTTTTGTTGATGGTTTCCTTTGCTGTGCAAAGCCTTTCTATTTTTTGTTTTTTATAGGAAGGCTTTAAAAAAAAGATTTTATTTATCTGAGCGAGAACACAAGCAGGGGGGAAGGGGCAGAGGGAGAGGGAGAAGCAGACTCCTCGCTGAGCACAGAGCCTGATGTGGGGCTCAATCCCAGTACCCTGAGATCATGACCTGAGCCGAAGGCAGATGCTTAACTGACTGAGTCACCCAGGTGCCCCAAAACCTTTCTATTTTGAACATAAATGATTTTTAGTGAAAACTATATTCACTTCCCTAAATTAGTGAGAGGATGGCAGTTATTTTACATTTTTGCAACTCTCTTTAATATCTGGCTAAATAGAGGACATATGGATTCTCAAAATCTACTTGTGCTTTCTATCTATTGTTACAGGGTGGTTTGTTTTAAGTACTCTATATGAAGAAGAAAATCTAGTCTCACACAGATATATAGCTGGAAAAGAGTAGTATATTTATAGTCTTTTAAGGTAATTGTGTATATTTGATACTACCTCAATACTTGACAAATGGTAGTTTCTTAAGGGTTATTTGCAACGTGGAATCTGAAACCACATCAATAACTTTTTTGTACTATGTTACATTAAAATCCATTGGTCTGTTCTGCACTTTGGTTGGATCTTTTACCCAGGTATAATTATGTAACATCATGCATTGGTCATTTGGAAAATATTGATTCACTGAGCTATGCAAATGTTAAAATGTTGATACATTTCATTATACATTATAAAAAGAAGTCAAATTCCTTAATATGATGATTGGTTTCAATGGAAAAGTCTTAAGTTTTAAGTTTTGGGAAACTGAAGCTCATGGTAGCAGATGCAAGTTTTCCAGAATTCTAATTTTTTTTAATTTTTATTATTTTTTTTAAAGATTTTATTTATTTGAGAGAGAGAGAATGAGAGAGAGAGAACACAAGAGGGGAGAGGGTCAGAGGGAGAAGCCGACTCCCCGCTGAGCAGGGAGCCCGATGTGGGACTCGATCCTGGGACTCCAGGATCATGACCTGAGGCAAAGGCAGTCGCTTAACCAACTGAGCCACCCAGGCACCCCAGAATTCTAATTTTTACTTGAAAGCTCAAATTGGCAACAAATACTGTTGGGTTTTGGGGAACCTGGGTGGCTCAGGCAGTTAAGTATCTGCTCGGGTCATGATCTCAGGATTGTGAGATCGTGATGAGACCAGCTTCTCATTCAGCAGGGAGTTTGCTGGAGATTCCCTGTCACCCTCTCCTTCTGCCCCCCCCCCCACCATGCTCGTGCACACGCTCTCTCTCTCTCAAATAAATAAATCTTAAAAAAAAAAATACTGTTGGGTTTTCCCCTGATATTGTAGAGTCCCTTTGTTCCTTTTTGAGAAAAGTTCTGCCAGATACGAAAGTCTGATAACCATGGTTCATCCGTCGTTTTCAAGCATATGTGGTATTCCATGAAAAAAGCAGCTAGTTCAGCTCACAAGTCAAATGATTGTCTCAGTGCTTTCCTTGAGACACCGTCATACTTTGGTGCGCAGCAGACGTGCTCTGTGCGTACTTCCCAATTCATCACATAGAATATTGAAAAGCTGGGGCACCCGGCTGGCTCAATCGGGGGAGCATGCAACTCTTGATCTCAGGGTCATGAGTTTGAGTCCATGTTGGGTATGGAGCCTGCTTAAAAAAAATATTGAAAAGACTTGTTACCCAAGGATTTAGATTTAATACAATTAATTTTTAAAAACTGCTTCATCAAGGACATTCTTAAGTGAAGCTGGTATTTATTTTTTAAATTGCTAGTGCATGGTGGTGAAAATTACAGCCATTATTAGTACAGTTTGTTCCAGTGCCTTGTTATGTGCTAAGGCAACTTTACCCAGCATTGTTTTTGCACTGTCAGTACAAATGTTGAGCACTGTGAAGAAGGAAAATAATGTCTTATGTCTAATGTGTTATGAAAATAATCTTGAACTTACGGACTCCTGAAAGGGTCTTGGGCACCAGTAGGTGCCTGAGGACCACATTTTAAGAACTGCTAGTCTAATGGGTAATCGAGCCTCTCCCCAGAAGGCTCCCTGAGTCATCACTAGTAAGAGGTACACGATTGGTCACAGTTTTTGGGGACATGGCAGGGAAGTGGTGGCAGGAGTAAGCAGCTGTCCTGGGCCGATAGCTGGAGGAGTTCAGACAGTCTGGACTACCACTTGTTGGGGAGGTTGTAGAGGGATTTGAACTCTAGGTTCCCAACTCACGACGCTAGGACATTGAATCTGGGGTGAGGGGGCCACAGTGGTATGCACTGGAGTTGCCAGGCCTCTGCGTCAGAGGTGATAATGCATCTCTATTTTCCAGTGCTTAGCATGGGCATGGCTTAGCAAATATTGAATGAATTAATCAGGAGAGTGATGGTAGGAAGTTGGCACCTTCCCTAATGGGCTGCTCTGGGGAGGACAAAGTAATTCTACCTACTTTATTTTTTTTTAATTTTTTAAAAGATTTTATTTATTGGGCGCCTGGGTGGCTCAGATGGTTAAGCGTCTGCCTTCGGCTCAGGTCATGATCCCAGGGTCCTGGGATCGAGTCCTGCATTGGGCTCCCTGCTCCTTGGACTCCCTGCTCCTCGGGAGCCTGCTTCGCCCTCTGCTTCTCTTTCTCTCTCTCTCTCTCTCTCTCTCTCCCCCTCTCTCCCTCTCTCCCTCTGTCTCTCATGAATAAATAAATAAAATCTTAAAAAAATATATAAGTAAATAAAAATCTTAAAAAAAAAAAGATTTTATTTATTTATTTCAGAGAGAGACACAGCATGAGAGGGGAAAGGGTCAGAGGGAGAAGCAGACCCCCGCCGAGCAGGGAGCCCGATCCCGGGACGCCGGGATCATGACCTGAGCTGAAGGCAGTTGCCCAACCAATTGAGCCACCCAGGTGCCCCAATTCCACCTACTTTAAACTTACTCTAATGGGGTAGGAGTAGAAGATGCCGTGGCTTCAAGGAGGCGAAATGCACCCAAGAATAGTAGTGGGTGATGTTTGTGTTTTACTTGGAGGGAGAGACAAGGAAATATTCTGGGCCACAGGGTTGGTTAAAGAATCACGCATGAGAATCATGGCGGACCTGAGAGGACCACCACCTGGTCCGTGCCGTGTGAGCAGAGGGGGTGAAGTCGGAAGGAAGCAGAAATAACAGCTACCTCCCTGACCGCCTCCCTCCAAGTAACCTCCAGATTAGCAGGGCAACTGGGCAACTGGAATGGGGCTACTGGGACCCACCTGGCCATGAGGGGAGCTATGCCCCCTGATGCAGCTTTTTCAATTCTTTTTTTTCCAGTGCTATTCTAGGCACGAGTAACAAGGCCTGGGCGGGCCTACAAGTGCCCTGTCAGCAGTAGAACCCACCCGATGCGGCCTCAGGTTGGATTCTTTGCTTGTTAACAGCCTCGACCAGATCTGTGGTCCTAGGTCTCTGAGGCTCAGACACTTGTGACTTACGGGCTTATTCTTTTCAGCAAAACTGCTTTTGCAAACTTTGAATTTGGCCAGGACCTGGGTTTGTTCAAATGCTCTGAGCGGTTATGAAGAACAGAGTGGCCCTGGTAGCCACAAAGAGCAGCGGCAGCTGCTGTCCCAGCAGAAGAATGACACTTGGTGAGGCGTGGGCAGCGCTGGCCGGTGAGCTCTGGGGGACAACAGGAAGACTTCGCAGCTTCCTAACTATCGTGACTTTGGGGATCTGGGTGCAAGGAGGAGGAAGGGGCCACAAGGGGCAGAATGCCACAATGTGCCCCCACTCCATTTCTGAGCCAGGGGAAGTTGGTGATAGAACTGAATCGCATTCTTTCCTCCACATTGTCTTTCCCTGAGGGGAATCTCCCATCTCCTCACGAAGCCAGGCGGGGGGGTCGCAGGCAGAATCACCTTTATTGGGAGCATGACCTGTTTGGGGCTGACAACCCCGTGGCCCCCACAGGTAGCTGGGGGTGGGGGTAGAGACAGCATCAGAGAAGGAGTAGAGCCAAGGCTGTGAGGACTGGTAGGGTGGAGCAGGCGGGAGCCCCGGCGGGTTCAGGTCTGACCGAGGTGCAGCAGCGTTACTACTACTCTTAGAGCGTGAATACTCTAGGGAGGGGCAGGCACTTAGGGGGCCCTAGGGTATGAAGGCACTTGGAGGCAGGGAGGGGACGGGGCGTGTGCAGCCGGACCGGGCAGGACCAGGCCCGGGGTTTGGCAGGCACTTTGGGGAGTGCTGGGGTGGGGCGGGGCGGGCCGACCCCCAGAAGGCTTTGGTAGTGGCCCGCACAGTCTCTGCGCCGGGTCTGCATTAAATAGCAGCGGCTGCCCTAGTGCTCATCCCGAAGCTCTGAAGGCAGGAACTTGTACTGTTGTTGCCGAATCTGGGCCAGCTTCTTCCGCGCCTCTTCCAGCTCGCGCTCCTTCCGAAGCATCTCTTCCTGTGCGGCAATGATCTGCGGGGCGGAGATCAGGGGCTCAGTTCAGCGAGCGTGCGCACCAGGCGCGGGGCGGCCGGGGCCAGCGCCGGCGGCGTGAGCGCCCTCCTGGCGGTGTCCCGCAGTGTCTGGGGCGACGCTCACCTGGGCGATGCCCCCGACCATCTTCTCCTTCACCACCACTGTTTCGTTTTCTTGGTCTTCAAAGGCGGCGGCCTTCTGAGCCGCCTTCACCAGGTTGTCGGAGGCTCGCTTCACCGCGTTGCCGGCAGCCTGGGCAGAGGGAAGGCAGCGGGAGGCCGGAAACTCAGCAGAAGGAGTCGCTCTACGCCCTCACTGGGACGCACGTCTGGGGGGGTAACGGTTTAAAGCGGCACCGCCCGAGGGACCGTCGGATGGCCAGGGTTCCTCACCTGAAGTCGTTTCATCGCCTCAGAGTCCTGGTCAGCCTTGACCTTGCAGGCCACGAGGAGCTGGGCTGTGGAGGCGGCCACCTGCTTGGCTGATGAGATGAGCTTCTCCTGGCTGGCGTGGCCTTGTACAGCGGCATTGGCGGCTTCACACAAATTGTTGGTGGCCGCAGCCACCATCCGGGCCTGAAGTGAGGAGGATTAGGTTAGAATATGCCGCCTGCCCTGGTCTTTCCGCCCCGCCCACCTCCGGCCTTCTCAAGCCTCCCTAGCAGAGGGACCTAGTGGGCACTGTGTACTCACAGCAGAAATGAGGCCCTGGGACCACTGCCCGTCATCCAGTGCATTGGCAGGAATGGCGCCCACCTGTGGAGGAAAGAGGAGGGCCTACTCAGACCTGTGCCCTCCCTGGGTGTGTAAAAGCCCCCCATCAACTGGAGGACCGGCCGCAAAGCGGCTGCTGTGCCCGTTCTCATGCGCGTCCACGTACATACCTTCCCCTGGGCCACCAGTTCCCTCTGGGCCGCTGACGCCGCCTTTACCAGGGCGCTGGTGGCCGCTGCGATGGACTTGGCAGCTTCCAGGATCTGCTCCTCAAAGTTTAGGGACTCATCCGCCTCCTACAAGGAACAGACAAAGGTTGCAGAGAGAGATGCAAAGTGAAGGTGGGGGCATTCTGCCAGTAGGAGGGGCAGGAAGGGGGGGGGACTGACCTTGGGTTTGGCCCGAGGCTTCAGCTGCTCCAGCTTTTTGGCTGCAGCCTCAATGGCGGCCGCAGCCCCCAGGAGCTCGTTCTCAGCAATGACTGTGGGGTCCTCTGGGTCCACCCATTCTGTTCCTGGTGGGGCAAAGGGAGGAAGACAAGGGCCGAGGCAGAGCAGGGAGGTCAGGAGCACTGGGCAGCATGCTTAGTGCCCCCGGCACCTGTGGGGACTGCAGGCAGAGGCCAGCTCAGAGCAAGCCCAACCAGGAGGCAGAGATTTCCCCCCCCGCCCACGACAAAGACGGCCCTTCCCTCCCTGCCCCTGGTCACCCCTCACCCTTCATGGCCTCAGCAGCTTGGATGAGCTCAGTGACCGAACCAGCCACACGCTTTGAGTGTCCCGTCAACTGCTGCTTCAGTTCTGGGCTTGGCTTCTGCAGGGTCTGGGGAAGAGAGGCCAGGGAGCAGGAAGCATCAGATCTTAGCTTCTGCTGGAGCTAAGAAACAGGCCAGCCATGCCCCCTGCCCCCTGCCGGGACCGCTCCACGCTGCAGCCCACAAACCCCGTGCCGCCTGCGCAGGTGCGCTCCTGGCCCCGCACCGCACACATGGGGAAGACAGTGGGGCTGTGTGTCACTCACCGGCTGACAGGGAGCAGGGAGAATGATGAAATGAGGAGAAAGAAGAGACGACGAAGGCAGAGAAGGGGGCGGTCAGGTGGGAAGAGAGGAGGTAAGAGAAATGAAGAGGAAGAGGTGAGCGGGAAAACCAAAGATGCTAAGAATGATGGGGCCCCAGTGGAAGGAGGCTTGGGCATGAGAACAGATTTGGGAAATAGAAGGTGGGGTGGGGGGGGAGACGTGAACAGCCGGCTGGAGAGCTGGGTGTGAAGCACATGGGGAGAGGACCGTACGCAGGGAGGCTGGTACGAGGAGCAGACAACGGCCGCCTTCCTTACCAGCAGCACGTGGTCCAGCAGCTCCAGGTAGCCGTTGGCACACTCCCGGCCGTAGTGCAGGGCCCGAAGCCGCACATCAGGGGCCACTTCTGGGTGGTAAGCTGCTTCCTATCCCGTGGAGTTAGCGTTAGGGTCCCACAGAACTCCAGGCCCCCAGAGCCCCTGCACTTTCTCCCCTCCCATGTTCTGCCCTAAAGCTGCCACACCACGTCAGACTTCCGCCTCACTATCAGGGTTTCTACCTTGCAAGCCCGAAGCATGTCTGCAATAGCACGACGACTCAGATTAGCCGTGGCAATGACATCCTCCTGGCGACAGGAGTTGCCAGCAGCAACAGCCTTGGCTGTTGCCATGGTGATACCCTTGGTCATGCGAATAAAATCTTCCGGGGTGGAGGTCTTGGCAGGTGGCTCTGGGGAACAGAAGACCTGTTGGGGGTTGAACAAGAAGAAAAATTGTACAGTGAGTGAGACTTACTTGTATAATGTAGCACTCTACGTGTATAAACTGGTCCATTGATCCCCGGGCTCGAGAACAGGCTTTCACTGAGTACTTAGTGTAGATCAGGTCCTAGGAGGAGTTCACACATCACAGCTAACATAAGGCTGCTGGGCATTTCTGACCGAAGTGATTGGGGAGAGTTTATTTGTTTGAAATTTATATTGTTTGAAATTTGAGAGTTTGTTTGAATTACCTTTGAGCTGGGTTTTCATTCCTAAACTATAGAGAAGCCTTGAAGGGGTGAGTGGCAGAGGTGGGGCAAGGGGCTGGGTCTTAAGAGACCTAGATAACAGGAGGGCGTTGAATAACCAGGATGTCAAGTGACAGAGTATGGAGCAATGTTCTAGAATTATAGGGATGGTGGAAAAAAGGTTGTTGGGGCCTTGAATATCAGACCAAGGTACTTAGGATTTTGCATAGTAAGTAAAACCAGTTTTTTTGGATGTATGTGTTTATCCCGCCAATTATTAAAAATCAGCAGGTGGTAGATTCTGTGTGAGGTGCTAGGAGTACAGTGGGGAATAAAGGAGACAAGGCCTTTGTTCTCATGGAGTTTACACTATTGTTTTGGACACGGACAATAAGTAAACAAGCAGAAAAACGAAAGACTGAACTGGGCTGTGAAGGAAATAAAGAGGGTGCCGTGCTGAGAAATAAAAATGAGGTCCTTTCTCAGGTAGGTGGCTGGGGAAGCCTCTCTGGGGAGAGGACTTTTTTTTTTTTTTCAGATTTTATTTTAGTTTTTAAAGTAATCTCTACACCCAAAGTGGGGCTCGAACTCACGACCCTGAGATCAAGTGTTGCAGGCTCCACCGACTGAGCCAGCTAGGCGCCTCTGAGAAGAGGACATTTAAGCTGCAGCCTGAAGGAGGGAGGTTGGCAGGGGCCGTGGGGCTTGGAAGGTGACGGTAAGGAGTGTGGATTTTACCACAGACGCCAGGACACTCCCTAAAGGGTTTTAAGCAGTGAAGTGACATAACCTCGTTTACATTTTTTGGCTCCCGTGTACAGAGAGCGCATTGGAGGGGTGCGTGAGAGGGCAGAGCAGACGGAGGCTACGGCATAAATACACCGTAGGCCTGGTGATGGTTTGGACGAGGTGGAAGTGGTGGGGATGGGGAAAGGAGAAAATGAGATCCGTTGGGAGGGAGCGCTGACAAATCCTGGCAATGCGCTTAGGCGTGAGGAACGAGAGAAAAGCGAACGTTACAGCTGTGTTCCTGCCTTTAGGATCTGAGTTATTAAAAGGTGCCACTGACTGAGATGGGAAGGACAAGGGAATGGTCAGGTTTGGGAGGCACAAAGTTAAAGAGTTTCAGTTTGGGCATCGCCGAAGACCGCATCAGAAAGGGGAATTCAGAAATGAGCAAGCTGAGAAGGAGATGAGAATGGCAGCAATGGGAGGAGAGGAGAGGCCCAGGCAAAAGCCCCGCGCAGCAAAGTGGACAGAGAGCGGATGAAGATCCCAATCCGGGGGCCCACAGTGGGGGGGGGGGGGGGGGGGCGGGACAGGAGGCTGAGAGGAGCAGGGGAGTGGAGGGCGGCTGGGAGGTCGAGCAATGGCCCGGACTGGGGACCAAGACCGAGAAGTCCCAGGTGACCGAGGGGGATTCTGCATGGCTGCAGGTGGCTCCCGTCGCAAGGGAAGTGGCTTGTTGGCCAGAAGCTGGGAGGCCTGGCATCTCAGCGGTTTGTCAAACAGGCAGCTGAGAATAACTAAACTCAGAACTGAAGTCAACTTGCTAGAGAACGGCCGTGGAAGTGGTTAAGCGTGCCAAAGAACAGGACAGAGAAAGCAGTGGTCTGCACCGGCTTGGGCCGGCCTCCGCGTTTACTAGGCCGAGGGTGGCTCGCTGACGCTACGGGAGAGGCGCTGGAGAAGCAACAACAGAAGCCACTGTAACGAGGGCCGAGGAAGAAAGAATTCCAGACAGGCTTGTTCACAAAGTCCAATGATTTCGAAATGTCTGAAGAAGATGAAAGCCAAGAGGAGACCACTGAATGTGGCAGCTCGGATGCCACTGGTGGCGGCGGGAAGTGGGAGGGGGAGAAGGCAGGCGTCCAATGCTAACTAAAGTAGGCGAGGAGGGGAAAGACACCAGCGCGGCTCACGGAAGCAGCGTGGCAGTGAGCGAGGAGAATAAGGAGATTCACAGTCTGTCACGACCCCTCTCGGACCCACATCCCCGGTGCCCCAGACTCCCGCTTACCGCCAGCTCCTGCCGTATGTGTTCCGTGGTTGCCTCCAGGGCCCGTGTGCCTTTGGTGGCCTCATCTTCCACGGCTTTCACGGTCTTGAGCAACGACGTCACATTGGTCACCATCACCTGGGGGCATCAGAGGAGTTGCGGGGGTGTCATGTTAAGGAACAGGAGGATGCACAGCGATCCGCCCCCCCACTGATGCTGCGCGCCTTCCCCTCCAACCTTGGCAGAGTTCTTGAGCTGCCACACAGCAGGGTCGTCCCCGACTTTGCCAGCTGCGGCCTTCGTGGCACTGATGAGGTCTCCCAGGGCTTTGGCCACATCTTTCACTGCGTTGATCAGCACTACCTGCGTGAGGGAGTGGAAGCTCTGGTCCGTGGGAGAGACGGGGACAACAGGCGGTGAGTGCTTCTGGCCAGAAGTAGGGGCGTCGGGTGGCTACCTGTGTCTCAGGGTCCTCGGCTCCCAGGCTGGCTGCACCCAGCTTGACGACATCAGCGAGGCGGGTGATGGTGGCCACAGAGGACTGGGCAGCCTGGGCTAGCTTCTCCTGGCTCCCGGCCGCGTTCTGCACCAGGACCTTGGTGTCTTCCACCAGTACCTTTGCGGTCTTCAGAATGCCCTCCCTGAGGGAGGGCCCGGCTTAGTCAGCCCTTCCCAGGCCTCCCCCAGCCCCTCCAGCCTCTCCCCCCGCCCCTGCACACCCCCCACCTCCGGGAGGCCCGGTTCCCTCCTCACCGGTGATCGGCGAAAGTCTCGGCCCCCTCGCGATTGAGGGTGCCGGCGGTGGCGAACATGATGGTGGTGTCGAGGTCGGCAATGATGCCGGACACGGCACTGGCAGCCGTGATGCAGGCCTGAGTGCCACGATTCCCCGCCTGGAGCGCGGCCAGCACGTGCGAGACCTGGGGGAGGGAAGGCATGTGGGGACTCCGGCCGGTGCCTCGTGGAAGGGGAGGGTCACTGGTGGCTGGGAGAAGGGACGGAGGAGAGGGCTGGGAAGGCAGGACGATGATGGGAAGGGCCACTGCGGGGTCGGAGAGACAGTGCCCCAGGCCACGGTGATGAGCACAGTCACCTTCTCGGAGACTCTCCGGGCACACTCTATGAGCTCCTTCTTGGTGTAGGCGTCGCTGGGGCTGCACTGCAGGGCGCCCGCCTTGGTGACCAGAGCGGCACAGCCGTGTCCCAGCTCCTGCACGCGGTGCTTGATGTGGGCACCTATCTGCGAGCGGATGGGAAAGGAAGATGGCCTTTACAAACGGCACTCGGGGACCTCCACTGTGCTTGGAGGAGTCACGAAGGACCTAACAGAACACGCATCATAGACTAAAGGGGTGGTGAGAAAAAGTGCCCAGCCTGCAGATTTCCTGTTTCCTATCCTTCAGGCAGGAGGTCACCTCCTACACATGGAAAATAATAGCATGTAGGCACCAACTGGTGAGGATTATGTTAAGCCCAGTGAGGAGGTGGGGGAGAAGCACTTTATGCTGGGGAATTTGAATCAGAGGGCCACGGATTACGATTTGGCCTGGATGTGGTTAAGGAGGGGTTTGGGGCTGGGGATTAGGTGTGTGATGGTAAGATCAAATTACTTGCTTTCTTGGAAAGCCAGGAGCTTAGGGAAGGAAGAACTTCTTGGGTCTGCAACAAGGAAGAACTAAGAAGGGATTACAGACCTGCAGGATAGCAGAGAAGTAGCCACACTCCCAGAGGGGTGTCGGCAGACCAGGAAAGCTCTAGATTGTCAGCTGTCTCCTCTATCCCCGTGACTTTGATCCTGTCCCTACATGCGCCCTGATCACTCTTTAGTGGAGTGGCCCTGAGGGGGTGTTCCCCTTTCTAAAGAAGGTTAGACAGAGTAAGGGTGGGATGGCCCCAGAGGCTGACATGATGGGGACAAGGGCATGCTACTGCGATTTTCTGTGAAGGGCGGTGGGGAAGGCCTTCACGGCAGCTGCCCCCATGTTTACCTCTTCATTCTCAGCAGCCACAGCTGCAGGCTTGGCCTGGGAGGCCAGGCGGCCATAGTCACTGGTCAGCTGGTTAGCAAGAGGGCCTAGCTCCTCAGGGCTGGTGTTTGACTTGGTTACCTGGTGACAACAGAAGTAAAGTTATGCCCACACTAAGCTCCCTGGGGGTAGCCTTCTACACTCTCCCAAACTCACCATCTCTTGAACAGTGACAGCAATGGCCTTGGCTGTCCGCACCATAGTTGTCTGGTAATCCACAAAAGAACCTTCTGGTTCACCCATTGGTCCTTCATCTAGCTGAGGGGGGCGGATGGGGAAAGGAGAAAGACCATCAGGGTCTCTGACACTGAGCTCAGGGACCCTGGCCCAGGGGAGCCTCTGACCACAGGCACCCAAGGACTCTAACCTGGTTGATGGCCTGGGTGATGGAGTCCACCATGCCGCCAACAACCCCAGCGGCACTGGCTGCCTCGTTGAGGGTTGTCGTCAGGTCCTCTACGGCCTCTGTCATCATCTGCACAGCCTCCTCCAGGGCCTCCTGGGTGTGAGCCGCTTGCTGGGGGACAGAGCGAGTAAGTGGAGGGGGGCTCTGGTATTCCTGCTTCTCTGACCTCTTCCTAGTAGCGGCCCCTCCCTCCCACTTTCAGTACCTTGGGGTTCCCGCCAGCCTCCTTGGCTGTGTACAGCAACTGCAAGGCAGACTCTGCCAAGGTTTTAGTCTGGTCCAGGAGCGCCATCTGCTGCGGGTGGCTCAGGGTCTTGGAGGCAGCACCCACCGCAGCCAGGGTGAGTGGCTCAAAGTACTGGGCCATCTGGGACACCTGAGGCGAGGGGTTCAAGTGGAGGTCAGCTGGGCCAGGAACCCTCGCTTGCCCTGCCCCGGACTCCCCACCTGTCTCTCCGGGTACCTTGTGTCCCAGCTGGGAGGCTTCAGCCCTTGCAGCACTGGCCAGCGGCTCGATAAGGTGGGAGATCTCCTGCACTGCAGTGAGCATCTGAGTGTGCAAGGCCTGGGAAAGAAGCGAACTTGAGCCCTGACTGTGACCTGGAACAGGGCCTGCTACTTCCTTCCATACTGAACTCGCTCACTCCCCTGGGCATGTTCCTCCTGTACCCTTGACGTCTCTATGAGGCACACTCCTGGATCCCCCATCTTCCTCGAGTCTGCCGTCTCTCTCCCCAGATGCAACCTTCCGTATAACCCATTTCCCCCTTACCTCTTGAGAGATTCCCTCCCGAGGAGCAAGCTGTTGGCTGACAGCAGCAAGGGAAGCCTGGTCTAGGTCCCGCAGACAGCTGTTCAGAGCTGCAATTGCCGCCTCGCACTCCAGCTGCCCTGGAGCCTTGTCCCTGTAGACACATCATAGGCTCCAACACCACGAACCACCCTTTTAAAACAAGGCTAGTCTATCTTTCCGCAGATCCCCCAAATCTTGGACAACAGCCTATCCCATCTAATTGCACTACCCTCCCCCCGTTCTGCTCTATGTTCCCTGGCCACACTGGTTCTCTACCCCTGCAACACCTCATGCTTGTAATGAGCTTCTTGATGGAGTCTGAGACAGTCCGGGAGTGCCCAGCCAGCACCGACCAGCGCGGGGGGTCCCGGGGATTGACTGCTAGGGCCCGGGCTGTCTGGATGAGTCCCCCGGCACTCTCCAACATTGTCTTGGCAGAGACCACAATGGGCTCCATGGCAGCCCGGCCCTGGGGAGAGAGGAGGCAGGGAGGTGAGTCTCAACACTCCTGCAAAGATGAGGGGGCAGCCGGCCCATCGGTTTTCCCTTCACACTGCCTCACCTCAGGGCTGATCTGGGCAGGAATGCTGGCGAACTCAGGGTTGGATGCAAAGGCACTCAGATTGTCCACGGCCTCCAGCAGAGGGGCCGTTGCTGCTCGGCACTGGGCACGGTTCTCTTCTGTGAAAGCTCCGTCAAGTGCCTGCAAGGGGGAGGGACAGAACCTCAGGACTGACTGCAGGCAAGGGAGGTGAAGTGCAGGTGTCCTGGGCTAAGGGGGTGGGGAGAGGCTGGTGATGACCAGTATGGACACGCAAGGGCCTGGGCTCAGGCAGACGGGCTATGGTAGAAGGCCCAGGGACTGATGCAGGGACTGGGGGAGAGGAGACTGGACGGTCAGAGGGAGGCTGGGAATTTCAAACACTGACAACCTTGATAGTCTTGACAAGATTGGCTGTGCTGTTGGCCACCTCCTTGGCCGACTGTACGAACTGGCGCTTGGCGGTAGGATTGGCCGTGCGAGCAGAGGCCAGGCGGCAGCTGTTACACAGTGCAGAGGTGTGCTTGGCCACAATGGTGGCTGCAGAGAGCACCTGCGGAGGCAGACACGCGGAAGAGCCACGGTGAGGGCAGGAGCCCTGCACGTTGGGGGAAGGAGACCAAGATCTCTGCAAGTCTAATTAGGAAAGTACGGAGTCACCTGAAAAGTGAAGATCTGGGAGACAGAGATACCCAAAGATGAGCAGGGTGTGGGAAGGGGGAGATGGAAGACAGCCACCCTGATGGAGAAACTGTAGTAGGGTAAGTAGGAGAGTGAACTCAAACTGTCTACAGAGAAGTTCTGAACTTAGCAGTAACTAAGAGTGACAAGAAACATGGCAGGATAAGACAGTTACCCCCAGAGAAGCTGTGTGTGGAAGGTCAGCGATACACCCCCACATCTCCCACATCTCCCTCTTGGGGCAGTCCATCCTGGCCGGGCACCGTTTCCCAGACTTGCCCATAGTACCTGTTCCCTTAAGTTACCTGGGCCTGCGTACAGCCAGGCTCCCCCAAACTCTGACAGGCCATCTGAATTGCCTGGTTTGCACGGGCAAACTGCGTGGGCTCCACCAGTCCTTGCTGCCCAGCTTGGCTGTTGGGATCAGAGACCCCCACCAGATATGCAGCCTGGGGAGAGAGAGGGGTGGGGGTGGGGTGAGGAAGAAAGACCATCTCTCAGGTGGGACTGACCAGTGACAGTGGGGACAAAGGGGTACAGTAGGGCTAAGTTTAGTAGCCAGGGTACTATGTGAGCGGAGGTATATTAACAAATGATAGTAGCACTATAAAAAAGAAAAAAACCTCTCCTGTTTTGTTAAATGTGTTTGAACATTTCAGAAGGTTGAAAAGGTAAAAAAAAAAAAATAAAAAAGGAAAACCACATGGTAAGGGTTTCATCAAACTTCTGTGTAGATGTGTACCTGGGGGATTGTAAGGTAAAAAGTACTGCTTACTCTAAGTAAAAGTCAAAAAAGGCTTGAAAACCACCCTGGCACGCGCACACACGTGCACGCACGTAAAGCCCCTATGAAAGAGGCTGAAAACTGCAGGTTGTTACGACCACTGATATTTACAACACCTCCAAGCTTCAGAGATCCGGAGAGAGGGAAGGGATGGGTACAACGGTTGCCAACGATGTCTTATGATTAGAAGACCATCAGAAGGTTTGGTTTATACTTCAACACATGGTCGCTCTACTTGTTCCTCTTTATGCTTTTCCAGAGATAAGTCATACCATCTAAAATAGGCCACCCAACAGAACAGGGCAAAGGGAGGTAGGGGAGACTGAGGGAGCAGGCTGGTAGGTTTTCAGGGAAACAGTCTGAGATGAACTCTCAAGCCAGCCTGCCTTAAGGGTTCATGTACTAAAGCAAAATACTCTCACAGCGAACAGGTTGTTTTAATCTTCATAACTGCGTAAAAAGGCAAAGCTAAGTGGTGACTCAATTAACTGGAACTGTAGTCACTGGTACTATTTTAATAAAGTGATACTTATGCGGAAAAAAAACTTGCATATGCCAGTCAGCATATACCAAGAAAGCCAGGGCTGGAAGAGGGCCATTGCTTGGACAGTGTCATCCTAACCCAAAGTACCAGGGGCTCAGGGGTGACAGCGACCAGAACTGTTGGTATTCTATGGTTGCTAACAAACATCTCCACCGAGGAGGGGAAAGAAACCCAGCCTCCACAGAGTTGGTTCTGCAAACATCACTTCTTGGTTATCTACAGGAGCGTCAGGCTGTTGAGGCGGGGGAGGGAAAGCAGGGGAGCGTCTGGGGACCGTCGCAGGGGAATAACCTGTGCGGCTGCCTCAGTGAAGCCACAGAGGGCCTTGGAGGCTGTGGCGATGGCCTCCCCGAACTCAGGCAGGTTCCCGTTCTTGGCGTTTTGGGAGATGCCAGTCATGGCCTCACCCAGTACCTGAGAAAGAGAGGGTATCAAGAGAGTCCGTTCCTGTCCTCAGAGGGGCGGAGGAGTCCCTGGTTTGTCCCATCTTCCTGCCACCAGCCCTCCTTGGGCCCCCTGCCGCACTTACCTTTGAGTTCTCCATCACACTGTCTAGGCAGCCGAAGTAGGACATGTCATTGATGGGCTGGACCGGGTTCTCTAGGAGTTCCCGGACAGTCTGGACAGGGGGAGGACAAAATAGGACTCAAGACACCTCCTTCACCCCCAGACCCAGAATACCGTCCTCAGCCTCTACACCACTCAGCCTGCCGAGTGCCCACCTCCAATTCCCGCAGGGCATTGTCACACTCTTTCTGGCCTGGCGCCTGCTGGGTGCACATGGTGATGAGCTGGTTGATGCTGTCGGTCACCGCCCTGGGAGGAAAAGAAAGCTGAGTGGATGCACGCACAGGTCATCATTCTTGGGTCCTCTATACATGGGAAGTGTCTAACTGTTTCTCTTTCGTGTGTAACCACTCCTAAGCTGGGACTTCTCATGAAAGGTCCCCTCCCCAGTCTCTTCAACACTGCCGGGCTGGGCTTCCCAGCTCCTACATACCGGGCAGCTGCAGCCAGCTGACTCTTGAGGTTGGGGGCAGCAGGGTCTGTGGACAGGGCCTTGGCAGCCAGGAGGAGTTTGCTCGAAGACATAGAGATGCCCTTCAAGTTGGACACGACCTGGGCCCGGTCCTCCTGGCTCTGTTGAAGGTGAAAAGGTCAACACATTGTCCGGTCAGTCCTTTCTTATCTGTCTCTAAAAGGGCTCTTCCTTCCGTCCCAGACACTCAAATGTTGCTAGAAACTGGGGAGGGGGAGGGAGGAAGGGAGGGAGGCAGGCAGACAGAGGTCAGGACTGAGCAGTCACACGGGTACCTCTCGCCTAACCCCTGAGCTGGACCCTGTGTCTTTTCATACCGGGGCCTGTCCTGCCATCTCCACACCAGCTTCCAGGAAGGTGCTGAAGTCCTGTCCAAATCGACCTGAGGCTCGAGCCAGGTCCTGGGGGGTTCCCCGAGAAGCCTGTACCAGTTCTGTGGCTGCCTGATTCAGCCCAGCAGCAGCCTCATTCAACCGGCTCTGAGCTTCTTGAAATGTCCCGGTGCTGGGGGGAAGCTGCAGGGTCAGAGAGAAAGTCAGAAGCGAGCATGGGGAGCGATGCGAGGGAGAGTTTGGTCAAGGAGCGCTGGGAGGTGGGCACAGAGCCTGGGAGTAATGAAAGGCGGTAAATCTGGGAAGTCAAGGTCAAGGAGAGGTCCAGAGGTGGTAGGAGAAGCTTGGAGTTCTTCAGCTCCTACGTGCCCCCACAGCCCCGGTCTTCCTACCGAGTCACTCAGGAGTCGCTTGCTGGCGTCTCCCACTGCTCGCAGGGCATTGTCCACATCTCGCTGGCCAGGCAGGCAGCTGACACAGCGGTTCAGGGCCTGGGTCACTGCTTTAGCCACCTGAGGTGGAAAAGGAGACAGGCGTTGCCAAAATGGAAACAGTTTGGGAGAACCCCTCCTCCACTCATGGGGACATGGGAAATAACTGATCTACTGCCTTCGAAAGTGAAGAGGAAAAGGGGTGCGTAGCTGAAGGGGCTGAAGTTAGGGTATCAAGTGATAGTGATCAAACTGTCTCGAATCTGGTGTTCAGCTAGGCCCCTGCCTCAGGCTGAGACACTCCTACCAAGACTGAGGGAAAGGGTGGGATCCAGACAGGAGCTATCAAGAGCAGACCTGGGAAGGGGCCTATCAGTGTGGATGAGATTTTGCTCCAGGCAGGCTGGGCCGTAGGGGGAAGTGGCCTCTTCCCCAAACCTGACCTGGGCAAGCCGCTGCTGGCTCTCAGGGTCCCCCGGATGGCCAGCTGCCTTTTTTGCTTCCTCAATGAGGCTGCTGGCTTTGTCCAGAACGTCGCTGGCTGTGTCAAGCACAATGGCCTGCACTGCAGGATCTGACGTCAGGGCAGCTACACCCCGAGCAGCCTGGGCCAGTGACCGCAGCCCACCTGCCACATCCCGAGCTGCGATCCCTGGGGAGATGAAGGGAAAAGGCGCCTTTACTGCCCGGCCCTGATCCCTGTGGCGTCCTCTGTCCGCTCCATCCCTCCTTCAGCTCCTTTTCCCCAGCCCCTCCACATACCTGCGTAATTCTCATTGCCCTGGGCAACCTCCCCCAGCAGCTGGGCAATGGCGGAGCTCACTGCTTTGGTGCTGTTACCCAGGTCCTGGGCACATTTCTCCATCTAGGGATGAAGTGGGAGACTCAGGGGCAGAAAGAACCGGGAAATGGGAACTTGAGAAGCGAATTGGGATCAGTTGGCAGTTTAAATGAAGGTTTTGGGCAGCTCTGGAGTGCAGGTGGGAAAGAAAACCTCAGGGTTTGATTAAGAATGAGGTTTTTTTTTTAAAGACTTTATTTATTTAGAGAGAGAGCAGGGGGAGCGGCAGGCAGAGGGAGAAGCAGGCTCCCCGCTGAGCAGGGAGCCCTATGCGGACTCGATCCAGGACTCTGGGGTCATGACCTGAGCCGAAGGCAGACACTTAACCGACTGAGCCACCCAGGCACCCGAGGTTTTTTTTTTTAAGTAAGATTTTATTTACTTATTTGACAGAGAGAGAGCGAGAGAGCACAAGCAGGGGGAGCGGCAGGCAGAGGGAGAAGCAGCTTCCCGCTGAGCAGGGAGCCCAATACGGGGCTCAATCCCAGGACCCTGGGATCACGACCTGAGCCGAAGGCAGACGCTTAACCGACTGAGCCACCCAGGTGCCCAAGAACGAGATCTTAAGAATACTTACAGTCTCCCCAGGTAAGGGTTTAAGCTTGCCATCTCGAGCTGCTGCCTTCACTTCCTGCAGGTCTCTCTCTAGATTCTGTACCACACTCAGTGCAGAATCCATCTCCAAAGGCCCACACGCTTCCTGAGCCTACAGTGATAAGGGGGTTTGGGTACCAGAGGTACTGCTGTGTCCCACTGATGCCCCAGGTTATACAATTACCCCTATTTTAGGTTATTTTGCAGAGTCCCCATCATCCCAGAACTCCACCCTCATTCTCTTTCTTTCCTTTTTAATATTTATTTATTTGAGAGAGAAAGAGAGCATGTGCATGTGCATGTGCATGCACGCACAGCAGAGAGGGAGAGAGAAACTTAAGCAGACTCTGCGCTGAGCGTGGAGCCTGACACAGGGCCCGATCTCATGAGCCTGAGATCATGACCTGAGCCGAAGTCCAGAGTCGGATGCTTAACTGACTGCGCCATCCAGGCGCTCCTACCCTCACTTTCCAAAGCCAGCCAGCTCCCATACCTTCTGGGCAGCGGTACGAAGTTCGGCCAATGCAGTACCAAGGTTTTTAGCACACTGACTCAGCTGCATGGCCGAAGCCTGGTCCTGAATTGTTGGCACGGATGCCTTTGCAGCAGCCACCATCTTCCCACCTGGCTGTTGGGGAACAGGCAGGCAGATGAATGTACCATCTGCTTGGGTACAGGGACTGATGATGGTTAGGACACGGTGAGCGCTGTGGCTCTGTCTGGGAAGGAGGCTGTTGGCGGAGCTTTAAACTGTGGGTGATCTCGGGGACTCAGAGGGTGGGAACGGTCTTGTCTGAGAGGCGGGAGAGGGTGCCTTGCCTGCAGGAAGCTCTGGCTTGCGGCAATGAGGGCCAGCTGAGCACTGGGACTGTCCGGCTGAGCCTGGCTCCCTCGGACGCCCTGCACCAGCAGTGGAATTTGTTCTGCCACAGCCTGTGGGGAGAAAAGGTCATGAGAGCCACCTCGCCACAGACCAGGGGAAAGTCTCCCTCGTCCCCCGCCTCCTCCCGAGTCTCACCTTGCAGCTCTGCACCAGCAGCGGCTGGGGGCCGGCAGAGGCCTTGGGGGTGGAGGCTGCATGCTGGGCTGCGGCGATGGTCTGTGTGGCTGAGGCCGCAGCCTGTTTGGCTGCGTGCTGTGAGGACAGGGTGGTTGGGACAAGCCCCGGGCGGTCCCCCACCCGGTTCCTGCCCACCCTGGCTGTGCTACCCCACGAGGAAACGCCGATCGAGTTTCTCTCTGCACATCATTCCTCCCACAGCACCCACACTCTTGCTCCCGGTTCGCTCGCCAGCCTCACCTCCAGGCGCTGCACCAGCTTCTTCTTGATGGCATTCTGCGCAGCCGCATTGGTTGCCATGCGCAGACCCTCGGCCGCCTCACGCAGCCGCTGCTGCTGCTCCTCACTGTCAGGGTGGGCGGCCGCCCCCTGCGACAAGTGGGGAGACATGCGTCCTCAGCGTCCCTGCGGCCCCCAGCTAAGCTCTGCTCCGGCCCTTCCAGACTCCCAACAGTTTCCCAAGTCACTTCTAACTACCCACACTCAAGGTGATCACAGCTGAGATGAGCTGCCTTGGGCAGGTGCAAGGGAAGGGCAGGGGGGCCCGGGATTCCCTGTGGACCCTCTTTAGGTGGAACTATGTCTTCTTTCCCTCTCAGGGGCAGGAGCCACGTGTCCTTCCCGACGCCCCACAAAATGCCACTGGCAGGTGAGGGGTGAGGAGGGCTCTCTGGGACAGGGAGGACACAGTGCAGAGCAGGCATCTCAAAAATCCCATCTGGGGACCTGGTTACTCCCGCAAACTGAGAAGCCCCAGAGCTCAGGGAGTATGAGAGCCTCTTGGCTTCTTCTGGATAGTATCCTGCACCTTGGGTCCCTGTGTGCCCTGCCTCGTCTCTCTCTGCACTGTTGACTGTGCATTCCCAGGAGAGACCAGGAAGCAGGCAGCAAAGTAGGGGAAAGTAAGGACAGCAGACCTTGGACTTGGGGGAGGGAAAAGGGCACGGCTGCCTTGTCAGTGAGCGAGCACTCCAGCAGGCCGCACTGGCTCGAAGCCTGGGCCGCCATCTACCTGAAGCCTGGGGTGCATTTCCTTCCTGAGCGCTTCTATTTGTTCTCACGTATTTCCTGCTTTTCCTGGGTCCCTCCCAGCAGGACAGGGCGACCATCCAGACCCTTCCCTTCAGGTCTCAGTCTGGGAGTGTGCACAGAAGACTTTGTACCTTGGCAGCCTCCACCATCTTGGCTGTGGCATCAGCCAGGATCTTAGCGGCGCTTAATAGCTTGCGAGAATTCTCCAGATCACTCTCCCCCTCGGCATCAGCCTTGATGGCATTGACCAGGTCAGAGGTGGCTTGGGCTAGGATGCGGGCCTGTCGTACCATCTCACCTGAGAGGACAGGACACCATCAGGTAAGGAAGCCAGAGATACTGCGAGGGTGCCGGGGTGGGGGAAGAGGGTGCAGACAAGGTAGACAGTGCTCTTGAGAACAGTTAAAGAGACATAAAGGTTCTCGAAGGGATTCCCCTGGAGTTATTGTTTTTTGAGTTTAGGATCTTAGAGAGGGAGATTTCCTGGTGGGCTTTCATGGGAAGGAAGACAGTCTCTAATGGGTATTATTGGCAAATCGTCTTGAGAAGGTAAGATACTCCCTGTGAAGGCTTTTAGGGGTGAGCGGGTAGGGTGGAGTGGGGAAGGCTCTCTCTTAATAATGTCACCTTCCAACCTTCAGCTGTGTTTGTGTACACTTCTGTATATTCTCTAAACGCACCAGAGAAGGCAGAACAGGGATCATATTCCTGCTTTACAGAGGAGAAACTGAAGGTTTCCGAGAGACTGAACACCTAGTCTACCGTGCTGAGTCCTAAGGGGGAGGTGGCGGGTCTGCAAGGACTGAATGTCCACTGTGCTCAGGGAGCCTCACTGGGGTTCACCGTCTTCCCAGGAGTGGTGCCCTTACCAGCATCACCCATGGAACTGAAGATGTTCTCAGTGACAGTGAGGATGGTGTCAGTGGCCTGGTCATAACGGCCAGCAGGCCCAGCGCCCGTGGCGTGGGCCTTCACGTGCTGCAGCAGCTCATTCAGGGCCTGGGTGACAGCCGTGGCCGCTGCCCCGACCCCCCGCAGCAGCTGCCCGTCCTCTGTGGCTGCCTGGGAGGCGGACACACAGCCCTCCACGGCTCTGGCCACCAGGCGTCCGGCCTCCACCAGCTGCTCTTGGCAGACAGGTGAGCTGATCGTAGGCGCCACCACCTGCAGGCAAACTGCGAGTAAGAGACGAAGGCCACGGAAAGGAGTCGTGAGGTGGGGTGTTTGTGACAGTCACTGGGAGAGGTAAGGAGGAGCCGGAGAGGTGCAACGAGAGGCCCTCGTGTGCGGCACCATCACCCTCAGCACAGGCTAGCGCAACCTCTGGGGCTCACCTTGGTACAGGCCACCAGCTGGGAGGTGGACAAGGCACACTGTGTTGCTGCAGCAATGACCTGGGTCTGAAGCCCCGAGTCCTCTGTCCGCTGGGCCACACTCTTGGCCTTGAGGACCAAGGCAGCTGCAGCACTTGCCACAGCCTTGGCTAGCTGCATTAGTACGTCCTGTGAGGAAAGGGCTGTCAGCAGGGCCTGAGATCGGGCTTGGAATCCATGGACCCTTCTCAGAGGCATAAGCTGTTTCATTATTCCCACTGGCTCCAATCACAGGACAGTGTATGCAGAAGCAACCAGAAGCTACCCCAAGCCCTTGCCTCGAGCACCCAGTAGGACAGATTCCCTCACCGAGGAACAAACCTACACCGAAAGAAACCAAGCCTACACCAGAGGGAGAAATGCATGAGGCGGATACACTCGGACAGCGATGGGGAGGGAGGGGCAGTGCTGTTACACTGGGCTGGAGAGAGGTACCTCTTGGGGTCCCTCCCACCCCCAGCTTCTTTCCTCCATTTCTGCTCAATCTTGGTTGGAAGCAGTCACCCTGGAGTACGAGACCCTGTACAACCCTCCCTGGTCCCATTTTCCCAAGCCCTGCCTGTGGCATGCCTACCCATCTCCCATCATGGTCTGCTCCCCCAGGAGGCTGGGGGGTAGAGGTGCAGAGCGAGTGTATGCGGCTCAGAGAGGACAAAGCTGGGAAGGCCCAGGCCAGAGGCCGTTACCGTGGGGGAATCGGGGGGAGATCGAGCCCCAGCCCCTCTGGGTGCACATATCTGCGTGGGAAATCCAGGATGACAAGTCAGCTGAGGAAACTGGCATGGGGTGGGGAAGGGGGGAGCTAGAGGGTCAGTGTCCTTAGGGTGGCATGGAGGGGGCTTCAAGATGTTAAGTTGGGACAAGGGCTATATATGGGGAAGCCAAGGAAAAGATGACAGGCGGCTACAGAATATCAGTCAGCCAAGGGTGAACTAGTAGATTTAGTCTGGACTCAGGGGTTCTGAATTCTCATCCCCCCAAAAAGGGACTGGAGGTTCCCAGTGTCATTCCCTGCAAACCGGAGGTTCAGATTGGCTCTCAGAAGTCAATTTGTGTTAACAGGATTAGGAGCTAGATTCAGGGTCAGAGATTACCTCCGAGAAGCTTATGTTCTGGGGCTGGGTAAGTCACTAACCTGGAAGTGGGGGTCAGTATCACTTTCCCCAATTTGCTGCAACAGCTCCCCACTGGCCTGGCCCACATTCCCAGCCGCTTGCAGCAGGTTCTGACGGGGCTGTGGAGAGCGGACACCAGTCAGAAGCTGCCCAATCCCTGCCCACGTGCCCCTGGATCCTACACGCCCACGGGCCCCACGCCTCCACCCCGCAGCCTGGACCGCCCCCCGTCTCCTCTGGGCTCTCCTCCCTAGTGCCAGCCCGGGGCCCCCGACCTCAGCACTGGCTGGTTGGGCACTGCGCAGCAGCTCCGACACTGCCCCGGCGAGGCCCTTGGCGGCCTGCAGCAGGGGCCGGCCGCTGCCGCCTTCGTCCTCCAGCAGGGCAGCGAGCAGCTTCACGCCGCGGGACATCTCCGTGAGGTTGGAGGAGATGGTGGTGACCGCACAGCCCACTGCTGTATAGTCTGTCTCCGCGGGGTCCCCTGAGGGAGGAGGAGGAGGAGGAGGAGGAAGGGGAACGCAAGTGAGAGGTGGGCAGGCCAGACGACGGGCCGGGGAGGCGCACAGAAGCGTCAGTCACACACACATCCTGACACAGTCTCTTCCGTGAGTCAAGCTGCGGTCCCACCCAGAGCCCATCACGCTCGTGCTCCCCCGTGCTCTTTCTCCCCCTCCCCGTCACACAGAGAACTTGGGGGTCCGGCTTACCTGCTGTCAGGTTCACCACGGAGGCGGTACCGGCTGTGATGGCATCGACCTGGGAGTGGATCTCATGCTTTGATTCATCCATCTTGTTTTTACGCCAGGCCTTAGAGGCCTGCGAGAGAGAGAGTGAGAGAGAGAGAAGAGAAGCAAAGCTCAGGATCTGCCCTGGTTTGGTTAACCCCAATGCCTCCGGGGAGTCCCACCCTCAGCGCGGCTGGCCTCTCCTCCCTCCCATACTCACAGCATCCTGGCCCAGGGGGGGCAGAGTGTCAAAGTCATCCAGAGTGGCCTGGGCAGCTTGCACAGCCTGCATGCTGGAGTTAATGGTCCCAGTGAGTGCCTGCTGGGCCGATGTCTACAAGACAAGAGGAGGAGAAACAGGGAATGCTTAGAGGCAAGAGAAGGTAAAGGAAAACTCGAGGCTAGGGACAGGAATACAAACAAGGACGTGGGAAAAAGACTGCCTAGCTCCTGGCTGGGCCCAGCTGACGGGCGGGGGCGGGTGGAGTGGGGGAGAAAGGCCTGGTACCCTGGTGGCAGCGGATGCACTCTTACCAAAGGGGGCATGTGTCCTCGGTGCATCTGGCCACTGGTAATCTGCTGCTGGGCCGGTGGCATGCTGCCCACCTGGAAATTCTCAGGACCAGAGGCTCCGGAGCGCATGATAGCGGGCAGGGCCACAGAGCCGTGCTCCACTTTGCCCACCCGGTTATACTGCTGCTGCAGGACTGTCGACCTAGAGAGGGGACACCCTGGGCAGCACTCAGAGGACTCTGTGGTCTCACCCCCTTCCCACCCAGCTCTACTGCCTTTGCAGGTCCCGTGGTCTAAGGGGCGTGTGAGGTCTCATGAGAGCCTGTGACCGGTTCAAGAACCATCCCACGGATTCCCCACCCCTCAGCAGTCCCTGGAGGCAGGCCTTGCCGTCCCTGCCCGACGGATGGGATCAGCCCAGCTCCCTTCGTACTTTTTGGGGGACACTGAGTCCTCCAGCATAGTAGACTCCTCGTCTCCCTCCAGCCCAAAGTGATCCTTGCTTTTTTTCTGTAGGAAGGAAAAAGGAACAATTAAAGAAAAGAGACGCAGGGAATCGGCAGCCTCTTCTTTCCCCTAGTCAGCCTTTTTCCAGAACCTGGGTCCCCACTTTGAAAGGACCGGCTTGGGTAGAAGGTGGGGTTAGATAAGGAGATGGTTGGGGCGGGCACCTTTTTAAGGATGATATCAATGTAGCCGGCGATGAGCTGGGCGATCTGCTCCCCTTCCGTCGTCTGTACTGAGTAGTAGCCATCTTGGTAGTCCCCGAAATCCTAGGGTGACAAGGTGGGAGCTTGGTGGGAGGGGCAGCATCTTCCCAGGATGGAAAAGGGTAGGATGGGAGCCCCATGGATGAGCTGGTGAGCACTTCCCCTGCCAACAGCCCTCTAGGGAGAAGCCCGCCCTTCTTCAATTTCCTCTTTCTTCATTTTCCTCCCTGGAGGGCAACATTTTATTTCTGAGAAGCAGTCTTTATGCTACATAGTTTCACATGAATGCCATCCAGGAAATCTCTGTTCTCTCCCCCTGACAATAAAGTTGGAAGGACACAAACATTTACCATTGAAATGACCACAATTGAGGGTTAGCACTAGTATCCAAAATGGAGAGATAGCCTTTATGAAGTTCTCATTCCCTCACTGGGGCACTTCATCAAGATGGTATCAGTTTCCAATCCAGCACACCAAAATATAAAGCTGGGGGGGAAACTATTATATAGTTGCTGCTGAAAGGGAGGAGGCTTATTTTTTTTCTTTCTATCACCTTTTTCTTCCCTCTCCCCAAGTTTCCTGCGAGCTCAACTTGCTGGTGACGGTTCTGTCCTGTTGATTTTAAAGACTGTTTCATTTAAGCATCACTTACTCTCCAGGAAACCTCCTCTACTCTGATCTCCATGGTCCTGTAATCGTTACAAAGTTCTCCCTTTTTCTGGAGTCACACTCAGTGCCCTATCCCAAGGGGGGGGAGAGACCTCTGCAGCTGCCCCCGCCTGGAAATTCCAAAGCCCCTTCCCCTCTGGGCACCCAGACTCACCAGGGTGAAGCTCTTGGGAGAGGCAGCCCAGCGTTTGATGTTGGTGAGGCTCCACTCCTGGATCACCTCTTTGGTCTTCTCGTCCACTCGCATGACACACTCCTTAGTGATGCCCAGAAGCCTGGGCACCAGCTTGTTCTTTCCTTTCATCTTTTCCTGTGAGGCAGAGGTTGTCATTGGTGCTGTACCCAGAGGTCACGCAGAGGAGTGAATGAGCACATCAGATCTCAACCACAAGGGGGTGCTGAGGAGCACGGGAGAGCTTAACTGGGTGTCTGGATGGAGCCAGAACAAGCTCCTCGAGGGAAAACACAGGGTCCGGAGGGAAAACACAGGATCCGGAGTGAAGTGGTGGCAGAGGGCTGACAACAGGGCAAGTTTTCACAAGGTCAGAGCAAGGCAGAGAACGGGACTCGTAGGGATGATGGAAAATGTGAACAAGGGCAGGGCCAAACTTTGAGGGTAAAGGATAAGAGCGGGAATAAGGAAGGCAATGAGAAGGGTCTGTAGCCCACCTTAACCAGAAAGAAGGAGACGCCATATGTCTTGAGGGAACGGGCTAGCTTCACGTAGCGCACCTTGGCCTCGATCTCACTCATCTGCCCACAATTCTTGTGTGCCTTAGAGTAGGAAGTGGGAAAAAACGTTTAACAAAATGCAGGAGGATAGTGTCACAGACAAAGAGTTGCGACGTTAACTACAATGGGAGCGTACTGTGGGGGACACAGGAAAGATTAGGGGGTGCAGGATAGGAGAAACGAGAGGGTGACAGGCTGGGGGCTGACAAAGGGTACGCAGAAGCGACAGTTCAAGGAATATAGTTAAAGAACTTGCAGATGTTCTGGAGACATAAACAGATAAGAAGTAGAAGGTCAAACAGAAGGCTTTTTGGGTTGAGTGTCCAAGAAGTGGAGATAACACGTTTGTACAAAGATATAGTTTTCAGGGTAATTTCAGGCATACTGTCTCATTTGATTCTCCTATCAATCCTACCCAGGGCAGGTACTGTCATCCCACGTTAGAGGCAAAGAAAAGAATACAAGAATATTGAATTGAATTCCACAGCAAATGCAGTGATGGAGCTGAGATGAAAGGCCCAGGTCTTCTGCTTTCTTGGCCCAGGAGAGGTGGGAGGGCAGCTTGGTGGGTGGAAGCAGGGTGGGAGGGGACAAGGAAGGGGCAGGGGTCCATTCAGTCAGCTAGGATTAAGCAGCAAAGCTCCCGGGGCATCCCCAACACTTTCCCCTACCCCCATTCACCTGGAAGATCTTACGCTCTCCCTTCTGCTTCACATACTCCTTGGGCAGGAAGTCCTTCAGGCTACACCAGAAAAGGGAGGGTCAGCATGTAGTGGACAGCATCAGGGATATGTGGGCCATGGACTGTGGGCCTGGGGGTGTGAAGAAATGTCTAGGACAGTGTTATCTTTGGGGAGAAGGAAGGCTCGAGGGAACAGAGTCGGGATTATCCATGAAATCGAGACGACCTAGCATGAGCTCTTGAGCGCAGCCTGTGTCTCTCCCTACGGGAAAAAGGGACTGAGGGAACCTGAGTTGCAGGCTCAGTCCCTGAGGAAAAGAGGGTCCAGGGCACTACTGCAGGGAACCAAGAGCAGAAGGAACTCAGTAGAAGGATGACCATGCACGTAGGAAGCTAAGCAAGACACGTTGAACTCTACACATTCTGAGGAGTGTCAGTGGATCAAATTTGTGAAGCTTTCTATTAAGTCTATGTTCCCTATGAGGAGAAATGTTCTGTTTTTCTCTGGCTACTGCAGTAAAATTCTTCAGAGAATCTCAAAAAGGTTACATGCTTGCTTGAGAGGTATGGGGCAGAGGCAAAAGATTCTGGGCTACATTCATGTTCCACATGGGGCCCGTGAGGAGACAAACAGCTGACAGCAGCAAAAAAGGTACCTGTGTGGGTCAAACCCTGGTGCATCAGAAAAGGATTAGAGAGAGAAGGCCTGGGGGGCGGGGCAGGGCTGTGGGGGTCACAACAGCAATGAGTCCTGGGCCCTGACAGGGTGTGGGATGTGGGTCACTCACTCAAGGAAGCCAGCCTTGTGCTTCTGTTCATTGTGGGGCCCAAACTGGATCTGGCACTGGAAGCCAGCAAACTCACAGGCCTTGTCAAAGGAGACAGGGTGGGAGCCATTGAGGATGTCATCTCGTGCCTGGGAGAACACAAGGCGGTGGAGGTTGTGTGTGGGTGCAGGGATACCCTTCGCTGTGCTTCTGCCCCCTCTCCCCACCTCCCCTACCCTGGGCAAATCCTCTCCACACCTGCACATAAAGAAGGTTCAGCTGTACGGGGTCCCGGGAGTCCACATTCTGGTCTGAGTAGAAGAACTTCCTCCGCAGCAGAAGCGTCTCATGCTCCTCCACTCCCTGTTCCCTCAGCGTGCGGCCATGGTCCAGCCAGTTCACTGGGACACAGAGTCCCTTCAGTGCCAAGCCCTTAGGGCGCCTGTCTTGTCTGCTCTTTGCCTTTTGTTTATTCTTTATCTCCTACCTTCTCTCACCGCTAAGTTCCATGAGTAAGACTTTGTTTTACTACTGATGCATCCTGCATCTAAAACAGTGTCTTCCAAAAGCAGATTTTCCATAACTAATGAATATAGAGCTGTCCCCTGCTCCCCCGACCCCGACCCATTTCCAGGGCCCTCTTTTTTTCTATTTCCGCTTACACTCATCATCCGTGTGCAACTTCTGCTTTAGTTTTTCCATCTTCTTTTCATCTCGCAGCAGTGTCTTGTCCTTTCGTAAGGTCCCTGTCACCTCCTCCTTCTTCTCTTCCATCAGCTCTCGAACCAGTGAATATTCATCATGGTTGGTGATGCCTGGGGGAGGGGGAGGGGGAGGGGTTGGTAGCATCCCAGGCACTGCATCCGTGTTTTCTGGCAGAGTCGGAGCCTCCATTCCCAGCCCTCAGCCCCACTGAGACCCCTTACCAATGCGGGCACAGATGGTCATGAGCATGTCGGTGACAGTCTTAGAGTCATCCACCATGATAGTCTTCACAGTTCCATCGAGCATACGGATTTTCAGGGGCCTCTGTTTCTTCCTGTATTCCATGGTGTCCTGTTCAGGCAGGAATAGCAGGAGGGGCCCACTTGAAGCTAGAGGTATTACTTCCTTTTTCCGTGGCCAGAGGGGAGGAAAGTAGATTACTAACAGCAAGACTGGGGTGGCTCACTCAAAAAGCAGATTATTTTGACTGCCTGTGACAGAAAGCCTGGAGAGGGTCAGGGACAAGAGATATGGGTGCTGAAAAGAGGAGGTGGAATAGGGGATGTTGGTGGTCCTTGATGAAGTGATACTCACCCCATTTCGGAGCATGTAATAATCCAAAGCTTTCCCAGCCTCCAGCCATATCCCTTTTTTGGGGTCATCATCTGACAGGAACAGCCCAAAGTCGCTGGCTAAAAGAGAGGATGGATCACCTCAGACTTACAAGGACCCCAGTGAGGCTGAATGGCTGCACGGTTGCCCCTTACTATTTCCCCAGGGACCGGGGGCCTAAAGGGGAGAGAGGGAACCATGGAGCACAGGCCTGAGGGGTGAGTAGCCTTGAGGGACGATGGGGTCGTCCCTCAAAGCCAAGAGCCTGGGAACAAGGAAGCACCGAAGACTCCCACCCCCGCCACCGGGGTACTCAGACTCACGAGGGCCAGCCAGGGCCTCTGGGATGCGTTCACGAATGATGCGACAGGCATCATACACCATGGTGGATGGCTCGAACTGCATCGTCTTCACCACATTCCCAATGCTGATCTTCAGTGAAAGTGCAACCATGGTGGCAGCTTCTCCTCTCCAGCCTGGCTCGACCTGGCCCGTGGCATCGGGGCGTTAGCACACATCCGCGTTAGAGGGGAGGAGGTCCCCCAGATGGGGCCCCGGGAGGGGTGTTTTTGAAAGGGACCCACCAGAGCAGAGAGTAATGTAGTTGTTTTTATTTAAGACTTTTAAAGAGTGAGAGGTTATTTATACCAAAGGAACCAATCTTCACCACCTAAGATATGTGAAGGAGTCTGGTCTGCAATGCTATGTTCCCTGAGGACGCCGTCCTGCCCCTACCACTAGAATCTGTGCCTCGCTTCTGTCTGCCAAGTATCTCCCTCTTGCCCCTTAAGCTGCTCCTTTCCCAGCCCTGCCTCTGCCTTGTTTTCATCTTTTCTTGGTCCAGTCTTTTTCTCTCTTTGTCTCTCACTAGGTCTTGCTGGCTTTTTCCTGTCTGGGATTTTCAGAGCTCTGCCCTGACTTATCATGTGACCTCCCCTCTGACAGCTTTAGCCTCCTTCTCTGCAAAATGAGGACGTTATGTTAGGTAATTCCCAAGAGATCCTGAAGCCTGCAAACACCCACTCTAGCTAGCCCAGCAGGGAGACCAAACCCGACTGCTTGAGCCGTCTAACTGGAGAGGGAGGTGCCTTCCCAGGGAGCCTGGCCCCATATTTGGCTTCCCTGGCAGTCGAGCTAGAATGGATGATTCTCTAATCCAAAAGGATCTCAGAAATTACTAGTCAACTCCTCAGTTTTGTAGAATGCATATCAGACTGTGGTGGGGCAGGCGGGGTAGTTTCAAGGCAGGTCAGAAGAAGAGCCCAGTCCCTCTAACTTGGTCCTTGCTTCAAGTCACCAAGTGAATACCCGGTCCTCGCGACAACTCCTCGCATGCTCCCCCGTCTTCAGTAAGTCCTCAAACTCTGCCATCTGCCTCACTACCTCCCTTGATGGTGTTTTCAGTGCAGCTCAAGATCAGCCCCACCCTGACCTCTCCCACCCTCCTTGGCACCACATCTCAGCAGGCTGGAGGAACCCTTGCAGGTGGCGGCTGGCACCCAGGGCACAATTTGCCTGGCAGCTGATGATGTGACCCAGTTTGGTATAGGGATTGGTTCCTCTCAACTAAGAGAATGAGCAAATCCGGGCTGCCCATTCCCCTCCTGGCAAACCCTCCTTGGCTGGCCCCAAGTGGGAAAACGCAGGACCGGAGGAAGGCTGGAAACAGGTGGGGGTGCTGAGACACAGTAGCCGGTAGAGAACCAGGGAAGTTGGGAAGGGATAGGTTTTTGGAGGGTGAAGAGGTTAGGAAGGATGAGGTGAAAGAGACTAATAATCTAGAAACAGGAGACAGGTCTATGTGGGAAAGGTGTGGATGGGGGATCTGACAGACCGTTTCTGACCTTATAGAACAGTCCAGAGTCTCCCACGAAACCACAGCTCGCTCTCTCTCTTTATTTCCAAAGAAATGAGGATTCTTCCAGTCTCCCCAGCTCTCTGCCCACCTCCCCATTCCTCGGCCACCTCTCCCAGTAGCTTGACAGACCTGGCTGTGGGGTTGCTGGAGGGCTGGAGGGTCAGCGAAGTGGAGTCGTCAGAGGACCTGAGAGCAGGACTGAAAGGACCCTCCACCCTAAGTCGAAATTGCACGTCTCCCCCATTTCCTCCGGACATATGAACACCCCCTTCTTCTTCAAGCACGGAAACCTCTGGTGAGACCCCGATAAGGGAGATGAGTCATGCCTACCCTCACTCCCAGGCTGCTCCTGAGTGAGCACCCCCAGAGCTACAAGATGACGAACTGAGAAGTGGGAACTGAGGGTGATGAGGGTAGAGAACAAGGTCCTTGGAAGTATGGGGAGAAGCTATCCAGGCCCTAGTCTGGCCTGAGAACTTTGCTCCCTTTTCCATCATGTTTTATGAAACAGCAACAATGCCCCCCCATCTCCCTCCCAGGGAACTCCTCCTCCCTCAAGGCATTCCTGAGATGCATTCCAGAGGAGTTGGGCAATGGGGGGGGGGGACAAGAGGTCAAATCCCAGCAAGGAATGGAATGTAAGTAGACGGAGGGTAAAGAATTTGGGGTACATGGAGAATATAGTCAGAACAGATACCCGCAAAGGGAGCTGCAGAAAGACAGGGAGCTACAGACAGGGACAAGGGAGAGAGAAAGCTGAAAACAAAGTCAGAACGTATGAGGGTTGGGGGAGTAACACTCAGTCTGTTACCAAATTTGGCCTCTGAGGCCGCAACCACGGGGGGGGGGGGGGGGGGGGGGGAGTGCGGGGGCGGGGGGAGGTGGTGGTTGTGGGTGAGACTGACATATCCGGCCTCAGGCTGCTGGAGGCTCACTTCGGGCTGGACTGGGCAGCTGAAGGGCTGGACCTGATCTCCCTCGACATAGTCCCTTACCACCTACACCTATTTATGCATATTCATTCTCCCCAACTGCACCCCAGTCTATGCACAGAGCTCTTTACCACAAACCTACTTACACTGTCTCCACATACATGTCATCTCAAACATGCAGTCCCTTACACAGACCCCATCACAACCACATTATCTTCCCGTAAAGACCCCATCCCACGCGCACAGCTCCTCCACAAACACACCTCTATCCGCAAGAGAACAACTTGCCCCAACATCTCTCCTCCCATTAGACATTCTCCTTCCATTCATCCAACAGGAATTTCTGAGGGTCTGTTGTGAAAAAGGCCCCGGGCCAAACTCTCAGTGACTGGGAAGCAAGAAGAGCAAGCCCTCGCCTTCAATTTCAAGGGGCTCCCAGTTAGTTGAGTGGGTAAGCTAAATACAGAATTATAATACAGGGCAGGATGTGGTCAGAGTCAAGAGGTGTGTGCTCAGGGGAGAAATCCCTTTAGGTTAGAGAAGAGGGACCAAAAAGTCTCTGTGAAAAGTGTCATTTAGTTAGGACTTTAAATAAAGATAATAAAAATCATAAGGATCTATCTTTTATTGACGATTATGTCAATTTCTCTGTATACATAATTTCACTTAATCTTTACAACAACCCGGCAAGATACCCTTATAGCCATTTTTACAGGTTAGGAAACTGAGGTGCAAAGACGTTCAACACTTGTTTAAGGAACTTCTCCAAAATCATACAGCTAGTAAGTTGTGAAGTTGTGAAGCCAGGGTCCGAACCCACACCTCTCTGACTCCAAAGCCCAAGCTGTCTCCGCTACGCCAGCCGGAGGTGAGTCAGGGGTAGCATTCCAGGCAGAGAGAAGAGCATAAGCAAAGGTGGAGGAGCAGGAAATCACGGAGGAGCATTCAGGGAAGTGAGCAGGCAGGCTGGCTGAAGCACAGGGTACCTGCAAGGGAGCAGCGATGGGGAAATCCGGGTCAGGGTGGAAAGGCAGGGGAGGATTAGAGAGGAAGGAGTATTTTACCTACTGGAGGGCACCAGGAGGCCACGGGAGGCTTTGAGCAGAAAAGGGACAGAACCAGAACTAGATTGTGGAAAATAATTCTGGCAGTTACCTTGGAGACTGGTCAGAAAGTGCATTAGCACAAGTGAGAAGTGATGACAACAGTTAGAACGGTAGAGAGGAGGGTGTCGCTCATTTGTAGTTTTAAGAGGTAGAACTGTCAGGACCTGATGGCAGTCTGTCCTGTCAACCTTCAGGGACCAGGGCCCAAAGTCAGACTGGAGTCCCACAGCTTCTGTCATCAGTAGCCACTCAGTGGCTGGGGTGGCATGAGTTTACATAAGGAATTGGGAAGGGGAGAAGGAAAAGATCAGGTCGAGCTGGGTATATGAAGATGGGGCTCTGGAGCACAGGAGATGGGGACGTGGGCTGCACCAGGTAGGGGCAGAAGGGATGAGGTCAGTGACCGTATCGGACTAGAAATGGGGAAGACGAGGTGTAGAGAAAGGCTGGGGAAGATGGTGGTAGGAAAAATACATATATGATCAGTCACTGGATCAGGCTAGGGGAAGGGGAAAAAAATAATTATAAGTCAGGGAATGACAGAGCGAGGTCAGAGGTCAGATCAGGCTGCAGGAGGCTGAGAAGAGATGGGGCTGTTGTCAGCGGCTAAATAAGGCTGGGATGGGGAGGAGGGGGAGAGTGGAGGGACACTGGTGGTATATAAGCAGAGCTGGAGTTGGTGGCGGTGGGTGGGTACAGGGCATGACCCGTCACACTGAGTAGGGGACAGGGATGTGGTCAGTGGCAGGGTCAGGCTGGGAGTGAGATGGGGGTGTGGTCAGTGGCCTGGCTGGGCGTGGGATCAGCAAGACCCAGTTTCCTCTTTGGGTCTCATTTCCTCTTTTCTGTTTGGGGAGTGGGGGAAGGGGATCTACAACTGGACCAAGAACTTAAGGAGGCTTAGCGCCAGGGGCTGGCACATAGCAGGGCCTGGGGGTACTTGACAGTTATGTTGAGCTGGGGGGGGGCGGGCGGTATTCAGCAGATGACCAGGAGGCATGCAGTTGGGTGAGTGGGGAAAAGTGTGGGAGAGTGCTTTAAGATGATGGGAAAGCTCAGATTTGGGAGGGCAAAATATGGCAGGAGGTGCAGAATCGGATAGGAAGGGAGGAAGAACTGCAGCTGGAAACCGTTGGCAAGATGAACAAGTATGGGAGAGTTACAGATGAGGGGGGAATTCTGTACGTAGGACCGTGCTTGCAGAAAGGGGGTATGCAGGGAGGGTGTGAACTGCAGGGCCAACAAGGACTTAATAACTACAGAATGAGGGAACTGGGAGGCAGTGGGGCTGAACTTTCAGAGGATTCAGTCATCTCTTTCTCCCGTGGCAACAGTGTTTCCGTGGTCAGCCTTCCCTTCATCATAGTCCCCTCTCCCTGAGTAATCCCCCACTTATGACTAGGCCTTGTACATCTCCTGGGTCCCAGTCCCATTTCCACCCCCTGTGTTGTAAACAACATAGTCCACGGACCCCTGTCCCTCAACTGTGGTGACCACAGCAAGAGCACTGGATTTAAAGAGCAGAATAAAGAAGATGGAATCCCAGAAACCTGCAATTGTAGCTGAAACCCAGAACCCTACCTGAAATTAGTTTATCGTATCTCTGGGCTAGAGAACCCCTGAAACTACGGAGGAATGAGACCTCCCCGCAAAACGAGTGCATGTATCTACTGCCAATCTCTTAAATTTTATCTGTCCGAGGTCAACTGCCCTAATCTCAACCATGACCCCCCTAAAACTAACCCTAATTCCTGACATTAACCCTGACCCTTATTTTGTTTCCTGTTTCCTAATACTGGCTTTAACATTCATCCCTTTCCTAACAGACACCCGTACCCAATCCCTGATCCCTAATATTGATCTAATTTTTACCTCTAGCACCAAATTCCCCGACCTTAACCCTAAATGTTGATCTCTAAGCCTAAAACTCCTTTGTCACTTGATTCCTGACCCATCCCTTTGCTATTTATCCCGGTACCATGCTACTGTTCTCTAGTCCCTAAAACTGGATTTCTAATTCAATTCCTGTGTTGACCCTTAACCCGGCCCTGAATCTTAACTTTGACTTAACGTTGGCCAGAAAACAAAATAATGACCTAATCCAAACTTTACCTACATAAAACAGACCTGACTCACACTAGTAACTCTAAATTTCCAACTC
The DNA here is from genome assembly GCF_037043125.1 of Eumetopias jubatus. Taxonomy (NCBI): domain Eukaryota; kingdom Metazoa; phylum Chordata; class Mammalia; order Carnivora; family Otariidae; genus Eumetopias; species Eumetopias jubatus. The sequence continues at coordinate 59,018,264 of NW_028274821.1, forward strand.
TGGTTTTATAACTCCTTAAGCTAACCTTGATTCCCAAACCCAACTCCACCTAATCCCAAATTCACCCGAGGCTTTCCTACCCACATACCCGCTATCAGCTAACCTCAAAGCCGATCCCCGCCCTGCGCCTCACTGCCACCCCACTCCTCTCCCTCTTCAAAACTTATTCCAGACAGAGGATTGATCCCAGGAAGGGCCTGGCTCCCTTAAAACGGCCTACTTAACTCCGATCCCAAGCCGAGATACACTGGACGGTGACCTCTCCAACAGGACCCGAAATAGGAGACGCAGAAGAGTCAGGGGACCCCGCCCGCCTGCCCGCCAGCCCGCTTCCCGGGCCTGGCCTTGCGGCCCCACCCTGAGGCTCCGGCTCGGCCCGGCCCGGCCTACCTGCGCTGCCCGGCTCGTGCCCCGCCCGCCGGCCCGCTAACCCGCTCGTTCTCCCGGTGGCAATCGGGCTCCGGCCTCGCCCTCCCTTCGACACTCTCTCGGCCACTTCCGTCCCCGGAACGTCCCCCACCCGCGGGCGGCGCCCTGGGCCCACGCTCTATGGTTGCGGGGACAGGAGGAAGCTGCTCTGGCCCCAGCTCTCGATGCTCGAGAGCCGGCCTTAGACCGGCGGCCCCTCCCCGGCAGGAAGCAAGGGTGCGGCACAATTCGGAGAAAACGCTCTAACTGCGCCCGAGTTCCCTTTTAGTCGCGAACTCTTCCCTTTTTCAGCCGGGGGCCAAGGCGGAGCCCGTCCCCCAGAATGCCCGCCCTCAGGGTGTGAGGAGGCAACAGGGACGGCCCCTCTATTTGCATAGCTCCTGGGACGTGGCGCGCCGCTGCTAGGCCACTTCCGCGTCAGAGGGAACTCCAAGTCCCGGAATGCCTCGGGGGGAGGCGCGTCACTTCCGTGGTGTTGGAAGCTGCGGAGGAGCGAGTCTAGGGAGCTGGTGCGGTTTGAGATCGACTGGTTCAGGGTTGCGGATTGGTGGTGGGGTGAGCGTCTGGGTTTCTGCCCATCCTTCCCGTTGATATCCAGTATGGACCTGGCGTTGGACTTGGGTGACCAGGACCTGCTGGACTTCCTGCTAGAGGAAAGCGGAGATTTGGGGGCCGAGCAGCCCCTTTCCGAGGTGGGTGGGGGCTGTGAGTCGGGGAGGCGCAGGGTTGGGGGGACGGCATTCATGAGGCAGTGGGTAGTAATAGGTCAAGGCTTATTAATTTGAACCCTGTGCAGACGCTGAGTGAATGGGAGGCAGAGGATTTCCTGAGTTCCCTGCTGAGTCCTCCAGCATCGTTGAACGTCCTTAGCTCCTCTGATTCCTGTCTTGTTCACCATGATCATACCTACTCTATCTCACAGCATGTCTCCATAGATCTAGGTGAGTGTGAAATAAGTGAGGTTTGGGCGGAAGACAGGACTCGTGGGCCTGGCTATTTGTACTTTCCCTTTTGCAGATGGTGGGAACTATGGAAAAGAGGGGGCCCAGGCGACTCCACTGCGTGTGGAGGAGCCAGCAGAGCAGGTACTTGATTTATGGCGGGATTATTCACACATTGCACGAGTGGGGGCGGATTCCCCATTCCTTTCTGACATCCCCTTGCAACTCTGCTGCCCACCTCCTGGTAACCCTAGGAAATTGCTAGGCTGATACTGACAGATGAGGAGAAGAGGCTGTTGGAGAAGGAGGGGCTTACTCTGCATGGGACACTTCCTCTTACTAAGGTAAGACTCCCATTGATAGGAGTGAAAGCTGGAGGGGGTTTTTGAGTCCCAAATACCCACTTCTGTTAATTTTATATCAGGAAGGACTGAGGTTAGAGAACTTAGCAAATTTGTTGCTAATAGGAAGCTGGAACATGTAGTTAAAATGGTGGATGCAGAGGCAGGTCCTGGTTTTGTGGCGCTTTTACAAATTTTTGGTGTTCTAAGAAAGAAGAATTCAAAATCATCAGTGCAACATTGGTATAGGGACTTGGAAGGACTGTGCAAGCAAAGGACCCTGATGCTTAGATTTCACTAAGGGCCTCATCATAATCCACCTATAGTTGAACGGTAGAATTAAGTTTTAGAATTCATCAAGGCTGGACTAATAGCAAGAATAATGGTAAAATCCCAAGTTTTAAGTTTTTAAGTTTCAAGCAATGAGTGGCAGCTTTACAAGCACAGTATTGTACTGTTGTGAAATCAACAGTACAGAAAAGTTGAGAGAATTTTAAGATTTTTTTTTTTTGAGAGAGAGAATGAGAGAGAGAGAGAACACATGAGAGGGGGGGAAGGGTCAGAGGGAGAAGCAGACTCCCTGCTGAGCAGGGAGCCCAGTGTGGGACTCGATCCCGGGACACCAGGATCATGACCTGAGCTGAAGGCAGTCGCTTAACCGACTGCCCACCCAGGTGCCCTGAGAGAATTTTAATTTCTTAAAAGTACAAGGTGAGTAGCAGTTTGAGATGACTAAAAAAGTGAGTGGGTTTTGAAGGGTGTATCAATGGAGATGTTGCCTCTAAAAGGGCAGTGACCATCTTATTCTCCTTTATACTGGCCAGAGCACATTTTTAGTGTCTAGTTTTGAACCCAGATTTTTGACAGATATTAAGAGGATGCAGTCCATCCCAAGGAGAGAAGATAAAGTGAGAAGTTAAAATTTTTGTCCGGGTTATTTAACTCTGCAGAAATGTTAAGTCCCTTAAAATAGTTAAAGACTGTTCATTCTGTATGGCCTCAGAGATAGGTACTAGGTAAGTCCAATTGATAGAAATCATATGTTGGCTCAGAATAAGGAAAATTTTTTTTTTAAAGATTTATTTATTTTCATAGATTGTGCTTGTGCGCACAAGCAGGGCAGGGTGGGGGGCAGAGGGAGAGGGAGAAGCAATAAGAATCTCAAGCAGACTCCCCACTGAGCACCATCCCACGACCCTGAGATCATGGCCTGAGCTGAAATCAAGAGTCAGACTCCCAACCAACTGAGGTACCCGGGCAAGGGTTGTTTTCTTTTTTCTTCTCTTTTTTTTTTTAATTAATAAAACTGTTAAAAATGGTCTGGCTTGTAAGGATGTTAACCCCTGGCCTTCAGAGGCATTCAGAGAGAAGCCAAGTGCCTTTTGGTCAGGGAAGCTGTAGAAGGGATTCCTGCATTGAGAAGATTGAACTTAGTTGCCTTCCAACTCTTTGGTCCAGTGTTCCTCTGATGAAGATCTCTTTTCTATCTTCTCTTAGATGGAGGAGCAAGTTCTGACACGAGTGCGGAGGAAAATTAGAAACAAAAAGTCTGCTCAGGAGAGCCGCAGGAAGAAGAAGGTGTATCTGGGAGGTTTAGAGAGCAGGTACAAAAGGGAGAGGGATGGAGCGGGGGGGGGCGGGGCGCAGAGCTAGTTGGAAGTGTTGGGTTTTGAAGGGGGGCACAGGCCATATCCCCGTGTCCTGTTACTCCCCCAGGGTCTTGAAATACACAGCCCAGAATCTGGAGCTACAGAACAAAGTACAGCTCCTGGAGGAACAGAATTTGTAAGTAACTCTCTAACATCAGTCCCTCCTCCCTCCTGTTTTATGCTGTCTCATTCCTTCCCCTGTTCCACACTGGGCAGCTCCTACATGCAAGGTCTGGTGCTTGGCCTTTAGTGGATCTGATTTCAAGAAGCTTACAGTAGTGGGGAACAAATTCACAAGTAATTAAGTAAGTTAAATATTCAGAAACAGAGAGGAGGGAGTCAGAAAGACCCCATGGAACCCCCCCACACACTGTTGGTGGGACTGCAAGCTGGTGCAGCCACTCTGGGAAAACAGTATGGAGGTTCCTCAAAAAGTTGAAAATAGAGCTACCCTACGACCCAGCAATTGCACTACTGGGTATTTACCCCAAAGATACAAATGTAGTGATCCGAAGGAGCATGAATCACAGACCTGTACCTCTGAAACAAATGAAACAATACATTATATGTTAATTAAAAAAAAAGAAAGAAAGACCCCCTGGGGCTGATGACATTTGATAGTAGATAGGATTCTGGGGTGGGGATCGGGATAGGGAGCACTCTAGGCAGAAAGAGCACGGCATAGTGCAGTCTGGCTGGAACCTTAACATAGGTGAGTTGAGTCAGAAAGAGAACATCGAATGCCCGGTGAGGATTATGTGCATAGCTGATGAGGCAGTGTAGAACCACTGAAGGTATTTGCAAAGGAGTTTAAATCAGGTCAGGACAGAAAGGTGTTTGTTTTAATGAGGAACTTCAGGCATTTTGTCCACGGAGAGGAAGAATCATTTAAAGACAGGCCGAAAAGCAAAAGAGATAATCCAGTGCACAGGTGGAGGGGTGGCCTTAACAGGAAGGTTTCATTGTATCTCAGGGTGCCAGGCCAGGGACTGCTCACTGTCCCCTTTCTTCTTCCAGGTCCCTTCTGGACCAGCTGAGGAGACTCCAGGCCATGGTGATTCAGGTGTCAGACAAAACGAGCAGCACCAGCACCTGCGTCTTGGTGAGGATGGTGATGGAAGGAGAGATCCTTTTCTCAGGTGGCAGGGACAGGGCTGCAACCTAGAGCCCTTCGTTTTTTTTCCCCCGTTCTCCAGGTCCTACTTTTCTCCTTCTGTCTGCTCATCGTACCTGCTATGTACTCCTCTGACACAAGGGGGAGCCTGCCAGCTGAGCATGGAGGTGAGAGGCTTGAGAATACCATTGAGGAAGGGCTAGTGGGGAAGCCTGGCCGGTCCTTGAGGAGTCTGTTTCCTTAGTGTTGTCCCGCCAGCTTCGTGCCCTCCCCAGTGAGGACCCTCACCAGCTGGAGCTGCCTGCCCTGCAGTCAGAGGTACCAAAGGACAGTTCAGACCAAGAGATCCAGGCTCCTGGCAACTCTTGCTGCCTGCTCTACCACATGCCTCAGGCTCCTGGTGCTGAGCCTCCCCTGAAGTTGCCACTTCCTGTCCCTTCCTCAAAGTCCCCCTGCCCAGGTCCCGCCCTTCCCCTGCATGCAAATTTCACAAGAGATGGGGAATGGTTCCCTACTCACAGCCCCACATCTGTTATCCTACAGGGCAGATTTTCGGGCTAGATTTGGGGGGGGGGTGCTATGCCAGAGCCTGCGGTTCCTAGTCTGTGTCCAAATGAAAGGAATGGGAGAGGGCTAGTGTGAGCTCATGCGTCCTGTGTCAGGAAGCCTGAGAGTTCAAACACACCACACTTAACTGGTTTTCTGGGTCTTTTATTTGTACCCACGTAAATCTACCACCCCTTGAGTGGGCCTGGGGGAATCAACCGACCTCGTTAAACATTTCATGCAGTGAGGGGATTGGGTGAGGAGAGAAATAAATAAGTGATTCTGATGCTTGGATCACCTTCAACCCCTCTTTACTGGCACGATTGGGTGGGGAGAAGGGAAGGGGCATGATTGTCTTGGTGGCTCAGGGTTGCAGGAGACTGGGGGGCGGGGAGCAGTGGAGAGGAAGAGGAAAGGCCAGGCTGGAGGCTGGGCTGGGAGAGCCTCCCTCCCACAGTTCAGAGGGCTCACTTTGGGTTTGTTGTGGCTTCCTTTGGTCCAGGGTTAGGTCCTGTGCTTAGTCCTGTGCCTTGTTCGGCTACTGGCTTGGAGGCCTTTCTGTGCTGCTGCTGCAGGGCCAGCTGCATGGCCCAGATGCTCAGCGGTCGCATGTAGGCCAGCGAGCGGAACACCCGCTGCTGGCAGTATGCTTCAGGGGTCTGGAAGGCCAGGCCCAGACGCTCCCACACGGTTCGGTAGCAGCCTTCAGCTGTCTGGAAGCCTTCCCAAGTCAGGCCCTGGAGGAAGAGATGTCAGGCACATTACTTGGCAATCCCTGAATAGCTACTTCAGCTGGACAGATAGAGACAATAGGGCCTCTGCCCGCAGGGAGTTCCCAGCCTGTGGTAGAAATAAGCTTGACCCATAGACAGAACCTGAAGGCAGGAAATGGAAGGCACGCCAGGAAAAAGGGAGAGGCTTTCCAGATGGGTAGGGCCCTACAGAAGTTCGATGGCTAAGGAAGTTTGCCAGCCCAGGATACAGATGGTGGAGGAGAGATGGAAAGGGAGTGCATTACCTCCTGGATCATGGTGGCTGCCAACCCGTAGACTACACCCACCCAGACTTCATCAGACTGGACACTGGATCTGTCAGGGACACCATGGGGCTGCATCCCATTCACAGCCCCCATGGCTCCTCCTGCAAAGGCCCGGACATTGAACTCGAAGATAGTCTGAAGAGCACAGACCACGTGGCGGGTAGGAAATACCTAGAGGGGCAAAGGCAGAATCACGGTTTCCTAAAGGTGCTTCCCACCTCCAGGGGAAACCCACCTTTTTCTCTGGCTCCTCCTCCTCGTCCTCCTCACCTCGGTGTCTCCTTCTCCTAGACCACTGGCCCTCAGGAACCACTGGCCAGCGCACTGGTCAGACATGATGCTACAGGACTGAGGCTGAGGGCTGCAGTCATAGTTGTAATAGCGGCCTGGCGTAGAGGAAGACAAAATAAGGTTCCTTGTGGCCCCACAGCTGTCTTAAGACTCCTTAGGATCCTCCAACTCACCATTCCACAGCAGTCTCTCATAGGCTTCTTGGCCCCGTCTAAGGATGGAAGAAAACTTATCCTGGACGTCCTGTGCCCCACACAGACCCGCCATCTGGACCATCACAGCCACAGCTGCCAGCCACAGTCCTCCACAGTAAGCACTGATCAGGGACACGGGTTTGGGGGTCAGGCTGGCAACTCCAGCCACTCCCATACATCACCACAAGCGATGACTCATTCTTCCTTGAGCCCACAATTCCTTGGTGCCCAGTTCCCCACCTCAGGCACCCTGGAAATCCCTACTCCCCAACCTGGGGCCTGTGGTGATCCATCCATCATAAGTCTGGTCTGCATAGCCTCCGTTCTCAATAAGTCCATCTTGGTCCTTGTCAAACTTCATTTCAGACTCCATCACAGCCTAGAGAGGAACCAAGACACTGAAGACCTAGGTAGATGCTAAAGAAAGACAACAATAGCCCGCTGGGCTGTCCCCAAACACCAGTCGTACCCTTGGCACACTGGCCACTGCACATGCATGTCTTACCAGGCACACAGGCCACATGTCTCTCAGGAAGCCCTGGTCACCCGTCAGGTAATAGTCTCGATAAACCTGCAGCACAAACTTCAGGTTTAAGTCCTTCCAGTCCGCGGTATCGTGGACCACATACGCATTGACTCGGAGCCATGGCTCGTCATCTGTGGGAGGGGAGGAAACCTGACTGATTTGCATTGGTGGGTAGAGGGTGCAAAAGTTGAGGGAGGGAAGTGAACCCTGGGGTGGAGGTACTTTTACCTGGGTCCCCAATATCATGGGGGATGACGTTCCTCCTTTTCACAGGTGCCATTACCCCACTCATCAGGTACTGTCGCCGTGTCAGGTCCTCCCTGAGTGTGGCCAGAGCTGGGGAAGCAGACACACAAGTGGGGGGGCAGGGAATGGGCAGACTTGAGGTGGAGCTCAGAACTGTGTTTACGACCCTGGAGGGGAGCCAGTAAGCAGGACGAGTGGAGAGGAGGGTGGAGGCAATCTGAGGGCCACAAAGATTCGGTGGGGCGGGGGAGACGGCAGAAGGGGCACAAAAGGGACCCTCACCCATGTCATACTGCAGGCTGAGCTCGAGTTTGGGCCAGAGCATGACGAGGGCAAAGGAAGCGTAAAAGTGGACGTCATATGTGTTGTACATGCGATATTCCTGGCCTGGGGGAAGGACGAAGACACACTTGCCAGAATTCCTGCTTCCCCTGGAATTGGGGATGGGGCACTGGCCTACCCCACACCGGCCGCTTACCCCCTCATCCCAACCAATCCCCCGGGGTAGGCAAGACCCACTGTCCTGCCTTGTGGCAGGGCACTAACTGGCCTCATGGATACTGTGGCCCACCAGCTGCCTGTACCTTCCAGGTAGCCAAATCGACCGTATTCCCGGAGGATGGGGCGGAGCTGACACATGCTCCCCACCAGTTCCTCTGGTAGGGAGTCCTCAGGAACTTCCAGCCATACTGTGCCTCCATCAGCCAGGAAGTATAGTTCATTGAACAGCGCAGATTTGTACCAGGCAGGCAAGGATCTGGGGAGTCAGGAGGAAGAAATGGTCTGATGAGTGTGGATCTCCCCAGAAGGGAAGGATTCTGGAGTTCTGCAGAGCAGGGGGCACCAGGTGAATCCCAGCCCAACTCTGCTGACTATGGTTGAGTGGAGACTGAACCAAGGAGTCCCAACTGGAGTGTGAGTGCCCAGGAGAAAGGCAAGAGATCAGCCCCATTGGCACCTGTCGTCCAGTATTGGGCTCTGCCAAGCTGAGATCTTCTCTTCCCAGTCCACATATCGGCACAGGGCATAGTGGCTAAGGGCAGGTGCTGCATTACCATCACGGCCAAAGAACCTCGTGTACCGCCTGGGATGGATAAAAAGGGGAGGAATGAGAACTCGGGTTCCAGGTCAGAGCTCCAGCACCTTGGATCCCTGTACTCTCTTGGTCCCTTCACCTGTAGTAGACCTGGCCCTTAGCTCCAAACATGATTCTGGGCATATCCCAAGCCAGTGAGAATTCCAGGCGGCACTGGCCTCGAGGTGGCAGCTTGCCTGTAACACACACAGCCCCAGCGATGCCTACTCCTTTCTGCGAGGGGGTGCTTCGGCCTGAGAGAAGCACAGGAGAAATCGGCATAGGCACCCCCTTCAGCCCCAGGGATCCCTAATATGGGAAAATAAGGCCTATTCGTTAACCAGTGCTCTCACCCCTCCTCCCAAGACGGGGACAACCTCTCTTCCCACCACCTCCCTATCAAATGCCCCCATCACCAGCAGGGGAGTCCAGCTGTCCATCTTGAAGTAGATCTTGCCACACCTGCTGCCCAGTGCTGTCAGGGTCAAAGGCTGTGATGTGGGTTACCGTGGTAGCCGCCTGTTAAGGGGCCAAAGACTCTTTGAGGGGAAGCTCCACAAGTACGCTGGCTTTGGACTACTCTCCAGTGCCCATTATAATTCCCACCAGAGGCTTAAGGGCTGTAGTGAGGATGGAACTCAGGAACTGAGGAAAGGAAGAGCCCGTGGTGGGATGCAGTGAACTTGGGGGCCAGGCTGAGGGGAGGCGTTTGGGGGCTAAGGTCTAGGGGAGGCTCTAATGTACCGTGAGTCGTGCAGCCACAGCCATCGTGTAGGGATTTGGAAGGGTTGGATGATGTAGCAGCAGCCCCTGTGCGGTCTCCCCATCACGCTCCAGACAGAAGGGCTCATTCCACAATCCCCCTGGGGCATCGTCTCCAACCCCCAGTCCATTCCGCATGGAGAACATGATGGACACATCCAGGGCTTCGTCCCCTTCATTTTCCACATCCCACACAAAGACTCCTACAGGCAGGCTGCTGTCCTGGGAGCAAAAGATCAGACTCAGATGGTCCCAGTGTAGCCCCTCCTGGCCCCACTCCTCTGAACTGAGGACCTGGCTCAAATACTATCCCCTGCCCCCAGGAGACTCTCTTTAGTTTCCACTTGCATCTCCCCATATTCCCAGGCAGGGGGTCTTACCACTGAGTGGAGGTCCTGGAAAACCAGCATCTCATGTTCCGGTCCCCTCTCTTTCAAGGATTGTGGAATTTACAGCAGAGACAGATCTCAGGGAAGGGAGGGCAATGGAGGAAACACAGTGGGAACCTCACCTGGTAGTCATGGGGCAAGATGGGTGTGATCTGGCGACAGGTGAGGGTGACATTCTGGCCAGGAAGCTGATAGACAGTCCAGGCTCGGGGATAGAGGGCGTGGTAGAATGCAAAGTACCCACACAGGCCCCAGTTCCAGGTGCGCAGGACACTTGGGCGCTCCACGGACAGGACTTGCTGGTACACGGTCTTCCCCTCCCGACGCAAGCACACTGTGAACTAAACCAAGAAGGCAGATAGGCTGGGATGGGGTAACCACAGCCACCTCAAACTCGTCTCCCCGCCCCTTTCTGGGCCTACAGGGGTTATCACCGCACCACAGCCTCGCTCATCCGCCAGGCCCCTCTGCCGCACTGTGAGGCACCACCAGGTCCTACCTCCTCCTCTCCCCACCCCCCCGCCCCGTTTCCTCTCCTTTCTTACTGTGGTGGTCTTCGTGCCCTCACCATTTCTTCATTTATGCTCTGCCTCTTCCCATCTGTTATCAGTGATCTTTCTCACAGACAAGTCAAGATGTGCCAGGCTGTGTTTATGTTTCAGTGACTCCCCATGGCCCTCAGGCTAAAGGCTAAAGGCCCTTCTTGATCTGGCCTCTCCCTGCCCATCAGACACATTACCTGTTCAAGCACTTACATTCTGGTCATGTCAAATACTCACTGTTCCTTGAACACACTACATTTCCTCCTCCATGCCTTTGCTCCTGCTCATTCCCCATCTGATGAAACCGCTCATCCTTCAAAGCCTAGGTCAAACGCCATCTCCTCTCCTCAGGCAGTGAGTCATTGTCCTGTATGTGCCCCTACCTCTTTAGTCTAGCATAATGTTTTTGTTTACATTCTGACTCCCTGATTGCTCTATGGGTTCATTGAGGGCAGGGCCCTCTCCAGTTCATGGAGGCTCCCCCCACCTCCACTACAACTCCACCACCAGAAACAGGCACAGTTGGCATGTATAGGGAGAGAATGGGCCAAGTGTCCATTTTTTCTCAGTGTACTATCTATCCCTCTCATTTTGGTTCTTATGTGGTCTCACAGTCTCCATTTTCTCAAAGTCCTATTTGCCTAATAAAAATTTAATCTTCTGGAGGATAGGGGATATGAGGGGCTGATATCTCTTCCCTTGCTTCAAAGTATGCCTGATATTTTTATGTACGTATACAATAACTTTTAATATTGCTGAAATGGTAGAGAATGGTTAAGACCACATCGAGAGCTGGTTCTGAATTCCAACGTGCTTCCATTTGCCAACCACATGACCTTGGGGGTGTTTACTAAATCTCTTTGGATCTTAGTTTCCTCATCTATAAAATGGGCATAATAATGGTACTTAACTTGTAGGACTGTCTTTAAATATTAAATATCGTACAAAATGCATAGCACAATCTCTAGCACATGTTAAGCATGCAATAATTACTTTAACTCTAGAGTCATGATTCTGGCAGGCACGTCCCCTCAGGATACCTAATGGATGAGCCAGAGAGGAAGCTTGGGGCACTGGGCAGGGCTGGTAAATCTGAACTAGGAAGGGCATTGTCATTAACTGGACTCAAGGTCTGCTAGTCATTTTTTTCTTTGAAGACGAGCTGAAAGCTGGAGGCATCCCTCAGACAGGAAATGGGAACGTGGTAGACAGCTCTACCTGTGAGGTCACTAGAGAGATAGGACGAAAGGTAGACCATATGACTCTGGCAATTGAAGGCCCAGATGTGATGAAGGAACAGAGGGAAAAGAAGTGAAGCTTCAGAAAAGGGAAAAAGGCCAGAGAGCTATGTCTGGGAGAGGAGGGGCTTCCCAGGTTCTTAGCCAAGGAGACCTCCAGAGGAGTGATCAGCAGAGGAGCTGACCTCTAGCTGAAGGCTGGCCAATCAGGGTGAACAGTGGGTGTTCTATACATCTTTTTTCTCCATGCATTTATAGACTTTTGGTTTGTTTTCCCTTCTGGTCCTACTACATGTTCTTTCACCTAGGTTAAGGGATCTGGGAATTCCCTGTACCCTCTGTGCAGGTACTGGCTGAGTTAGTGGAGCTGGGGCAGTATGAAGGATGTTAAGAGGCATTTACTAGAGAATTGGAGGGCACGGGGGTGCTGGGGCTGTTGGCGCTTTGCAGAAATGTGTGCCCTTGGAGTATCTCATTCCCAATACATCCTAGCACAAGGCTGGGCACAAGGAAAGCATCCTAAAATACTTATTGGAGTGAACCAGGTGCACATGTGCACATCGAACGTCCACATCCTACACGGGCCAAGAGGTTCTTCCTGACCCGGGATGTTGTTCTGGACCTCTCTTCCACCTCCTGGTTCTTACCTGGTCAGCGACGACCGTTCGGTGCTTGTACATTCCAGGGTCAAGCTGCCAGCGGCAGAACTGGCCTCTCCAGCCTCGGGTGATAGTGCCTCCCCCGATGCCACCCAAAGGGCAACCTAGAGGGAGATCAGGATAGTCAGTGAAGCACAGCGAGAGGAAACGAAGCCCATTTCTTACTTTCTAGACCATAGACATGAGTTCCTCTAAAAACCACGGGAATATCAAATCAACACTTTGTACACTTTATTTTTTCTTTTTAAAGATTTTTTTTTTTTAATTTGACAGAGAGAGAGACAGCAAGAGAGGGAACACAAGCAGGGGGAGAGGGAGAAGCAGGCTTCCCGCGGAGCAGGGAGCCTGATATGGGGCTCAATCCCAGGACTCTGGGATCATGACCTGAACCGAAGGCAGACGCTTAACCATGGAGCCACCCGGGCACCCCTACATTGTACACTTTAAACTAACATGATGTTTCGTGTCAACTATAGCTCAATAAGGTTGGGGAAAGAAAACCCCAGGGGATGGGGCAGTGCAACGTGCTTAAGCTGGAAGCCTCTTTGCCTATCTCTGCAGTAGACCCGGAGGCTGGGCCCTCTCTGTGCAGAGCAGAGCTGGGGTGAGGCTCACCATAGATCTGTCTCAGGGGCACACAATTGATGAGGTCAATGAAAGGTGTCTTCTTCTCCACCTGGGTCTTCCGGTACCACCACTGCAAGTACCTGAGGAGCAAGAGGCAGTGTGAGTAGAAGGGGCAGGGGGTGGTACCTCCTGGGCTGCAGTCACCTGCCTCTCTCCAGATACCCAGTTGTAACTTCCCATCAAATGGGTCTGCAGAGGACCCATTCTCTTCACTTCCAAATCTGTCCTCCTCTCTATTTCTCAACAGTTCTATTTCTCTTCCCAGTCACCCCAGCTCACAGCATGGGACTGTCTTTGTTTCTCCTCTATCAGGAGCTTTCTGACCTTGCCTCACCTCTAATTCTACTATCACTGCTTGAGTTAGCTTAGGAACTTTTGTTTGAGGTGCTGAAAGGACCAGTTTTGGTTTCCCAACTACACCCCCCTCCCCCAATAGGCACAGTCTGCTGGGATAAATTTCTTCTTTTTAAAATGATTATTTTTCTTCGTGATTGTGAAAGGTGAAAATCTATAAAATATGCCAGATGGAAGGGAAAAAAATCCCACCCATAGACAACCAGTATTTACTTTTTGGGGCATACCCTTTTAAGTCTTTTTTAAAAGTTCATTTAAACTGTAAGCTTTCTGAGTCTGCTCTCTCATAATATCCTAGTAAAGCCTAAAAAAATCCCTACATTTTCCTGGTCTTGTCACAGCTCTGTGTCCAACAGGCAAATGATTCTGTTTGGGATTCAAGGCTCTGACATCTGTTTCAGCCTAACTTCTAATCTTAAGTCCTACAAATCCCCATTCAGAGTGGGTCCTCACTAAGCAACCCTTGCCCTGCCAGACTCTCCCGATTCCACTATCCTCCCTACCCAGCTATTTTATACCCATTGTTCAAGCATGCCACTTGTAACCATGTAATTGGGGTAAGTAACTCCTCTGACCCTCAGTTTCCTCATTTGCAAAATGGGGTACCTCCTGTCCTCCCTACTTCATGGAGTGGTTGAAAGAGCAAATGGCATAATAGAGAGGAAACCCATCAAGTGGAATATGTGTGTCAGGTACGGTCGTTACCTGTACATACACTATCTGAACGCCCAATCAGACAGTCTTGTTATTTCTAAGTGTTCCTCGTGGGAGTCTGACATACTTTTAAATTCCTCGGGGAAAGGGTTATTGACAAAGACTAGTTGATTACCCACAGCATCAAGCACAGGCAGGGCATGTGGTCTGCAGTTGATAAACACTTGCTGAATTTACCAATGATTGTACAAGCAGTGGGGCACTAGACAGATGAACACAAAGAGAAGCAAGGGGAGGAGAAATGAGAATGGGAAAGGCACATTCTGGGAGCAGGGGGAGGAGGAGGGAGGGCAAAGGATGAGAGGATGGGAAGGCACAAAGTTCTCTCTGCCATTTTAGAGTAAGCTGGACTTTGAAACTAGAGGCCAGAAAGAATTGGGGAAGGGAGGGTGGGTGCAGTGGGGATTAGGGCAGTAAGGGAGAAATGCAAGATATGGAGATAGGCAGAACAAAGGAGCATCTCGCATAGAACAAGCACTCAATAAATACTAGTTGAATGAATGGACTCTAGCTGGAAGGGACAGCGATCAAAACTGAGATCTTCCCACAATGAGGCCAAGAGGATGTCGGCTTGCTACAACTCCTGACTAGAGTACCCCCAGTCTGGCTTCCTCTTAGGGTTCACGTCTCATTCCCTTAACTTGGCAGCTGGCCATTCCTGATCTATTTGGCCTTCTCCATAATGTCAGCCCCAATTTAAGGATTATCATTCAGAATTGTTCCTTGTCTCACCCCTGCTTTCTCCTCAATGCAGGACTGCATCCTGTTCTAAAAGCCCTGTGTCGGTGATTTCCACCCTATCCTGGCATGTGGAGCCAAGGTCCAGGGGGCTGAGCACAGCTTCAGGCCTCTGACTCAGTTCATACTTAGGGACCGAAGGGCTAGGATGCCCACTTGTTCTTGATCTCAGGGTCCCTATCACATGCACCCCGGCGCACTTCTCTCAGCACTCTAGCCCTCGATCTTATTTTGACCCAGAAGCTTTTGGTGTCAAAGTTAGGCTGAGTCAGTTTCTGAAGTAGCCTGTAGGGATGATTGTTCTCTGGGACAGGCTACCCACAGGACCTAGCAAAGGAGCCAGATACCCAGGCAGTGCCAGACCCTTCCCACTGCTGAGAGCTGGGGTTAGGTAAATGGGCTACCCAACCCAGCCCTACAGCACTGACTGAGAGGGAAGGATCCCCTAGTTAGAGGCTGTTAGGGCTGGGTTTTCCAACCTTTATGCTTCCATCCCCAGCTGTGTTTACAGTGTGGGCTGACTCAGGATGACCTCAGGGTGATGCTTTCTGTCTTCATATCCACCTGTTCCTGTTAATAGGTCTTGGCTCCTCATCACTAGCTTTTGAACTCAGAGGGGATCTGTAGGGATCTAAAGGAGTTCTACAGCTCAGGGTAAGTGCTTGGGGTGTCTGTAACCCTTGGGGGAAAGCGCATCAGCGCAGGCTCTGGAAGGCTATTATTACTGAGAGCTCTGGGGACACTTATGGCAGTGCCTCTCTGGCCAGACAGAGGTCTTCTTTGCTTTTTATATCAGGGATTGTCTATCCCAGAAGCGAGTGAACGGCACCTCTCACACCCTCTCCTGGGGGTGAGAGCAGGCAGGCTGTCACCCACTCCCTGGACCTAAAGCTTGAGGAAAGAAACGTAATGTGGTATGCCTAAATGAGGCAAGGAGAGTACCCCAGCTGCTCAGGGGAATCAGGGTTGACAACTTCCCCCTCCTGAAGAAAACAACATTGTGTCAGTAGGCAGCCGCCAAACTATCCTTTCCCACCTTGCCACAAAGTATAGCAAACGCCAAAGGGTGGTCTTGGGGAAAGAGGGATTATGTGAGAGGGAGCTTAAATGGGAAAGGCTGACTACAGGCCCAGATGTTCCTGTTCTTTCCTACTAGAAAGTAAGTTACTGGGAGGAAGGGGGTTGCAGAGATGTGACCCGGTCTCACCCCCCAAAACCACAGGCTTAGAATATGTTGGGGGTGGGGGGCCAGTTGACTGGGACAAAGCATCCACCTGCTTTCTCACCCTTTCTCACCTGGAACAAAGTGAAACCTAAGGTACTCTAGGCAATGGGATCTACTCACCGCAAGCCCATGCCCAGATGCTTTATCAGGTTGCTTAGAGAGACGTTGTTGGCATTAAAGGGTTTCCTCTTCTCTGCAAATTCATGAGCCAGGCAGATGCGCCAGCCAAAGGGAGGCACCTGGTAGCCCTTAGCTTTACCTTCATAAGATGCCATCAGTTGCCCAGAATCCTCCCGATTGCTGTAGCCTGGCTCACTTTGGAGTCGATTGTCCTCAGAGCTCTCGAAGTCTGTAACCTGCCCAGCCTCAGTGCCTCCAGCATTTTCAGGGCGATAAATCTGTGGTTCCCCTTTGGCACACCTAGTCTGCTCCGAGGCTGGAACTCCAGTTCCCATGTTTCCTGGATCCTGGGTCCCCACGACCTCGATGGTCCCGGGTCCTAAGTCTTTTGGTACAAAATACCTCGCCAGCCAAGTCGAGATGCGGGCGGCTGTGGTGGTTAGGTGTCGTCTCGGAGGGCCGGGCGCTGGGAAAAGCCGAGGTGAGCTAGCGTCTCTGTGGAGCCTGGGAGCTGTTGCTGCAGCGGCGTTGGCGGCGACAGCAATGAAGCCGCCTCGGACTCCCCCTCGGTAGTCTCTCTGGGTCCTGGGAGGGAAGGGTCGGGCCTCGTCGTCATTGGGCCGCGGTGATTAGTTTGCCCCGCCAAAGAGCTACCGAGTCCGCGGAAAGAGGAGGAGCCCCGGGGGCCAGCCCGCAAGGAACCGCCCCCGGGACCGTCCTGGGATCTCGCGGCAGCCTCAGCCCGGTCCAAGGGCCGTGGCGCCAGGCCCCTCCCTGGGTAGGGCGCCGGGTCCCGCCGGTTGGTGTCTGGGACAGCGCCTGCGCCCAGGTGCCAGCCCGTGGGAAGTTGACCCCAGGCGGCGGGACGACCAGAGCCCCTTCCGGTCAGGTCAGGCGGGCGTTTCCGGCCGGAAGGCGCTCGGTCGGGAAGGGGACTGAAGGGAAGTCCCGCCTCTGCCGCGGACATCGCCACGCACTGGGCCTGGTCCTGCCGGGGAGGGCAGGTGAGGGCCTCGGTGTGCCGCGACCCCGTTTTCGACCGTGCGAGGTGCCCGGGGTTGGGGCACAAGGTGACGGGCGGCCGTGGCCTTGGGCTGGGACCTGGAATCTGGCGGGCGGGGGGCGGAGGCCGGTTTGGAGGTTCCGGGGGGTGGGCTAAGGGGACTAACTCAGCGCTAAGAGGGGCGGGGGACTGGGAGCCCGAGCGACGACCTCCCCCCACTGAGTCAGCTGCCACCCGTACTTCCCATCCACTTCCCGCACCCCAAATCCAGGAGCTTCCCTCAGACACCGTGGTGGTGACCGCCCATCTCCCTGTCCTCGCCCCGAGGCTCGCCGCAGACGCCCCTGCCTGCCATGGTACTGACTTCTGACCCCCCCTGTTTCCTTCTAGATCTGATTCCGGAGCTGCCATGATTGAAGTGGTAGCAGAGCTGAGCCGAGGTCCTGTGTTTCTGGCGGGGGAGGCGCTGGAGTGTGTAGTGACGGTCACCAACCCCCTGCCCCCCACGGCCACTTCTGCATCCAGGTGGGAATGGAGATACTGAAGAAGGTGGTTCTTTTGGGAGGTAGCCTGGTATCTGTAGTGCTAAGCCAGAGCTCAGGTTGTCCTGTAGCTGCACCACCACCTTCTTGCTCATTGTGTTCTCATTGTAGGAAAGAAAGGGCTGTTTAACAGAAGATGTGGTTGACACAACCCTCTACACTCCCTTCCTCCCTACTCCCCCATTCCCACTTTTACCCACAGTATACTTCTCTTTGTTTAATGGATTCTCTTTGGGGTTCTAGATTCCCGGATTCCTAGGACAGCCACCTCACCGTGTTGGTCTCCTCAGGGGGGGTTAGGGAGCTTGGGAGAGCATTTATGAGGTCAGCAACTCCCCTCTGATGCCTTCTTTTCCTCCTCCCGTAGTGAGGCTCTGGCCTGGGCCAGTGCCCAAATCCACTGCCAGTTCCATGCAAGTGAGAGTCGAGTAGCACTACCTCCCCCTGACTCCAGTCAGCCAGACGTCCAGCCGGAGAGCCAGACTGTCTTTCTACCGCACCGAGGTTAGAGAAGGGCATTTGCCTTTAGAAGGGGGGAATCATTGTCATCTGAGAGTAAATTTGTAAAATTGTTCTAGTGGGTCCTTCCTGTCTTTGTCATATCGGAGATGAGGGGGAATGTAATTGTTACTTTGGGGGTTTAAGACTGGTTGTATCTTAAAACAAAAGGGGGGTGGCTTAGTTTGGGCTGCCTTTTGTTGGCAGTGCTTACGACCCCTACTTGCTGTGCTAGCTTCATCCGGTACTGGACAGCGGGGTCATTAAATTGCAGTCTTTTGGGTGGCTGCAGCCTGGGTGGCTCAGATGGTTAAGCTTCTCTGCCTTCGGCTTGGGTCCGATCCCAGGGTCCTGGGATCAAGGCCCACATTGGGCTTCTGGCTCAGCGGAGAGCCTGCTTCTCCCTCTCTCTCTGCCTCTCCCCTCTGCTCATGCTGTCTCTCTTTGTATTTCTGTGTCTCACATGAATAAATAAAATCTTTAAAAGAAAATAAAAATAAATTGCAGTCTTTTTAATCTCTTTTAGGTGAGAGAGGTCAGTGTATCCTTTCCACTCCACCAAAAATCCTTTTCTGTGATCTGAGGCTAGATCCTGGAGAGTCCAAATCATGTGAGTGATTGCTTCCTCCCCACCCCTGGATTGCCTTCTAAGGCTCCTGGAGGGAGGACTTCTCTGGCTGCCTCTGGCTGCCCTGACTACTACTTCCCAACCAGACTCCTACAGTGAAGTGCTGCCCATAGAGGGACCACCGTCCTTTCGGGGTCAGTCAGTCAAGTATGTCTACAAACTGACCATTGGCTGCCAGCGTGTCAACTCACCCATCACTTTACTCAGGGTTCCTCTGAGGGTTCTTGTGCTGACAGGTAAGTAAGGATTTCTGGAAATGATCTGTAGAGGGCTTGTGAGGGGGGCTGGAGGGAGGCTTCCTGGTCTTAGTAAAGGTGTGAGGGGGTTGGGGGGGGAGGGTTCTGGACAATAGGTTAAGATGGGTACCTGGGGCACGGCTCCCATTACTTTCAGCCTTCACAGGTTGGCGTCTAAAACCCTAACCTCTACTGTCTATTCCCTCCTAGCACTTCTTTCCACTTATTCTCTCTGTAGGCCTTCAAGATGTCCGGTTTCCCCAGGATGAGGCTGTAGCCCCATCTAGTCCATTCTTGGAGGAGGATGAAGGTGGGAAGAAGGATTCATGGCTAGCTGAGCTGGCTGGGGAGCGTCTCATGGCTGCCACATCCTGCCGCAGCCTCCGTGAGAATCCTTTCACAATTGCCACCCTCCTCCAACCCCCCCCATAGTATTACAGATGTTCCTAATTGCCACGTACTTCTGAGGATTCACTGATATATCCCACGTTATAAAGAAAAGCCCCACCTTGGCCTCTGGTTCCCAGCCCAAGGTACTCCCCAGTGTGGACGCCAGGCTTATAGTGTCCCATTCTCCCCAGATCTATACAATATCAGTGATGGCCGAGGAAAAGTTGGGACATTTGGCATCTTCAAATCTGTATACAGACTCGGCGAGGATGTGGTGGGGACCTTAAACTTAGGGGAAGGAACTGTAGCTTGTTTGCAGGTGAGAAGGAAAGGGGCTTTTGGGATGCTGGGCCTGGAGGGCTAGGGAGGAAGAAGGGCCTGCATAGAGGGGTGGTATATAGAAGTGAATAGTGTGGTCACCCAGGGTTCTTTTGGTAAAACAGCTTGGGGTTGGACTCAAGCCTCTCATCTAAAGTTTGCACTTCTCAGTGCCTGCTACCACCCACTTCTCTTCTTGCTCCCAGTTTTCAGTAAGCTTACAGACTGAGGAACGTGTACAGCCCGAGTTCCAGAGGCGCCGCAGGACGGGGGGTGTCCCCTCTGTGTCTCATGTGACTCATGCCCGGCACCAGGAGTCCTGCCTGCATACAACCAGAACCAGCTTCTCTCTCCCCATCCCTCTCAGCTCCACCCCAGGCTTCTGCACAGCCGTTGGTGAGATCCTGACCCTTACCGGAGGGGGGAAGAGAGTAAAATGCCGTATTTCCATAGAGTGTAATGGGTCCTGATTCCTAACAAACTCCTGGCCAGACCCACACCCAGCCTCTGACCCTTAACACTTTCTCAGACCTTCAACCTGTGTCCTAGATGCACCAACACTTAAACTCTTAAGAGCTTTGCAGGTATCCTTCCTTCTCCTACCCACTGAGACCCTATGATGCCTCGATCTCTTGATTCCCCGGCATGTTTACTTCAAGCTACCAAGTCTATGCTATGGTTATTAGATGCTTGACCTTGCTGTCCTGATTGTCACATTTCTAGTTAACAGATTTCTAGCCCTGTGACTTCTCCCTCTCTTCCTGAATACCGCTTTTTTTCCTCATTCACTAACCACATCCTGCATTGGTTTTTACTTCTGGCTTCTAATGCCTCTGCCTTTTATCTTTTTCTTTTCCACAGTGTCCCTGAAGTGGCGATTGCATTTTGAATTTGTAACATCGCGAGAACCAGGTTTGGTGCTCCTACCTCCCTTGGAACAGCCCGAGCCTGTCACCTGGACTGGGCCTGAGCAAGTGCCTGTAGACACCTTCAGCTGGGACCTCCCCATCAAGGTGCTGCCCACAAGCCCTACCCTGGCCTCATACGCAGCCCCAGGCCCCAGCACCAGCACCATAACCATCTGAAACTGGCTCACCGTGACACTGTCTTTCTTCAGGATACTAAGAACTCAGCATCTGGACTCTAGTAGGGCCCATTTTCCCCACGCGGGGTCCAATGGCACGGACAGTGAGAGGCAGGCTTTCAGCTGTAGCATTAATTTATTTATTCAGAATAAATTGGCAGCTGCTAGTGGTTTCCCTGGAAGTGGCAGCAGCAGTGGGCAGTCAGCAGAAGGGTGATCAGTTGAGTTTAGCTGGAGTGGGGAGCAGGAGCCCCAGGAGCAGGGGTATTAGCTGAGCCCCATTCTGGGTCGGGCCCTCCGCCTTTGCAGGGCAGCCGAGGGTCAGATTTTTGCACCAGGGAGAACTGGCAGGTTCCTGCCTCCTGACGTACCTCACAGCCCGCAGGAAAGTCGATGGGATGCTGGGACCTGGGGAACCAAAGGATGGGAAAGGAGTCAGCACAGCGAAGGGCCACCTTTATCCCTGCCCCACACTTGCTCTCTGCCAGCATTCCTCCCCTATCTTTAGTGCCCTCTTGGTCCCCCTAACTAAGCTCTCGCCTACCAGATACGGATTTTTTCATTTCATAGCAGAAATATTCTCCGTCCAGACCCACCCCTACATCCCCTCACTTTGTAGCCTGCAGCCTTATCTCTCAAACTCTTGTTGGTACCTTCGGGTTCGGCCAGCCTCCTACCACTGTTCTGTTCGTTGTCACATCACAGCAATATGGTTACGCCCTGGCCAGCCCTCAGTCACTCATGTCAGAGCCATTCTTTCTGGCCATCTTTGGTCACTCACGTGTCACAGCAGCCCACACCGACGGGATGCAGACAGGTACAATGGAAACAGTCCTTGCGGAGCCAAGACTCACCCAGGGTAAAATACTTCCCTTCATAGTGGCAGGGGGCTAGGGAAGAACAGGAAATGTTAGTGTGTTTGGGAGTGGTGGTGGCAGACAGGATCGCTTGTGGTCTGGAGTGGGAGAAAGTAAGTGCATATCACCCCCGTTTTTAGTCTCTCCTGTTTCCGAGCTGGGGGGAGTCTGGGTATCCCGATAGAGGATCATCTCTAAGCCCCCCAGATCATCTCTAAACCCCAGCTCCCTCTGTCCCTGTCCTTTCCTAACGCCTCCCCCAGCTTTACCTTGAGCTTGGAAGTAGCACTTGCTGTGGACTCCTGGCTGCTGGAGGAGCAGAGAGGTCACCAAGCAGATGATCCCCCAGCTTCCCAGGACCCCCTTCGCCTGTCCAGTCCAGCACATCCTTAGGGTCATTCCTGTGCACAGCCCTCGCGATCCCTTCTTGGTCTCTGTTCAGGCTACTCTGGCTTGTCTCTGGCTTTTCTTTGTTTTTCTCCTTGGGTCTTAATTTCTCTCTTTCTCCCCTGGGCTCCTGTCTCACACCATCTCCGTGCCCTCTGCTCTTGCAGGCTTGGGGATGTTTATAAAGTGAGGACCCTGGCCCCCTGCTGAGTAGAGCTGGAAAAGCTGTAACTCTGTTTCCTGAGGTGAGGGCATGAAAACAAGAGGTCTAGCTTTAACAAGCTGTGAGAGCTGATTCATGCCCCGGCACAGCTGGGGGAGGGAGGTGGCCATGGAAGGGGCACTGGACTGGGCACTTCCCCAGCAAGGAGGTGGGAGGGGTGAGGGCCCCCAGGTGGTCCCTACATCTCTTCCCTGACCTGGAGAGAAGGAAGCATTCCACCCCCCCCACCCCACCCCCAGCACACACACTCCAGGGGTGTGTGTGCTGGGATCCTTGCCTGGACCGGAGGGAGGCATTTCCTGGGGATGGCTAATCCTGTGCCCCAGCCAAACCAAGGAGCTGCAGTAGGGTGCGACAGCCAGAGGCTCCAGGAGAGCGAACAGGCACCTGGAGTGCGGAATGTTTCTCAGATCCTAGGGCAGAGTCTCCCGGAAGTATCCTAGAGACATGGCTGCCCCTCAGAGATGGGGAGGTAGGTGTCTCTTTTCCACAGGCATACTGAGGATGCATTGTTCAGTACCTCCAAACATACGGCAGATAAAAGGTCTTCCCATATCTGGGTATGGTTCTTTCAAAGAGGAACATCTTTAAAATGCCCTGATGGTATGAGTCACTCCAGTTTCACAGAGGTACCCCTCTTTCCTCTTGTACATTATGGAATGAGAATTGAGGAATCCTCTGACATCCTCTTTTGGGTTTCCTGCAGGTTCTAGAGACCCCCAAGATGGGTGATTAAGAGCATAGGTTATAGAGTCAGACTAGTTGAATTCAGATCCTGATTCTACCTAAGACTGTGTGACTTTGGGCAAGCCACTTAACCTCTCAAATCTGTTTCCTTATCTTTACATTGGGATAGTAATACTAACTCAGGGTTGTTAAGAGGCTTTCAATGAGGTAATGCATGTAATGCTGTTAGTAGTGTCCCTGGCACATGGCCCTCAGAAAATATCAGCTGCTGTGATTGGTGCTAGAGTTCAGAGACAAAATAGGTACGTTTCATTGTTTGAATCACATCGAGCAGCTCTGCATTGCTGAGGGCTTTTGTTGGGGGCTGCTCTCTCCTACCACAGACTTCCGCCCATTTCACATTTGTGTTTCGTGTTGTCCTTACCACCTCCAGTTTGAGAGACAGTGTTGCTGATAAACCCACTTTTCCTAGGTCAGTACCCTTCCTTTTGCCCTGGGAAGAGGTGTCATTTTCTCATCCTTCCAGCTAACTTTGGGACTCCTGCTTTTCACATTAGGATTCTGATCCATTGCGTCCCGTCCCCACTCATGGGAACTCTCAAGTTCTTTTTTTCTGACCACTCTAAAATGCTGGCCGTCTCTTTGCTACTAACGGCCCCTTTCCTTCGGTTTGCCACACTCCAAAGACCCCATCCCAGCTGTTCCCCCTCCTACGCAGAGGACCGATCACTCTGACGTTCTCTTGTTCCTTCTAAGTCTCCCATCCCTTTTACTTCAAGACTCTCCTTCCCTGTCACCCAGTGGATCAGCTACAACTACTTCTGGCTGAGCTTTTTAGAGGGCTACCCTGCCTCACCTCTTGACCATTCAGAAACAACCTCATCCATTCACCTCAGACTCCCTGTCTGTTCCTCTTCCCAGTAGAGAGCTTAAGTGGATGGAGATGCCAGCTGTACATGCTCACCCTAGTTAGGTCTGATACCCTTTCTGTTTCAGGAGTACCGAGAGAAAAAAGGAAACTCATGGTTGAAGCAGGGTGCCCTGTTAATAGGCTTGTGTGTGGGAGGCATGGCTGGAGGAGGTGGATGAGAAGGCCTTTCTAGCACAAGGCCCAGAAGTCTTGTCAGTGGTCAGTAGCTCTGCTGCTACCTTTCTGGGGAAGGGGGTCCTGCTGACACCCTGAAAGTCTGGACCAGTCTTTTGCTCCTGCAACCTGGAGCCAACCCAGTAGGGGGCAGACACGGCTGGGAAGCTTGAAGGTGATGCTGGAAGGCAAAGGGGGCCCGGTGGGAATTGGTTTGTGTGAGATAATGGGGACCGAAGTGAGAGCCGCCTATAATGAAGATAAGGTAGGCATATGGGCAGGAGTAGGGGGCTTCTGGAAAGAAAGGCGGGGGCTGAGCTAGGATCCCTCTCTCAGAAGTTGTGGGGCGGTGGGTGTCGGGAAGATGTTGAACCCACTTGCATTCCTGCTGGTGTGTGTGCGGCAGCGTGCGTCTCTGTAGCCATTTGAGGTCAGAGTCCACGCTGGTGGTTGCTATGTGTGTGTGCTTGTGTGTTGGGGATGTCAGTAGTTAGGGCCCAATTCTGTGATTCCTGGGGCAGCGGTCGTTGGGGATGCCAGTTGGGGGGGGCGCGGCCGGGAGGGGGCGGTTGGCGCTCACTGCCCGCGCGCTCGCGCGCGCGCGCGCGGGGACAGAAAAAACATCCGCCGGAGGCCCGGCCGGGCGGCGCTCCAGCGGCGCCGGGCAGGTGCGCGCGGTGAGGAAGTGAGCGCATTCCGGCCCCCCCCCCTCCCCCAGCCCCGGCCGCTGGCCCTCCGGTGAGTCACCGCCGACCCGCGCTGCCCGCCGCCGCCGGATGGAGGGACCGGCCGCGGCGGGAAGATTTGGGTGGCCGGAGCCCCCGAGGGTGGCTGGACCGGGGGAGCCTGGGGAGGGAGTTAAGGGGGGAGGGGCCCTGCGGGGTCCAGGTCCTGCTTTTACCCCAGGCGCGAAACCCCTAATAGACACTGAATACAGAGTCTGTGACTGGAGGCAGGCGGGGAATGTCCCTTGGGAGAATATTGGGGAGGAGGGGGAGTAGGGAGAAGGCCCCAAAGAGCTGGCCGAGGGGAGGGAAAAGGGTCCCGGGGCAAAACGGCAAGTGGGTTAGTTGGTGCGGCCCAGGGAGGGGCGGAGTGCGGGGCTGCGGAGTGAGAGCGCGCGGACTGGAGTCCTGGAGGACCGCAGCGCCAGTGTAGGCCTTGGCGAGCCAGAACCTGTAGATGGAAGGGGACTTCCACACCAGGTAGGAAGGTGGAAATGGCCAGACCCCAGAGATAAAGTCTGTCCAGAGGTCTGTGCGCTCGGACAGTGGAGGCTAGGTTTTGGGGGTAGCGGGATTTAAGGTTCGATAGGTACCATTGTGGCTAGGTCATTGAAGGCTTTGAATGCTGGCATGAGGATTTGGGATTTGGCCTCACAGGTAGAATCCACGACCTCTGAGAAAGAAGAGTAGTGAGTGACTTAAAGGCGAGGTTTTCTGTGTCTAACATTACTGCCTGCCATTTGGCCTTTGCCAAAGAATTAGGCATTGATGTGCTAATTTTAATAGTCATTTAAAATCACATAACTGCATTTATCAAATTATTAAATGTTGTTGTTTTAAAAATAGAAAAGTTGAAAAATCTGATTCAGTATTTGATTTGGAACCCCCAGTAAGGCTATCAAGATTAGTTAAATGGCATTGTAATGCTTTTGTGCCATTTTCCCCTTGCTGACTTGAGGGCCTTCTGTGTTTCTAATGCCCCATTTCTGTTATCAGCATAACACATCTCATTTCCCCCTCCCTCATCTTATGGTCTTTATTTTTAACCTTAGCTTTTTTCTGTGCAGCCCTTTAACCTGTCTTATGAATCCTGAACCAAGTAAAACATTTCTTGGGGTGGGGCAATAGGCTACAGTATACAAAGACAAATAACTCGGTTTTAAGTATATATTAGGTTACTTACTATCTCCTATGGGCATGTATGTAACTACAGAGTTTCTGTTTTTACCCTGTGGCTGATAGAAAGAGGAAGCTAAAGGTGTTTTATTCAAAGTAGCATTTCTATAACAGCACTTATTAGTTTGATTGCTAAAATTAACTCTACAATGGTATTTTGTACTTTCTCAGAAACTGATGCTAATTCTGTCATGATCTTTATAGTTTATTTTATCTGGGGCCAAAGGCAGTTCCAGGGAGTAGGATCTTTATATAATTTATTTCTTTAAATCCTGCAGTTGCCTTTGGCCCCAGACCAGAAAATCTGGGTCAGTTAATTAAAAAAAAAAAAGGAAAAAAAAGAAAATAATTTCCTACTTTGGGCCCTGTTGCTTTCTCCTGTGCTGTTTCAGGCCCAGCTCTACCTTAATCCCAGTGGCTTTTGCCTTCATTCCTTTGCTCTGCTGGGCATCTTTAGAGGAAAACTTCACACCAACTTCCTCTACCGTAAATTCTCTCCCTTCCCTTAATTCTGCACTTCTCTTTGCCAACATACACCACTACTTCTTCATTGATTTTTTTTTTTTTTTAAAGCCTACAGCCCTCTCTGGCTCTTTTCCATCTTTAACACTCTTGTTGAAATCTTCCTTTTCTGCCTTTCTCTTTGGTAAGACCTTAGATTTTTTTTTTAAAGATTGGATTTTATTTTTTCTGCATGATCTTCTGTCTTCCTCTTCTCTCACTTTTTCTGATTCTAGACTGTTTGTAAAACCTGTTATGCTTGCTTTCACCAAGGCTTCAACCTTACCCTTGGCATTAAACTCTTCTTCCTCTAAGATGCTTATGTTTCCACTCTTTTTCCCACAAGAATAAGAGTTTTCAAATTTACATCTACTTCAGTCTCTTCTTCCAGTATTTTGCATCCAGAAGTGTGACATGGTCAATTGTAGAATCCATTGAATGACCCCACTTAAGCTTGGTGTTGTGCTAGCCACTAAAGAGTGAATTTCACAATTCTGGTGCCAGATTCCTCAGTGCTTACCAACAACGGATGTTATTGCATGCGTGTGCATGAATTCTCTCATGTACACATATACGCTAAAATGCACAAATAATATAACACGTCAGTACATGTATCTGAATATATATTCAGTATGTTTCATTATAATCAAGCCAAGTACATTTTGGGGTGGAAGATGAGGATGGGTTGAGTTCATAGCTAGGATAGAAAGTTAAGAGACCTCATCCTTTGGCATTCTCTGTTGAGATGAGAAGGATGAGAGGAGCTGTTCCTGTGCAGATGAGGAGATCACGTGAAGGAGACTGAGTTTCAGGAGTTGAGAGAGATGACAAATAAGACTGTGGTGAATGGCAGGAGAATGGGGTGGAGGGGTCAGAGTCCCAAGAACATTCAGTTGCTATACTTAGCCTGGTGTTCTCTCTGGCAGCGAATATAAAAGATCCTCTGGTTCTAGTACTGATTTCAACTCTGGTTGAGTTTCCATTAATAACCTATGTTGAAGTTTTCCTACTTTGTCTCTGAACCATTGGTACCATTCTTTTTTTTTTTTTTTTAAAGATTTTATTTATTTGACAGAGAGGCAAGAGAGAGGGAACACAAGCAGGGGGAGTGGGAGAGGGAGAAGCAGGCTTCCCCCGGAGCACGGAACCTGATGCGGGGCTCAATCCCAAGACCCTGGAATCATGACCTGAGCCGAAGGCAGACGCTTAACGACTGAGCCACCCAGGCGCCCCCCATTGGTACCATTCTTAACAAGTTCATGTAATTCATGATAGCCCATACCACCAATAATTAACCCCTAACTAACCACCATTAATTTTGACTAAATTCCCTGTCCACTTATATGTTTTCATTGTTCTTGTCTGCTCTACGATCTACTTGTGGCAATAGTGACTTTTAAAATTCTATTTATGACTCTACTTGTATCTTATTTGGAAATTGCTCTCTTCTTAAAATTACAGACTCAAAACTAGATACTTAGAAGCCGTCTAGTTCTTCGTTACTTCTGAAAGATGATCAAGTAGGTCTTTGCTTGTCTGTCTCTACTGAATGAAATGGGTTACTTCCTCTTGTGGTTGGAGGCTGCCCATTCTACTGTTATCTGGCTTTAGGTACTAGAGGGTCGGTAAGCTGAAATCTGTCATGTTATGGCATCTCATTTTCCCCCCTTAATTCTGCTTTTTGAAACAACATGGAAAAAAATCTACTTGTTTTTCAATGTGGCAGCTCTTTAAAGATTTGAAAAGGGTCGTTTTTTTTGTTAGCTGTTTGTCTAAGCTTTCTTCTTTACTCCAGCACTGTCCAATAGAACTTTCTGTGATGATGGAAATGTTCTCTACCTGTCCTGTCTAATCCCTAGCCACGAGCCACATGTGGCTTTTAAGCACTTGAAATATAGCTAGTGTGACTGAGAAATGAAATTTTAAATTTTAGTTAATTTAAATTTACATAGCCCCACGAGGTGAGTGACTTGTGTTAGTCCAGCTCTAAACTCTGGGAATTAGTTTATTGTCATATGGCTGTCTTTTGGCTGCTCCAGAAATCTTACGGTCATGTCAAACATGGTAAAAATGTGTAACTGGGCTCTTGATCTGTCTAAAGGCCGGTACCTATTGTCACAACTGAGAAAAAATGCAGACCCAATCCCCAAAGCCCTGATGAATAATGTCAGATTTTACTGAAGATTCCTTAGAAGGTGTAGAAGATGAAGGCTGTATCTCATCTCTCACATCCCAAAAGCAGTGCTTAAAAAAAAAAAAAAAGTTCTCATTTAATTTTTCTTTCCTAAAGAGAAAGAGTCCCTAAAGTCCTTCTCCCTCAAGTGGCTACCAGATCTCTCCCTCATCTTTTCTCTTCTTTCCCCAAAACACCTTTCTCCTTCTCTTTGAGCTTTACTTCTCTATTCTCTTTGAGCACCGCCTTCTTTTCCTTTGAGAAGAGTTCTCAGGTGTGCTCCTCTTTCTTCAACTTCCCTTCCCTTTCATTATGTCTGCTCAGTAAAAGCAAAGAACTTTTTTCGGACCTGTCTTTCTTGGGGTGAAGGTGGGTGGGGGGAAATTAGGGCTAGAAGATCATAATTTTTTTTTCCTTTCTCACATAATTCCTGACCTCCTCCTAGGAGTCCTCTGTTTTCTTGTCATTGCTGAAGAGTCTTTAGTATTCTTTTACAGAAGAATCTCCATTGTCTTCTTTCACTCCAGATCTTTGCTTGATGTATCCTAAAGCTCCTTCTTCACAATTCCTTTATTCATTTTCCTTTCCTTTTTGTGTTTTTTTTTTTTGCTTATGTTATTTTTAATAGAGTTCTCTTTACCAATCTTCTACATGTGGGGAGAGGCTGCATCCATTGAGGGAATGGCATTCATTGCCCACTCTTGTCACCCAATGCCTTGTCCTCCCTTGATTTCCTTCTTGGCTTACCATCATTGTCCATACCTTCACTTCCCTTCATTGTCTGTTGTTCTGATTTTTGTTTGTTTTGTTTTTAAGTAGGCTCCATGCCCAACGTGGGGATTGAACTCAGGACTCTGAGATCAAGAGTCACATGCTCTACCAACTGAGCCAGTCAGGCGCCCCTGTTTGTTGTTCTAGTCTCCTTATCCATATCTTTAATAACATTCACTATTTTTTTTTAAAGTGATTTTTGGGGTCTCATTTTCCAGGGGACCTCACATACTTCTCTGTACTATGACCAAAACTGTGTATGTAGCATTGATTTCTGTGGAATGGGCATGATGGTGTTGAGAGGCAGAATATTCTCAACCATGGCACTGATGTTTTGGGCTGGATAATCCTTTGTTGCTGGGGGCCAGTCCTGTGAACTACGGGATGTTTAGGAGCATCCCCGACCTCCACTGTGACAACCAAAAATGTCTCCAGACATTGCCAAATATCTGCCTGGAAGGCAAAATCTGTCACCCCCCCCGCCCCCGCTCATGTTGAGAACTACTGTGCTAGAATATGGGCTTTCTGAAGTTAACAGGTGGTTATACTTTTTCTCTCTGACTCCTGATTTGTTTGCTTAGCCTCGGTTTTCAAAAGTGTGATCTTTGTCTTACTTGGTAGGAGGTAGCTTCTTAAAATTGCAGGTTTTTGAGCTCATCTTAGACCTGTTGAATCAGAAACATTGCAAGTGGAATCTGGAAATCTGATTTTTACAAGACACTACTCCCTCTTCTCCCCTGACCAGGTAATTCTTATGCCCTAGGCTTGACCCTCCTGTGGCATAACTGCTGCATTACCCACATTTTTTTCCTGCAAATCTTGCTGGTGCTCCAGCTTTGCTTCCGCTCTTGGCCCCATGATGCCAACACAAATAAGGGGGCCTCAGGTTACCAGGACAACTGGAGCACAGGAAACTGTAAAAGCTCTGCGCTCCCACAGGCATCATGGACTGTGGCTATACTTGCTTGATTTCTCCTTAGGGGCTCAGTCATACTTTTTACTTCCCATCCCCAAATTACCCAGACTGGCAGATACCCAGGCCCAAGCCACAGACCTCGTGCTGGAATATGCAATGGGTGGCATGGAGAATGGTGAATGAAGTTTTCTTATTAACATTGATGATATTCCGTGTCACCTTGGTGATAATTGAATTTTATACTGGTGAGAATTATATTCCCCTCAGAGATGATGAGATTACAGGTTTTGAAGTCAGGATGCTTAATTTATTTCTATTATTTATAGTTGCCTCAGTGGACCCTGAGTCTTAGATCTTTTTGGATCTCTGGATAGATATTTTCACAATTAGCTTTGGGTCAAAAGACTTAGCAATCTACTTCTGATAAACTGGGAGCAACTAATGTTTAGCAAGAAAAGAGTAGTTACCAGATAATGAGTTTGAGTTCTATTTACATTTCACCATAAAGCTAGTCATTTGTTTTAAGGAAGATCATCTGGCTTGATTAAGTCTTTAAGGCCATGAGTAAATAAAAATCTACTTGCACATCTAAGCACTTAGATGCTTAGAAAATGTTGAATTGATCCAGAACTAGAGCAGGCTACCTCCGTGGAGCATCTTGGCAGGTCAGAGCAAGAGAGAATAAAGGATGATAAGGGAGACTTGATAGCTCTTTTCAAACAACTGAAGGATTCTCCTATGGAGGAGGGGCTAGATTTACTTGCTTTAGGTCCAGAAGGTAGAATAAGCACCTTTATTTCAGATGACAGTGATAGAGGGACAGACTTCAGTTCAATAAGAAAGAATCTTTGATTAGTTGGTGGATCTCAAATTGGAATGAACTGAATTGTTAGGCAGTGAAATATTTGTGACTGTATTGTTTATATGGAGTTTAGATTACTGCTTGCACAAGGTTTGGATGAGATATGGGACATTAAATTGAGTTTGGCCTGGAAAGAAAAGCAGGCAAATTTATTGAAGGTCAGTTTATCCTTTTTATTATATGATTTTGTGGCAACTCTTAAAGTCATTACTGTTTTCCTAGGCACATCTGCCAAGTTTACGCCCTTGAGTCATTGAATATTAGAGTTGGTAGTAGAATCTTTAGAAATTTCTCAAATGTTGTTCCCTAGTCCTCTGGAGATTCCTCAAGAATGCCTCAGGGGTGGCTGAGAGAAGTGAAATGGAGTCTAGCGGAGGCTCTGAGCCCTTTACCTATGCTTCAGCCAAAACAATCTTGCCTTGTTTTTCCCCCAGAACAAAAGGGTTCCACTGGGGGGAAAAAACTGTAAAAGCCCTGATATTCTAAGTTCTTCATTTTACTGACAGAGAAACTGAGATATGGAGCAGGGAAGTGTCTTGCCAGAATTCACACAGCTAATAAATTTCAGAGTTGGAATTCAAATTTAGCCCTTCTAATCCTAGTCTTCACTCTACTAGTCTAACTTTTTGTAATTCAGTATAGAAGTTTCTCTCCATTTCTCTGGCCCCACTGTAATCCGGATTTTAATTTCTTCAGATCTATCCTCCAGGTTAGCCCCTGAACCATCAGTCTCCCTGCTCTCCAATCTCTTCTTCTGGTCTATGTTATATCCATGGTTGCCATGTTATTCTTCTTGAAACATTGTCTTTATCATGGGATTTCCCTGCTTAAAAACCTTCTCTAGGGATGCCTGGGTGGCTCAGTCGTCTCAGGTCATGATCCCAGGGTCCTGGGATCGAGTTCCGCATCGGGAGCCTGCTTCTCCCTCTGCCTGCCATTCCTCCTGCTTGTGCTCTTCTCTCTCTCTCTGACAAATAAATAAAATCTTAAAAAAAAAAAAAGAACCTTCTCTATATTGCCTAGAAGAACTTTTCAGCTTGACACATTGTTAGTATTCTTTAGGATTCTCATTGTTCAACTAGCTGAACTTTTGCCCAAATCCATCATATTATGGGTAAGTAAGGGGCTATATAGAATAGTGAGATTAACTGAGTCCCACCCTACTTCTACTAAACACCAATTTTGGCAGAATTTTTATGTGTACAGTTTTAATCAGGCATGATGAGAAGATACAAAAGAGATAGAAGATTATAGCTCTTAAACAGCAAGTTGCACAACAATATGGATCATGTCCAATTTTTATGACACATACATGGATTTGTTTAAAAACAAGAATGGGATGTATAGAACTTTTCTGGAAGAAAATATACCAAACTGATAACAGACGTTAACTCTAAGGAGGGGGACTGAAGAACAGTGGGGGATAGTGGAGGAAGGGGGGCAGCTGAAAATATTTATTTCTCCACTGAGGAGAGCCTCACAGGGTGGAAGGGAAACCTGAGGAAGCAAGCTTAGAGATGACAGAGAAGGAACTGCTCAACTGTCTTGCCTAGATCCACTGCCAACCATTTCTTCGCTTCTTGCATCACTCTGCTGAAGAAGTGAAGTGCCAAGAGATCGTTTGATTGGCTAAGCTTAAATCAAGGGCCCAATGGCTCTATCAGATAAAGAGAGAAAGGGTCTGGGAGAAGGAGCACCCCCCCACCCCCAGAGAAAGTCCTTGGTTTCGGTGGAGGGAGGGAAAACTTTTGATTTTCCTCTCCCAACAAAGGTGTACACAGGGGAGTTAATTACTTGAAATGACATCAGAGTACTCTTAGGAAGGGGGCATGGACGCTGGGAACTAGAAAGGACAAACGTCCACTGAATTCATTATCCCTCCCCTCACTTCTTACCCTTACCTTCATCATAGATCTTTCTTTACTTTTGGCTTAACCCAAGTCCTCTGGTGTGGTTTTAGCATTTACTGGAGATTGAGGTGCAGTGATTTAAGGGGATGAGGGAGAGAAGTGCAAGACAGGGCAGTAGAGAGGGCAGGTGGCAGGTTTTACTTTGCTTTCTGCCCTTCCTGTGTTTACACAAAAGCTTTTTCAGTGCCCGACCATTTAAAAAAATGATCATAATAAACCCTTATAAGTCAAGTTACAAATAAAAACTATTCCATCTGGCTGTTCTAACAACCTGCCTCTCTGATGGTGGAGCCCTGTGCCATGCTATGCCATATACAGTGTGGCCAAGGAAGCATTTCTGCCCATTTCCTGTGTGTGTGTGTGTGTGTGTGTGTGTGTGTGTGTGTGTGTGTGTGTGTGTGTGTGTGTTCCTGCATTTCTGCCCATTTCCTGTGTGTGTGTGTGTGTGTGTGTGTGTGTGTGTTCCTGCCAACATACATACCAGGTGATTCTTCACCCTCTTTGGAAGGTCCTGTGTGTGTTCTGTGTGTGTGTGTGTGTGTGTGTGTGTGTGTGTGTGTGTTCCTGCCAACATACATACCAGGTGATTCTTCACCCTCTTTGGAAGGTCCTGTGTGTGTTCTGTGTGTGTGTGTGTGTGTGTGTGTGTTCCTGCCAACACACATACCAGGTGATTCTTCACCCTCTTTGGAAGGTCCAGACGCCAAAGTATGTATTAGAAGTGTTTTGTTTTCCTACAGTGGGGATTCCTTATTTTTGAAGCATTAACCTTCTGATAAAAAATAGCTTTCTTCAACTGTTATCATTGTTTAGGCCTGATTTTTTAAAAATTTGACTTGGGTAAAGGGCGCCTGGGTAGCTCAGTTAGTTAAATGTCTGACTCTTGGTTTCAGCTCAGGTCATGATCTCAAGGTAGTAGGATCAGGCTCTGTGTCGGGCTCTGCATTCAACACAGACTGCTTCAGATGCTCTCTCCCTCCTGCTCACTCTCAATCTCTCTCAAATAAATAAATAAATCCTTTAAAAATCGACTTGATTGGGTTAATCACGAGAGGGTGTGCAAATTCACACTCTTAACTTTAATGAATTGGAAAACAAATTCCCTAAGGCATTCCTTTCCACTGGACAGAGAATCCATTCCTCTAGTATGTTGCAGAAGACTGATGGATCAAGGATAATTCTATACTACCCATGGGCTGCTTATTAACCTCTGTAATGATTTGCTGGCCAGCCACTATTGGTAACAAAAAAGACTTAACTTCTTAACTGTTGCAAAATAATTGTTTTTTGAACCTTATGGAAATATAATTTACAAACAAGATGATGTATGTTTTTTAAGTGTACAATGTAGTGAGTTTTGACAGATACTGGCACCTATATAATCATCTTCCCAGATTGTAGAAATTTGTTACCCTCCCCCATGAATTCCCTTGTTATCCTTTGCAGTCTCCCGTCACCCCGCTGCAGACATCCACTGATCAGATTTCTATCACTGTAGATTAGTTTCGCCTATCGTAGAGCTTCATATAAATGGAATCATACAGTGTGTGTCCTGTTCTTGGCTTCTTTAATTCAGCGTTATGTTTTTCATATCCATTCATGTTTTTGTGTATATCAGTAATCCATCCCTTTTTATTGCTAAGCCGTATTTCATTGTTGGATATACCACGATTACTTCCCCAGTGATTAATGATGCTGAGTTTACCCATTCATCTGCTGATGGACATTTAGGTTGTTTTCCACTTCTTGGAAGCTGCTGTGAACATTCATATGCAAGTCTTTTTGTAGACATATGTTTGCATTTTTCTTGGATAGATACTTAGGAGTGAAATTTTAGGATTTGTGTTAAGTGAATATTTAACCTACTGTAGAAAAAAGTGTCAAACTGTTTTCTAAAATGCCTGTACACTTTACACTTACCAGCATCTTGTGAGAGTTCCAGTCGCTCTTCATCCCCATCAGCACTCGGTATTGTCAGTTTTTAAAATCATTCTAGTAGGTGTGAAGTGATATCTCATTGTGGCTTCACTTTGCATTTCCCCAGCGATTAATGATACTGAACATCTTTTCATGTCCTTATTTGTCACCAGTATCTCATATTTGGTGAAGTCTATTTAAATCTTTTTGCCCATTTAAAAAATTGGCATGTGGTCTGTTGCTATAAGCGTTCTTTATATATTCTGGATACAAGTGAGTCTATGAATTGTGAGTATATGTGAGTGTATGAATTGAAAATATTCCCTCTAGTTAGTGGCTTGCCTTTTTTTCTTTATGGTGTCTTTTGAAAAGCAAACGTTTTAAATTTTGGTGAAGTTTAATTTCTTACTTTTTTTTTTTCTTGTACAGTTAATGCTTTTTGTGCCCTTCATAAGAAATCTTTGCTTACACTAGAGTCACAGATTTTCTCCTGTGTTTTCTTCTATATCTAGAAATATTATAGTTTTACCTTTTGTTAGGTCTTTTTACGTTTATTATCCATTTTGATCATTTCCTTTGCCTTTCCTCACTGTATGACAGACACAGTAAGAAGGAAAGAATCTGAAATAAAGGTGATCCTCTTAAAAAAAGATATACTGTAGAATAGAAATATTAAGCTTTTTGCTCTCTGTATTGTTGTCTTCATCTAATATTTATTAACTATTCATTAGTAAAATAGGTATCAGTCATGTGCTGCATGTCAGGCACTGGGGATACAGTAATGAGCACACTAGAGAGTGTCCTTGCGCCACAGAGTTTCCATTTCAGTGGAGAGGTGGTGTTTTAGTGAGCATCCATTGTATGCATGGAAAAGTCAAGGAAATGTTACTGCCTTTCTCTCTGATTCCTCATTTGAAAGGAGTATTTCAAATCCTTGTCAATCTGTTTAATCTCACTGTATGGTAGAGCAGTAACCACTTTCCACAAAGGGCCACTGATCTATAGAGAAAAGGGAATCGGCTTCATTTGGCCAGCTACTGTGCAATACAGTGGTATAACTGTACAGGATAGAAAACCATAGTAAGTGATCTCACGCTCCTGTTACTGTTGAGATACAGTGACCAGACTTTGGTTTTTAAAAAAAAAACAAAAAAAACAACAGTTTGTTTTTTTTGTCTCCAATCCTATATTTGATAATATCTTTTTGCTAAAAGAGTTCACTGTTAGCATCTTTACAGAACTCCCAGATCTCTTTCCTGATAGCCAGAGAACCAGGTGTCTCCTATAACTAACCAATTATATTCCCTAAAGCCAGTCATACTTTGTGTTAATGATACCACCATTCTTCAAGCCACCTTAAGTATCAGTAATAAGTGGTGTTTACTATTAACATTTATAAACTAATACAAATATTAATAACCAGATAATAAGTGGTGTTAGTTTATAGCAGGATGAGATGACTGTGACTGAGGTTGACCTTCGTGGGAGAAATAAAGATTGAACTAGTTCTGAAAGATAAGTAAGATTTTGATGGATGCAAAGAGGGCAGATTAATTTGGATTAACAGATGTGAGGAAGAAGAGATTAAGGATCGGTACATATAGCATTCATGGTGTGATTCCCCTATCATCTATCTGTAGTAGACATCATTAATGCATCATGGTACTCATTCTTGCTGGTAAGACTGGAACTAGATAATAGGGAAAGAAATGTAGGCATCAAGTGGAGAGAGATTTTGAAAGGCATCAGTGAGACTTTGTGAAAATGTCCGATGTAGGAGGTCAAGCTATGGGGCATTTCCTGGGGGGAGTAGGGAAGCCCTTGGTGCAGAGGCTATGAAGGGTTTCTTTTCTTTCTGTCTTTCTTTTTTTTTTTTTTTCTGTGAAGGGTTTCTGCTGCAGCTGTACCGAATGTACAAGCATCTGAGGGCTGGGATAGGCGTCATAACCAGACTCAGAAAAATAGTGCCAGGGGAAGACAGTGCAATTTCTTCTGTCAGGGGGGCACCACTCAGGCTATTTTGGGCTGAGAGAGATCGTAGAATTATACCAGCCACAGAGTTGGGCCACGATTGTGGAGTGAGCAGCAAAGGCAAAAGAACATTGCTCTAGAGATCTGGGAAGTCAGAGGACCACTTGCTCAAGGAGTCCAACTTTTTCTTGCTCTACTACAAAGCCCCCTTCCCCTCATACATCCAGATCCATTTCAGATAGAAAAGCAGGGGAGAGGTGGCTCTCTTAAGAGATCAAGCAATTTTTATTCAAGAGAGTTTAAAGTCATTTAAAGACTTTAAATGATCAGATCTGACTATGTTAAACTGGATGGGAACTTCTGAATGATGTGGTATCAGCAACTGTGAAGTTGTATGAGACCTTCATGTGAGTAAAGGGTACCAGTCAGCTCATCTCCCAACTTTGATGACAAGGCAGGACTGAATGTGGAATGCTGCAGGCCTGTGCACCTGTTGCCAGGAAGAGCTGATTGGGCCCATCTAGGCAGGTTAGGATAGGTGCCAGAGGAGTCTGCCTGAGACTCTCCCTCTCCTTCTCCCCCAACTCACACACACGCTCTCTCTCTCTAAAATAAATCTTTAAAGAAGTAACTATGTTTACATGGTGATCTTAATGATTTTGAGGTGATCATGTGGAAGGTAAGAAGAATGTTTCAGGCAGAGGGAACAGATCACGGAGCACCTTGAAATCCATGATAAGGTGTTTATAGTTCATCCTATAAAGGGGAGGCCAGTCTAGGGTTTTACGAAGAGGAGTGAGTTGGCCAGTGCTGCATTTTGGCTGTTTTATAGACATATTGGAGAGGATCAACACTAGGCTCTGGGAGACAAGTTAAAGGGCAGTTACATTGGTTCAGATGAAAGATGATGGTGGTTTGCCCTGTGTAGGGTAGAGCAGTGGAGAAGTGGATGGATTTGAGGGAATATTTTGGAGGTCTATCCAGCAAGACTTAGATGTGGACAGTGAGGGAGATGAGAATTCAAGGATGGCTTTGAGGTTTTGGCATGAGCATGTAGGTGGATGATGGTGCCAGTTCCCAGTAAGAGAACTTTGGGGTGGGAAAATCATGTGTCTGATTTTGGACATTGAGTTTGAAGTGCTTGCAAGTCCATCAAGTGAAGAGATCCAGTAGGCAATTGGATATATTAATGTAGAGCTGACAGAATCCATGCTTGGCACATGGAGATAGTTATTGGAGTTATGCATGGGTATAGATAGAATTATTGAGAGTTGAGTGGAGAAAAAAAAGAAAATTAGGAATAAAGCCTCCAGGAATACCAATGAACCCAAGGGACAGGCAGAGGAGGAAAAGCCAGTAAGAGACTGAGAGAGAGCTACCAGGTGGTTGGAAGAAACCTATGGTATGGTGGTGTCACAGAAGGTGTCCCACTACAGTCTATTGTAGAGAAATGTCGGAGTGTTTGGCTGGACTCCTGGCGCTGCTGAAGTTACCTATAATATTTGATAGGGTGGGTGGGCTACAGAGGATCAGAGGAGTAGACCCAGAGTTCCCAGGCACCTTAAATGTCTCCTTAATAACATGGCAGCCTTCTGCCTGTCAAATCTGAAGAAACCTGGACTCCGGGAGGTAGCAGGGGCTCAGAGGAAGGAGAAGGCTCCCACACAGCTGTATTACCTTCAGAGCTCCACCTTTAACCTGGTCAAGTTCAGCAGGATTCAGGGGAACCCCAGACTATGGACCTGAACCATCCCACAAATTTTGTTACAACCTTACCATTTCCCCAAAGCTGATCCTCACCCTTTTTTCTGTCTTTGCCACTCTGATTCTGATGCCTAATTCGTTCCCCTTGGTTCTTGATCTTTGGTTTAGTTTGGCTAGCTCTCCCTTTCTCAGTGGTAACTTCCATATATACATACTTCTTTTTTAAAAATAATTTTATTTATTTATGAGAGAGAGAGCATGAGCACGAGCAGGGGGAGGAGCAGAGGAAGAGGGAGAAGCAGACTCCCCACTGAGCAGGAAGTTTGACCCCAGGACCCTGGGATCATGACCTGAGCCAAAGGCAGACGCTTAACTGATAGGCGCCCCACCATATATACATACTTCTAATAACCCCTATGCATGGCTGGCAAGCCCCAGATGCTGCCTCTTTATATACTGCCCGAATAAGCAGTCACCACAGAGAATGGCCCAGGACTACAGATACCTAGAGGTGTTAGTGGCTCTGACCCGTAGAAGTTTTGTTTTCTTCAACCATCTCCTTTTCTCCTGTTTTGCTTGTCTGAAGCTTGCTTGCTTATTTATTTATTTATTTATTTATTTTAAGATTTTTTGTTTATTTATTGACAGAAAGAGGGAGAGAGAGAGCAAGCACAAGCAGGGGGAGGGTGAAGTAGGCTCCCCACCAAGCAGGGAGCCCGACATGGGGCTTGATCCCAGGACCCTGGGATCATGATCTGAGCTGAAGGCAGACGCTTAACGACTGAGCCACCCAGGCGCCCCATTGAAGCTTATTTATTAGCTAGATGTTAAAGACTTATTCTACCCTTTGACAAATCTTGGCTTTTATTGCTATTCTAAGCTACTATCTGGCTCTAGTCTTGCTCATGGCCATAAGGGTTTTGAAAACCTTTTCTATGGAGTAATATTCTGTGGAGCTTGCTAACACGTGCTTTCTTTCCTGCTGGGATCAGTCAAAAATTAATAAAAAGTTCTATCTTCCTATTCCAAAAGTCTATAACCTCTTTGTTCTGTGTATTGGGTCTGAGGAATGCCTATAGCCCTTAAATTATTTCAGGACCTATGATTAATATACTGTAGGTCTAAATAATAAATTTGCATGCTCCCTGTTGCTTGCAGATTCATATAGGAAAAGTTTAAGGGCAGAAATCTGATTGGAAGGGGAGGGAGGGAGTTAGAAGGTTTGTCTTGAAGCTGAGTCCACAAGAGTAATGTGATCAGCTGACTAGGAATGACTACCAGCAAAATAATAAAAGATGTGATTAAAAAAAAAATGTGCTTTCTTCATTTAAGTGAGTTTTATAAATGTAGAGTCTAGAGCCTTAAAAAAAAGCTTCTGTTGGCCAATTAATTCATTTACTTAGTTTTTTCCTTCCTCCAAACAAGGTATACCATTACCTGAGAATTTCAAAGACATGCTTTGCTCGCTTTTCTAATATTTATGTATTTTTATTTGGTTTACTTTATGAAGAGGGGGAAGGAATTCATTGCCACCTATGCCGACAACTCTTCCTCAGATCCTCCAAGCAATCTTTTCCTTGGTGAGTTATGTAAAATTCTAATCGTTACTGTTGCACAATACCAAAATACCTTTTATATGTAGCAGTGACAGCACACATGCCCACACCCAGTGGAACAAGGTCATGTTCCACCTGAAATTATCTACATTGAGTGACGGGTGATGATGCCATGACTGCAGGTGAACTCACCAAGGAAATGAGCATGGAAAGAAGAATGCAGAGAGCTGAGGACCAGGGTGGTGGCGGGGGCTGGGGGAAGCTTACAGTTCAGAGGAGGAAGAGGATCTTCACCACAGTAAGAGATTAGTGGACACTGAGATGGGAGGGTAACTAGGCGAAGGCGCTGTGGTAGAAGTCTTGAGAGTTTCAAGAACAAGGTGGTGGTGAACAGTGTCAAATGTCATTGAAATATAAACAGAGGAACTTACTGTCATGTGTAAGCCAGGGACGTCTCTGTGTGCTTCCTCATCTAAATCCCTTACAAAAATTTTACACTAGATGATTCAATTAGAGCTGCACACTAAGTGTAGTGCAGTTGTATAAAAGAAGTATGAAGTGTTTTAAGTAAATATACTGGTAATTTATACATAAAAACTCCCATCAGTTTTATCTGGTATATTTGTTAAATGGAAACTAAAGACCTATTTCAGTGAAATTAAAAAAAATCTTTTGGGGGCGCCTGGGTGGCTCAGTCAAGTGTCTGACTCTTGATTTCAGCTCAGATCGTGATCC
Organism: Eumetopias jubatus; assembly: GCF_037043125.1. Taxonomy (NCBI): domain Eukaryota; kingdom Metazoa; phylum Chordata; class Mammalia; order Carnivora; family Otariidae; genus Eumetopias; species Eumetopias jubatus. Next base: position 59,058,877 of record NW_028274821.1, read on the forward strand.
CAGGGTGGTGAGATCGAGCCCCACGTTGGGCTCCATCCTGGGCGTGGAGCCTGCTTAAGATTCTCTCTCTCCTTTTGCCCCCACCCCCTCCCTCTCTAAAAAAAAATACTTTTCTTTCTTTTTATTATTATTTATTTATTTATTTTTTTTATTATGTTAGTCACCATACAATACATGATCAGTTTTTGATGTGGCGATCCATGATTCATTGTTTGCGTATAACACCCAGTGCTCCATGCCGTACGTGCCCTCCTTAATACCCATCACCGGGCTAACCCATCCCCCCACCCCCTCCCCTCTAGAACCCTCAGTTTGTTTCTCAGAGTCCACAGTCTCTCATGGTTCATCTCTCCCTCTGATTTCCGCCCCCTTCATTTTTCCCTTCCTTCTCCTAATGTCCTCCATGCCATTCCTTATGTTCCACAAATAAATGAAACCATATAATAGTTGACTTTCTCTGCTTGACTTATTTCACTTAGCATAATCTCCTCCAGTCCCATCCATGTTGATATAAAAGTTGGGTATTCATCCTTTCTGATGGCTGAGTAATATTCCCATTGTATATATGGACATCTTCTTTATCCATTCATCTGTTGAAGGGCATCTCGGCTCTTTCCACAGTTTGGCTATTGCGGACATTGCTGCTATGAACATTGGGGTGCATATGGCCCTTCTTTTCACTACATCTATGTCTTTGGGGTAAATACGCAGTAGTGCAATTGCTTTCCTTAAAAAAAATCTTTTGGTATCCTTTCATCTCTGATACCTTTTTAAAAAATCTCGTAATTTTTTCTTATTACAAGAGTAATACATATCATTGAAAATAGAGTTATATAGGGGCGCCTGGGTGGCTCAGTCGGTTGAGCATCTGCCTTCGGCTCAGGTCATGATCCTGGGTCGGCTCAGGGTCCTGGGATCAAGCCCCATGTTGGGCTTCCTGCTTATGGGGGAGTCTGGTTCTCTCCCTCTCCCTCTGCCGTTCCCCCTGCTTGTGCTCACTTTCTCTCATTCTCTCTCTCTCAAATAAATAAATAAAATCTTTAAAACACATCTTAAAAAAGGAAAAAATACAGTTATATGTAAAAGTCTAAACCATACTATCCCCAAGAGATAGCCATTCTCAACACTTGGATTTATACTGTTCCAGATTTCTACTCTGTATGTGTGTGTGTGTGTATTTTTAATGAAACTTGGCTTGTTCCATACATGTTTCAACTTTGTTTTCACTTAGTGATGTGTGGTGAACAATCTTTGATATCATATATATCTGAAACAATGTTTAATGGGCTGCTCAGATTAATTATGTGTGAATATAACATAGTTTAATTATATAGTGCCCTATTATTAGAAATTTAGATCTTTCTTGATTTTTTTTTATTAGTATGAACAATGCTGTGTTGGGGATCTTTGAGGCTAAATCTATGATTGGTTTCTTTAGCTAAATTCTTGAAGTGGAATCGATGGATTAATGGTAAACTTTTTTTTATTTTATATTTATTTATTTTGGTAAAAATATTTTAAAGATGTTTGATGGAAATTGTCACGTTGCTCTCTAAGGTTGTATCAGATTTAGGGGCGCCTTGCTGGCTCAGTAGAGCATGTGACTCTTGATCTTAGGGTAATGAGTTCAAGCCCCACATTGGATGTGGAGCCTACTTTGAAAAAAAAAAAAAAGAAGGGGCACCTGGGTGGCTCAGTCATTTGGGCGTCAGACTCTTGGTTTTGGCTCGGTTCATGATCTTGTGGTTGTGGGATTGAGCCCCAGTTTGGGCTCTGCGCTTAGTGTGGAGTCTACTTTAGGTTCTTTCTCCCTCTCCCTCTCACTCATTCTCTCTCTAATAAATAAATAAATAAATCTTTAAAAATAAAATAAGAATGAAAAATTATCCTCATTATTGAAGTTGTACCAGATTGTACTCCCACAGGCTGTGTATGAGAGTACCATTTTCCTGCACGCTTGCTAATATTAGGTATTATTACTAAAAATTTTTTCTACAGGTCAAAAAAGTAGTCATTGTTATTTCAATTTTAAAGCCACTATAAAAAATATATGTATATGGTAAATATACTAGTGGTAAATACTTATTCTTTGAAGATAAATTTTATTTAAAAAGCTAAAAATTATTCTGAATTGATTTAATGAAGTGAATGAACAGTCTGCATACTATTGTTTTTGACTGAACGTGGATGTGACTCTGAAGTGATCGTATCCTAGATCTGTCACTTACTGGGTAGTCTTGGGCAATTGGTTAACATCTCTAAGCTTCAGTGTCTTGACCAAATGGGGACTATAATAGTACCTGTCTTAGAGGATTGTTAGGCAGATTAAATAAGGTACTAGATGCAAAGTTCATGGCCCAGTAGTTGACATATGGCAAAAATAAATATTAACAATAATTATCGGTGAGACTGATTTTCTTGTGTGACTCTTAAGCTGAAAGGAGCATCAAAAGTGGAGTTGCAGGAACACTATTTTTTTAAAAAAAATTTTGCTTATTTTTATTTTAGAGAGAGAAAGATCGCACAAACAGGGGAGGAGCAGAGGGAGAGGGGGATAATCTGTAGCAGACTCCATGCCGAATGCAAAGCCCGATGCAGGGCTTGATCCCAGGACCCTGAGATCATGACCTGAGCTGAAACCAAGAGTCAGTCGCTCAAATGACTGAGCCACCCAGACCGCCCCTCAGGAACAGTTTTTAAAGATATCATCTTAGGAGTAATCATCTAGACTCTGAAGGATAGTGTTCTTCCCATCAACAAATACTGTAGGTGCTAAGGGGGTCCAAAGATGAATAAAAAGTGTCTTCTGTTTTCAAGTAGCTTACTGCCTAGCAGGAAGAATGAGATATACCCATATTACTCTTATATGAGGCCAAAAGTGAAAGCCTCCATGGAAGAGAGGCAGATAAAACACTGTGAAGTTTCAAGTAAAAGACAATTCTCTACAGAAGGCAGCACTTGAACCAGACCTTGAAGCATTAGGATTCGAATATGCAAAACATGGGATGGGAGTGGGGAGGGTATTCTTGGCCGAAGGAATCACCTGAGCAAGAAGGCAAAGTAAAGCTGGAGATGGAAATGTAGGCATTATTAACCTCTGGCACTAGCTAAAATCGTGGAAGTGGGTAAATACGTAATTGCATAGTCACAGACTTGGACATGCAGAGATTTTAACTTTTGTTTTTGGAACTGATGTCCTCCCCCCGCCCCCCCCAACTGATAGAAGAAAACTTAGTGTTGTATGTTTCTGGTATATTTGGTTCAATTCAGTGGTGTGTGTGTGTGTGCATGCGTGCGTGTGGAAACTAAGATTCATGATTTATAACTCCCAGTCCAATTCAAAGCTCCATCTCTGGGCTTTCTGCCTGTTCCCTGCCTATTTGGTTCTATCTGTCAGAACTTGTACACAGCCAGGTCCTTATAGGGGAGGCTTATACTCTTGTTATTGGTCTCTTCTTAGTTGTTTCCTCTCTCTCTGCAGCAGCTTGTCATGCCCGCCCCTCTGCCACAGTTGGTTCTAAGATGATTGCCAGTGGTGGTTTTGATGGATGATGATTTTGATGGATGGTGCTTTAGCTTTTTCCATATATGGATAACCCTTTGGAAATATATCCACTGTAAACCTTACCACCAGCAGGTGACCCCTGCACATCCTATTGCTCTTTCAGAGACCCTTAGGGTTGGCACACCAGCTCACCTTCCCTTCTAAAGCCCACAACTACCTCCGGGCCCGTGTGAACTTTTCCCTTTTCTCCACTCCTGGGTCCTCAGATGACTCAGCTTCCAACCCCCTGCACCCCCATAGAAACATGTGATGCACCATCCCCGAGAAGCTGGCCACTGGAGCTGTGGACAAGGCGGGCTACACAGAGTCATCACTGGATGACCCAATTGGCAGACTAAGTGTGTGCTTAGGGTACCAGCAAAGCAGGGCTATCAAATAGATTTAGAGGATAAGATTTGATGTATTTTTTAAAATGTGAAAGTAATTACTTTAGAAAGAAACCAATTTATTATACTTCGTGTAAAGGGTTGATTTTATTTATTTGGGGGGGTGGAAATGGAGTACTATAATCTTTCAGTGCTTTGGGTTTCTAAAGGCTTTCTAAAGACCCTGTGCAGGTCCACTCTTTGACTCATCCCAGATTTTAAGGAGAGATTCAGTTATGTCCTTTAGCCCCTTCCCCATATTATCCTGAGGACCAGAAGTAGGAAGCCCATAATGCTCCCATCTCTCTCATTTCCCCAAACTCTTTTTCTGTCCTGTGTTCTTTTGGGAAAAGAGGAAAATCAGTTCTTTCTCTGCACTTCTCTGCATAACTCATCTGGACTCACACCGATAGCAGACAACTTTGAACTTAGCAGATTTTGGAATCAGGGTCTTTGCTCTTCATACAAGTAAATTCATTTTTGATTTAGTTGCCACATTTAGGGTCCAGCCAGGAAAACAGAAATCACTCTAAGTGTTTAAACCAGAGGGAATTTCATCCAGAGAATCAGCTATAAAAGTGAAGGAAGAGTTGAGAAGCCATTCAAGGAAAGGTGAGGCAACCCAGAGATTTGCAAGAGCAGGAATCTTCTGTCATCTCTAGATGGAAGGAACAAGGGGAGGAAGCCCAGACGCCAGGGTGGGTGAGAAGCTGGAACTTTGGAGGGCCAGCCTAGGGCCGCTGGAGCCATCGGTGTCAGCTTCTGTCAGAGCTGCTGGCCAAGACGCAGGGAGGAGGGGAACAGAATTTTGGCTTCTGGCTTCCTCCTGACTCCAGTCTTCTGCCAGTGCCTCTCATGGACTGAATTCGGCAGGACTCAGTCTGTGAGTGTCGGCCTCCCTGGAGAGGGAGACGAGTGGATCGGGTAAGAAACAGACCAAGGACTGACTGGGGTGGGTGGGACATAATCAGGTAATCACTTTGCCACATAAATGGGCTTTTGTCTCTTCCTAGTTAGTATACTTCTTAAGGGTGGGTGAGGCAGGGAACTGTATTCTCACTTAACTTTGTATCTTCTGAAGGCCCATCAACAAATATTTGTTCTATTGAACTGAACTTCACAGTTTCTAAACTCTTTTGGTCACGTGTCACTGACCAGCTCCTCTTTTCAGACTTTGCAATGAAGAGATGAAAAGTTGAAAACCTTGTGCACTGTTATAAAAATGAACACATTCTTTTAAAACACTTCACCTTCCAGAAGATGACCTCAGACTGCTGGTGGTGGGGTCTAGTTCATTTTTGAACAGGAAATATCAGGAATATCCCTGATAATTACTATCATAATTAACACGTATACAATGCTTGACAATTTACAAAGTACATTTACATTTGTTTTCTTTATGAGGAGGTTTTAGTCTGGGGATCCTGGAATCTGTTTATTTGACCCCTGTCAGGTTAGTGTAAAGCTTAGATTTGAAAGAAAAACATTAGGGTTCTTTTCTTCTGAACCTCACATGATGGACAACCTTCTATGCCCTTTTTGTTAGACAGTTTAGTTCCTCTCAGTAGCTGACGAGGGCTAGGTTCTCAGCTGTCATTTGGCTGGAGACGCCCGCATCAGGTTACCACTCCATTTTTCTCTTTCAGGGACCTAGCAGGTGTTTGAGGACGATGACTGACTCATCTACTCACATGGAGTAGTCATGTAGTCATACATATCACACTTGTTGTTTTTAGCGCCCTGTTCTCATCTGACTGTCCATGACTGTACTTATGTGTTTTAATAATCAGACTCAGTCCTCAAGAAAGTCTAAATCAGCCTTACAGTTTGTGTCCGGTGTTTGGTCAAGATTTGCTCTGTGGAAAAGCAGACTGCTTTCATGACTCTATTCTTGGGCCAGAGATACCCCAACCAATCTTAGTTTTGTTTTTATCACATTATACATGAAGTTATCTAAATCATGTTTGGAGAGTTTAAGTGCCCATTTCTTGTAAAACATTCTAGTCCTAAGATCTGCTAATATTGGATTACACTTTTTCATAAAACTTCATTATCTTTTTGCCCCAAGTTACTGGTTTTCAGAAAAAGCCTCTGAAGCCCTTGTCTTAGTGCATTCAGGCTGCTTTAACAAACCACCACAGACTGAGTGGCTTATAAACAACAAATATTCATTTCTTATAGCTCTAGAGGCTGGGAAGTCCAAGATCAAGGTGCCGGCAGATTCTGTGTCTGGTGAGGACCTGCTTCCTCATAGACAGTGATCTTTTTGTTGTGTCCTCACATGGGTGAAGGAGCTCTTTGGGGTCTATTTTATAAAGGCACTAATCCCACTCATGAGGACTCACTCTCATGACCTAATCACCTGCCAGAGGTCCCACTTCCTAATACCATCACCTTGGAGGTTAGGATTTCAACATAGGGATTTGGGAGGACACAAACATTTAATCTACAACAGCTCTGATGTCACCATTCCACCCTCTAATAATTTAAATATTCCTAGTACAGTTATGAGGAACTCATATGTGGATTTACCTGTTTAAGGAAATGCCATCTTTCTCTTTGATGTCCCATTACCTTCCTGTAAAACATTTAAAGTACCAAGTACCCTATATCAATATTGTATTTTTAACACTTTCTGTTTATGATTAATATTAATTTTCAACTGAAGTTTTTGAGTAATACTTGCACATGTTACAAAATTAAAGAAATACAAAATGATATATAATAAAAAAAAATCTGTCGCTTCTTGCCCCTTAGATACCTCATTCCTCTCATGGAGGCAATCAGTGTTACTGATTTCTAGTCTAACAACTATATTTTAAGGCATAATCAAATACTTGGTCCTTTTTCTGAAGTCCCTCAATTATTTGTTATATTTACTATATAGAAGGATGCATTATGGCATGATACTGAAAAGTAAGTTGAATAGTGTTAAGCAATCAGAATAGTTTGGATTAAACATTGCATTTAGAAAACTGGCATCTGGCATGGACTGCTTCTGGGTATATGCATATCCCTAAATGTCTGACTTTCTAGCATTACTTTACCTGCATAAATACCACTCCTTCCTCCTACGTATACAAACAATCAACTGTTACCTTCCTGCTTGCTTTCTCTTAGCCTAAAATTTGTTTATCTGGGGTCCTTTGGCCCCTTCCGATGTTTTAAGAGATCCTGGATCTATGTGCCCCTGAAATGATATGCAAAATTTTGTGTGTAATATGTATATGTGCCTTTATTTTTTTAATTGGGGGGAAATTGGGGCACCTGAGTGGCTCAGATGGTTAAGTGCCTGCCTTTGGCTCAGGTCATGATCGCGGGGTCCTGGGATCAAACCCTGTGTCGGGCTCCTGACTCAGTGGGGAGCCTGCTTCTCCCTCTCCCTCTGCCTCTCCCCCTGCTCATGCTCTCTCTCTCTCTCTCTCTCTCTCTCTCTCTGTGTCTCAAATGAATAAATAAAATCTTTAAAAAAAATTGGGGGGAAATTATCCATGGCTTTTATCTGATGTTCTATCCACAGTCTGTGTCTGTCTTCTTTATTCTGCCTGAACTTTTTTTTTCTTAAATATTTTATTTATTTATTTGAGAGACAGAGAGAGAGAGCTAGAGAGCACAAGTGGGGGAGATGGAGAAGCAGGAGCCTTCAGGGAGCCTGATTCGGGGCTTGATCCCAGGAGGGATCTGAGCCGAAGGCAGATGCGTAATCAACTGAGCCACCCGGGCACCTGATATTCTGCCTGAACTTTTAACTCCTGGTTCTTTCTCTCACTCAGAAGATGACCTTGCCTCCTTATTTAGGAATGCAGCTTAGCTGCTTATTTCATACAACCTTTCATTCAGTTCGGCATATTGTAGCAGATATTGAGTTGAGTCCTTCCTTTTGCCCTGTAATTGGTGACTAGGGTCCAAAGATGGGGACAAAGGAACACTAAGTAACACACATTCTAGAGAGAGTTGCTAGTAATTGGGATCAGTCACCCTCTCCAGGGCTTACAAAGAAGTATCAGAACTGGCCCTGGTACCTCCAACCACTAACCCCACCCGTTCCTCATTACCCCACCTCACTCCCAGTCTATATAAGATATAAGATGACTCAAGGGGGAGGGAGTCATGACCCTAGCAGGGAATACTTTCCCGTCCTTTAGTCCCCACACCAAGCAAGAAGCTGTCAAAGAGAGTCTGCATAAAGGAGAGACTGATTTCTCATTTCCTGGTTAGATTATTTGGACAGTGGATTTGTTCAGCTCTGCATTTATCTGAGAAGAGGAAAGGCAATTAGAGAGAGGTGGAAGGACAGGGAGGGGGGGTTAGCAGTGGAATAACCTTTATTCCTTCTGTTTGGCTTAGCAAGGTTATTTGTGTTTCTTGTGGTCAAAGGGACCTGAGAAGGATAGCTCACTTCATCCATCTTTCTGGTAGCCCATACGAGAGGCTGTCTACTGGACAGAAGTTAGGTGGGTTAAGGGAAATGACTTGGAACAGGATTGTCTACATTAGGGCACAACTCAGTGGAGAGTCCTCATGGGACTTTATAAAGAACTCACTGTATGAGTTCTTCCAGCAACAGGCTGGAATGGCCTATCATCCACAGCCAGGAGTGGTTTGCAATAACTACCTCATTTAGTAAAGAGACAGTTACTTCTTTCCTTTCTGCTCTCCTCCTGGTTCCCAACCCCTGAAGAGCTAGAACCTTCCTAGAGAACCTTCTAGAGAACTAGAAGAAGAAGAAGAGGAGAAGCCATAGAGGGGACCATACTCCCCTTCCAACTTCAGGTTCCTTAAGCCACAGCTCAAGCTTGGGCTGGAAGAAGGGAGGAGATGAGTTCTCACTGGACCTGAGATGGGCTTTTAAACCAGTTGGATTGGATTGAGTTTTTACAAAACCTAAAAGGGAACAGAGAGTTATAGAATCTGTCCATGCTGGTGAGTGAGAAGGAGAATTTGTCATGGCAGAGATCAAGACTGTGACAGGATGGGAGGTTATGTTTATGCCCAACTGAGTTCAGTGCTCAACAAAGAAGTTAAACTTACCTACCTATCACTAATTCCATCCTTGAATCCATTGTCCCATCTTTCCCTGCCATCTCAGAGGAAAGAACTCCTTTTCTTGTAAAGCGAATCTCTTCATCTGTACTCTTGTTTATTCATTGATAAAACATTTCTATGACATCTAAAATGTCTTGCTCGTGTTAAGGTACAAAGATTAACCATGACAAAATTATTTCCCTCATGGAATTCACAGTCTAGCGGGGTAGGTAGAAAGTAACTACCTACTTTTTTTTTTTTTTTAGATTTTATTTATTTGTTTGAGAGAGAGAATGAGAGAGATAGAGAGAGCACATGAGAGGGGATAGGGTCAGAGGGAGAAGCAGACTCCCCGGTGAGCAGGGAGCCCGATGCGGGACTCAATGCCGGGACTCCAGGATCATGACCTGAGCCAAAGGCAGTCGCTTAACCAACTGAGCCACCCAGGCGCCCACCACTACCTACTTTAAAGACAATGTAGGCAGTGTTACAAAAAGTGGCCTGAAAGTCCTCAAAGCTGAGTGGTTAGTCAGAAGGCAAGGAAAGAGAAGACCTTTCAGGCTGTTGGAAAAACCGTGGGCATGGACTAGTGTGGCTCACTTAGGGAACTACAGATAGTTCTGTATGTTTCGAAGGCATTTTGGCTGCAGAGGAGGCTGGAAAGAAAAGCCGGCACCAGACTCTGATGGGCTAATGAGCTTGTTCTCTATCCTGTAGGCCAGCAGTTCATAACAGCAGTGCTACTGCTCGTGGAGGGGCATTTTGGACATTGGTGGGACATTTTTCGTTGCTATAGTGTTGGGAGGTGGGTGCTACAGGCCTTTTAGTAGTTGGGGCCACAGATGCTAGACTTCAATGGGAGAGTAGATCCACATAAGTAAGGATACTGTTTTAAAGCAGGTATTTCCTTTTCTACCTATGCTACTAGGTCATGCATTCCACAAGAGAAGGAATTTGGTCTTGTCAATCTTTGTACTTCAACACTGGCAATATATTTTGGTTGTCAAAAGCCCTGGATTCTTCATGATTTAGATCTCCTGAGTTCTGTAAGATTTACAAATGTTCCACCAAACATTTGTGTAGGGTATCATATATAAATAAATTTGGTCTGTTATTACTTATCCTAACACTGGTGTTTAATCTAGTTTTTTTTTTTTAATGGGATGGCTTCTGATCTTCTCTTAAATCCTTATTTACTCATTCCATATAATTAGGTGCAAACATATTAGTGCTTCCTTGAGTGTTCTATCATAGTCCTGTCCAACCACTTATGTATTGAAATACCTATTATTTTACCACCAGTTATGGTCTTTTATTTGTTTTCTGTTACAGCTAGGACATTTTATTAGTGTTTTGAAATTATGTGTATAGATAGCTTATCTATGAATTTCATTTTAGGTTAGTAAGTTGCTATTATTTAAAATATATTTTTAAAGATTTTATTTATTTATTTATTTGAGAGAGCGAGAATGAGAGAGAGAGCATATGAGAGGGGGAAGGGTCAGAGGGAGAAGCAGACTCCCCGCTGAGCAGGGAGCCCGATGCGGGACTCGATCCCAGGACTCTAGGATCATGACCTGAGTCGAAGGCAGTCGCTCAACCGACTCAGCCACCCAGGCACCCCTTATTTAAAATATTTATTAGCAGAAGGGAGACTAACATCTGATAGGATCAAGAGTCACTATGTAGCCATTGATTTTCAAAGTGTTGTTTTATTTTATTTTTTAAAGTGGGCTCCATGCCCAGTGTGGGGCTTGAACTCACGAGTTGCATGCTCTTCTGACTGAGCCAGCCAGGTGCCCCTCAAAGTGTTATTTTGAGCCACAGACCTCCAGCTTGTTTGCTCATAGCTCCCTAAAATAATAATAACTCCCTTATACAATTTTAAGTTGAAATCTCACATTTATAATCCAAGCTTACCTTTATATATTGTTAATAGGCGATGGAAAACATCATTTTACAAGTTGCAATGAACTGAGGGTTGACTGTAATTGTAACATATCTCATGGTGATTCAATAAAGTAGACTTTTAGCTATCTTATAAATAAAGCACACTAAATACTAAACAAGTTAACTGTTTACCCGTGGTTTTTATTTAATGTATCTGAATTTTTTGATGACCTACAGAACTTTCCAGTTACATTTTTTTGGTTTATTTAAGTTAAGTTACTGTGGTATAATTTATATATAGTAATATCCAATTATTTTAGTGTATTTCAGTTACTTTTAAGACAAAATATGTCACTAATGTATCCTCCTTTGGCTAATGAATCCCAGCCTGGGCTAAACATGCCATTTCCTTTCTCTTTCCTTTTTTTTTTTTTTTTTAAGATTTATTTATTTGGAGGGGGAGGGGCAGAGGGAGATGGAGAGAGTCTTTTTTTTTTTAAGATTTTATTTATTTATTTGAAAGAGGATGAGAGAGAGAGAGAGAGAGAGAGAGCGCACATGAGAAGGGGGAGGGTCAGAGGGAGAAGCAGACTCCCTGCTGAGCAGGGAGCCTGATGTGGGACTCAATCCTGGGACTCCAGGATCATGACCTGAGCCGAAGGCAGTCGCTTAACCAACTGAGCCACCCAGGCATCCCAAGATGGAGAGAGTCTTAAGCAGACTCTGCACTGAGTGTGGAGCCCAACGCAGGGCTCGATCTCAATCATGATTCTGACTGAGATCACAAACTGACCTGAAACCAAGAGTTGGACACTTAACCAACTGCACCACCCAGGCGCCCCTAAACATGCCATTTCCAGTGCTGTTTTACCCTTTACAGAATTATGTGTATGGAGGGAAAAGGCAGGAAGCCCTATCAACTTAAGTCACCTTGATTCATCTTTAAAAGTTTTCCTAGATCGGAGTGCCTGGGTGGCTCAGTTGGAAGAGCATGCAACTCTTGATCTCAGGGTCATGAGTTCAAGCCCCACATTGGGTATAGAGATAACTCAGATAAATAAATAAATGAGTAAACTTTGGGGCACCTGGGTGGCTCAGTTGGTTAAGCGACTGCCTTCGGCTCAGGTCGTGATCCTGGAGTCCCGGGATCGAGTCCCACATCGGGATCCCTGCTCAGCGGGGAGTCTGCTTCTCCCTCTGGCCCTCTTCCCTGTCGTGCTCTCTTTCTCTCATTCTCTCTCTCTCAAATAAATAAATAAAATCTTTAAAAAAAAATAAAAGTTTTCCTAGATCAATGTCTTCATTTATGTATCCCTTTGCTTGGTGTCCCAGCATTTTTCACACCCCAGAACAACTCCTCATAATTAGCTTTGGCATGAGAGAGGGACATGGCTTTCTTTTGTAAAGTGGGAGGTCTGTGTGAGCACAAGATCATTCTTTGGTAGATCAATTTTAGGAAAGTACATATGGAAGACGAGGATCTGGAAGTGGATTCCTTGAAACCATCTTACATACATACACTTTGGAAAATCTGTGCTGCCCCCATTTGAAGGGTAGAGGCCCAGAGGCTTGGGGGCTGTGTGTGAGAAGGCAGTAAAGGCAGGCGGGAGGGGGTCTGGGCCTGCCCCTGCTATTGCATCTGGAACAGCTGCACTTCATTTCTGTTTTACATTTAAGTTTGTGTTTGAAGGAAGAGTTTTGATGCTAAAAATAACAGTTTTGAAAAACACATCTTCCATGGGGAACCGTTTAAGAATTTTGAGCAGGGAAGCGGCATACTCGGGTTTTTGTTTCAAAAGGTCACTTTGGCATCTGAGCACGTTGTGGAGGATGGCTTGGAGGGAGGTGAGACTAGAGGCCCAGGGAGTTGTCACAGAGGCTGTCAAAACAGTCCTAAGGAAAAATTGTAACAGCAGACAACTCTGGGCTCCATCCCAGAGTGGGGGCATCCACATTAGATGGAGCAGGGGCTTCACGGTTTGCAAACCCCCACCCAGCTGCTTCTCACATTTACATTTTCTGCCTGGCCTTTGCCTGTGTGCCCCCCACCTTAGAGTCTTTGACTCCTTTCTCTTCCTCCTGTGGATCTAGTCTGCCACCAAGTCCTGTCGTTTCTTCCCTCATATTATCTCATATTTGATTCTGTCTCTCCATTACTCTTCCATCTTCCTAAATCAGGCACTTAGCAGTTCATGCTCGGATTTCTCCAGGAGCCTCAGAATGGTCTTCCTCCTTTTAGTCTGTCTGCCAACCAATTCTACGTTGCCACAGCTGGCTACTCTTTTTGTTTTCCATGACGTATTGTAGCCAGGCAAAAAGAGTACAGTTTTGTCAGATCCTGTTTCAGATTTCTCCTCCTCTTCCCAGTCTTTGGCTTCTCTAGGAAATTCTAAGTAGAGCAAAAGATTTAAAAAGTGATTAATACATTTCCATTCTCTAGAAGCTGTTGTGGTGGTGTTTCCTTTGCTGCTTCTTTTTTTTTTTAGAATTTATTTATTCAAGAGAGACAGAGAGAGAGAGAGAGAGAGAGAGAGTGAGTGGTGGGAGGGGGCGGGAAAGAAGAGGGAGAGAGAGAGAATCTCAAGCAGACTCCCCACAGAGCACGGAGCCCGATGCTGGGATCCTTCCCAGGACCCTGAGATCATAACCTGAGCTGAAACCAAGAGGTGGACGCTTAACCGATTGAGCCACCCAGGCACCCCTCCTTTACTTTTTATGTGACGTATTTATGGTGCAGGGAACTTATGCCTCTTTTTCTCAGTGAAAGACTGTGTGAAGAAAGTAGACTTTTAAGTGGAGTGGAGAAAGAAGTATAACAGAAAATATTATATCTGAAGCTTTATGTTATCAGGTGCTCCCAGTGGGTGCTAAGTAATTACTGGGGTTGGTAATAATGGTGAGGGGTGGTATTAGGAACATAGTACCTATGTTCCTAATACCAGTATATGTACCTGGGAAAACAGGCCACGTGTGGAAGAACAATGGAAACCACTGGGAATGCATAGAGGTGGTGATCCAGGCTTTGATGGAGTAGATGGGTAAAAAATAGGGTTCACCTGGAGCTTGAATTATCATGAAGATAAACATATGCAGTTGCTTTTCCTGACAATTCTTAAACTTCTCAGGAATTCCTTGAAAAACTACCCATGTGGACTGTCTTTTCACAAAACCGGTGTTTCTGGCCCTCAGAGTATGGTACCAGTTCAACTTTCAGCATACGTATCGGGACAGGTACCTTAGAAGCTGGGATCTGATTTGAAAATATTTTAAATTCAAAACCTTTTCAACTTATAAAAGAAAAAATGATTTGTGAATTCAAAGTAAAAAGCCTTGATCCTCTAAACAATAATAGCTGCTCTTGGAGGATATTGAATATTATGAGAAAGTGAACTGGACCCAGGGTCTAGAGCCATCTTGTGCACTGCTGTATAGAGCATGAGGGGAGTAAGGAGGTGGCGGGGAGCGGGCTACATGAGCAATAATGGGGTTTGACCTGTTTTCAGGATTTTGTCTCTCCCTTACTGGGGCTAAAAGAAACAATGCAGAATTTTTGTAAACTCTCTCTTTGCCTTCAATATGTTTCACTTGTATGTATTTCTCTTTTTACACTGCCTCCCCCCCTCCCTTTATTGAAATGCTGCATTTGAAATGTATCTTTTCTCCTTTATTTTATCCTACTTTCCATGGCTGTTCTCTGCCCTCTGTTGGCAGGTTCCTTTGGACCTGTCTGTCTTGTGTGCAGGAGAAAGTTCACAAATAGTTAAAGCCCTTTTCTGCAGATCGGGTCAGTCAAGCAGAGAGAAGGCTGGAAGGTGTGTGGTTTTGTTTTGTTTTTTTCTTGTTTTGCTGGAATCCTTCAGGTTTGGAGGCATGGTCTGGTGTAGAACAAACCTGGTGTGGTCCAGAGTTAGCTGTGAAATCAGGTAAGTTGTAAAACTGTTCAGTGCTGAACTGGGAGTCAGTTTGGGGCCTCAGGCCCTGCCATGGAGAGGATTAGCATGAGCCCAAATCCCATGGTGGTCCCAGAACTCAGCAAGGGTCTTGAGCCTCTTTTGGCCTGCGTGTGACTGGAGGTAGGATTTTTTTTTCCTTTCCCGCTAAGAAACTGGGCATTTTGGAAACCACAGCAGCTTCTAGCAGCTTTGATGCTCGGCAGTTTAGTTCTGAATGAGAAAAGAGGTGTTTGGGCTGGTCCTATCCTAGAAGAAATTATAGGTGGTGTCTGCGAAGTAGTGGAAGGCCATACCAACCCTATAGAGAGAAAGGTGGAGCCTGGGTGGGTGCTGCTCAGGCTAGCAGCGTCTTTAGATTTCTCAGGTTTTCTATGAATTACAGTGGGGTCACCAAATATTACAGCCAAAATCTTTTTGTCCACATCAGTGAGAGCAGTGATCACTTAGATAATGGGAACTTAGATAGTGGGAATATATAGATAACCAAAGTTCTCGTTTATATAATATTTTCAGCCTCTCCTCAAAAATGAAAAAACAAAAACCTTTCACCGGATGTTAATAAGAAACTGCATTAAGCAATTAACTTTTATTTCCCTGCCCTTTCCCACTTGCTAGTATCAGTGGCCAGTTGGAAAGAAGGGGGCAAGATGATTGAAAGTTTAATCCCTAACATAATTAAGAGTTGTTCTTAATATTTAGAATAATGAACTATCATGTACTTGAACTTGTGTGGGAATCTAGGCAACAGAGGTGTTGGTGCTCACTAGGGTCTGCAGGTGTTCCAGAGAGACTTGTCTGGGTCTTTGGTGGCCATTATCCTAAAAGCATGGCTTCATACCATAAGTTCATGAGTTAGCACAGAATCTATACAGAGCGCCACCTTAGAGAATATCTATATAGAGCCTTACCTGGATTCCAGTCTCTGCTATTAAAAAGCCATGTGGGGTTGGGGGAGAAGTGGTTTCCCTCTCTGGAACTTAGTTTTCTGTTAACTTTCTTTTTTTTTTTTAGTAGGTTCTATGGCCAACCTGGGGCTTGAACTCACAACTCCTAGATCAAGAGTCACATGCTCTACCAACTGAACCAGCCTGGGATCCCAGTTTTCAGTTATCTTTAAATAAGGCAATTGAATGATGTATTTATAAGACTCCTCTAGCCCTGAAATTCAGTGATTCTGGCAAAGATTGTGTAAAGATTTGCTTCTCTTATTAAGCTGTGTATAGTTGCTTAAAACATATTTGGTTGATGTGATCTGAAGTTAGAACCTTGTCTTTTTCAGGTTGTCCCATCACCCTTTTGACTGTTTTGTCCTTCTCTTCCTTGCTCAGATAGGACAAAATGCCTTTTTACTAACAGTGTCAGGAGCTGGAATTGGAGTTATCATCCCTCTGTGTTAAAGAAGTCCTAAGGCTTCCATTTCTACTGCACTTGGGGCAAGTTGTTGCTGGGGGCTTGCCTTTGGCCTCTGTGCCCCATGGATTCCAACTACATGCTCCTCCAAGGTAAGGGCTGTGTTATTCAGCTTTTCTTGTATTCATCCCCACAGCTTGTGCAAGTCAGCCAGTGTTCAATAAAGAAATATCACACCTAAGAATAAAATGTCATTGTCCTTAATTTCCCCCCCAAGCCACTAGGTGTCGCCTTCATCTCAGAGAAACTAGGCCCCTCCTCTCTCCCTGCACACCTACACCCCTCCCTCTACTTTTGGAGCTCTCAGCTTCTTGGCACTGTGATTTCTGGAGGAGAGGCTTGAAGGGGGGAGACAAACTGTGGCTCTCAGGAGGGGGAGGAGAATGGACTTATATGCATCTCCTTTATGACCATTTGAGAGAAACTCCCCAAGGTCCCATAGCAGTCCCTCCCAGCAACCATGATATCATCCCTCATAAGCTGTTCTCGGGATCAGATTGGCATGCCAGATATGGGGTATCTGGGGAGAGCCTTCTAGGTTGGAGGCTTGGGAGCAGGATGGAACCCAAGGGGGATACAATGGGCTTCCATTGCCAGGGGGGAATGTTCTGCTTAGTCAGTCCATGAGCTGTTACCAGGTGCAAGCCTGGGCTGTGCAGGGAGACAAAAGAGGAGAGACTGTTCCTGGCCTGGGTCCCTGGAGCAGATGGTGTCCTAGAGGCCTAGCAGGCTATGGAGGGCCTCTGAGGACTTGGGAGACTACAGAAGGGAGCATGGGGAAGGAAGAGGGAGGTTGGAGGGTTGAGTTCTAAGGAAGAAGGAGACCCACCCATGGACTTTGTAAGGACTCAGGAAAAAATCAGTCATCGGAGTCCCTTGGTCCTGGAGGGGCCAGTCTTCCAGGTAGCAGGCATGTCTTCCTGGTGAGGGAGTGAGAGGTTCCTGCAATGGGAAGTGTGCTATGGTTTACTAGGTGGAGGACTAGTGAGGATACCAAATATGTGGGGATTCCTGACTGCTTCCTGGAGACTGGAGTGTTGGAGGGACTCAGGGGAGTAGGGAGGGGACCTTAGGAACAGCAGGATATGCGAGTGGGGAGAAGTTCTGGGCTCGTGGCACTGTGCAAGATGGGCAGAGGGTGGCGGAGTGGGCCAGGGGCTTGGGGGAGACAGGGGTAGGCCCTTAAAGTGAGAGGACGCCCAGGAACCTCGCCGGCCTGAGAGGCCCTTGCGCGAAGCCCCCGAGTTGTCACTGCGTGGGTATGAGACCTGGGATGTCCCTGGGCGCCAGGGAAGGGGGTGGGGGGAGACAGCAGGCGCCGGAGGGTGGGGCCGGAGGGGGAGGAGGAGGGGCCGCGGGGGCGGGGAAGGCGCGGGGCGGGGGCGGGCGTGGGCGGCCTGCCCGGGGAGTCACACTCGGCCGCCGCCGCCGGCGCAGCGAGCGGAGACGGGCCCGGCCGCGGCGACCTGACCTGGACGAGCGGCGCGCCTGGGGGCCCAGGCGGGGGGCGGGAGGAAGCGCCGGGCAGCGCCGGCCGCGCGGGCCCAGGAGGAGCGGAGCAGAGAGGAGCTGGGACACGGGCGGGGCCGCCGCAGCTCCGGATGGGACCAGCGCCCTGGGCCCGTTAGTCCAAGCAGGAGCTTCAGGAGAAGGCTTCACAGGGAGATTCACCCCTGCCTTTCCCTCTCCTCCGGCCCAGGCCTCGCTTCGCTCCCCGCCCGCCCATGGTCCCAGTCCTTCCGCGGCGCGGGCCCCCTCCCACCTTACCCCCTTGGTCCACCTTTTCGCGGCTCTCAGCCCTCCTAGCCCCTTCAGCGGCGAGGTACCCCCGGGCCTTTTCTTTGTACCAGCCTCCCCCCCACCCCCACCCCATCCCAGTCTCGGATCCCCCTTTCCTTCTCAGCTTTATCAGGCTCCTTCACCTCCCACTGTCCCCATCCCTGTCGCAGGCCCCCTTGGTCCCTCCCTTTTCCTGCCACCCTACTCAGCCCTCAGTCCTTGCCCCAGGCTGGTAGACCCACCCCCTACCTCTACCTCTGGGGCTTCCTCCCATCTCCTCCTCTCCCGTCCCCACCACTTTCTGTACCCCAGCCTACCTAGCTGCTCCGCACGTCTCTTCCTGGCCATCTTCCCCCCAGGTTCCGGGCTGGGTGGTGCTTGTGCCTCCCCTGGAGGCCAGAGTGGCGCCGGGGTCTGGGGGTGGCGGGGCTGCTGCTTTCTCCCCATGGCACTGCCATCACTCCTGCTGTTGGTGGCGGCCCTGGCAGGTGGGGTGCGTCCTCCCGGGGCGCGGAACCTGACACTGGCGGTGGTGCTGCCAGAACACAACCTGAGCTACGCCTGGGCCTGGCCCCGGGTGGGTCCTGCTGTGGCCCTGGCGGTGGAGGCGCTGGGCCGGGCACTGCCCGTGGACCTCCGGTTTGTCAGCTCCGAACTAGATGGCGCCTGCTCTGAGTACCTGGCACCGCTGCGCGCTGTGGACCTCAAGCTGTACCATGACCCCGATCTTCTGTTGGGCCCCGGTTGCGTGTACCCTGCTGCCTCCGTGGCCCGCTTTGCCTCACACTGGCGTCTTCCCCTGCTGACTGCGGGTGCCGTGGCATCTGGTTTCGCAGCTAAGAGTGAGCATTATCGTACCCTGGTGCGCACTGGCCCCTCTGCTCCCAAGCTGGGTGAGTTTGTGGTGACATTACACGGGCACTTCAATTGGACTGCCCGCGCTGCCTTGCTGTATCTGGACGCTCGCACAGATGACCGGCCTCACTACTTCACCATCGAGGGCGTCTTTGAGGCCCTGCAGGGCAGCAACCTCAGTGTGCAGCACCAGGTGTATGCCCGTGAGCCGGGGGGCCCTGAGCAGGCCACCCACTTCATCCGGGCCAACGGGCGCAGTGAGTGTGGCCCAGGCTATCTTAGGGTCAGGGGGAGGAGGGGCGCCGCATCCCTGGAGCTCAGCATTGGGAAATAAATGGTGGATGGACGTGGTGGTTGGGGTCAAGAGGCACCTGTGGACAGAGCACCTGTGACGAAGGTGAGGGCGTTGTATTAGGGGAGCCCGTGGATGGCACAGGCAGATATAAACCAGGGATAAGATTTCAGGTAGAATGAGAAGCGAATCCTGTGTCAGGGAAGAATGTGGGATTGGGCGGAAATTGAATTTGGGGAGCAATATGAAACGAGTGCCCTGGAGTAGTGAATGCGTATCCATCTGTGAGCAGAGACTTATTAGACTGGGGCACCAAGAGCCCTTGGTGGCAGAAAAATCGTGAGGACTCCATAAATGAACTTTGGGGTTCAGCAGATTTGTTTGGGAAAGACGGGGTAAAGCTGACACTGAGAGAAATTCTGAGCAAGTCAGTGCCTTTGAGCCTAGGCAAAAGCAGGGCAGAGTGGGGCAGTGAGGAGGGCTGGGTGTGGGGCAACAAGCAGAGCTCTGGGAAGAGGAGGGGCTTAAAGCTGATAGCTCCCTTCCTCTGGGGTCTGGAGTCAGACTCTGACCTCTGCCAGATGGTCCATAAGGCCCCAGGGTACTTATGACATAGACTTCAAGGGGGAGGAATGGGGAGCATATGTTGGGTGGTTGATAGGTTAGGGCACTCTCTTCCTTGCTAAAGATGGAAATGCAGATGGTTCAGAGAGGGGGCTGTGTGGGGACCGGATCCTTTCTCAGAATGCCCCTCTGTCTTGTACCTGTTCCCAGTCGTGTATATCTGTGGCCCTCTGGAGATGCTGCATGAGATCCTTCTTCAGGCCCAGAGGGAGAACCTGACCAATGGGGATTATGTCTTCTTTTACCTGGACGTCTTTGGGGAGAGTCTCCGTGCCGGCCCCACACGCTCAACAGGCCGGCCCTGGCAAGACAATCGCACCCGGGAACAGGCCCAGGCCCTCAGAGAGGCCTTTCAGGTATCATTTGAGCCAAACTTGGAGGAGGGGGAAGAGGAGCTTCTTTGAAGATTCTCTGTCTCTCGTAAGACCCACAGAAACCCCGGGAACAGGGCAGGAATTATGAGCTACAAGGAGGGAAACGAACAGAGGTTTTTTGAGTTTCATATCGCTCTTTCTTACTTCTCCACTTTTGTGACTCTTCTGAGTGTCAGCGCTACCCCCCAAGATCCCGGAATGCCCTCCTAAAGTCCCATTAGTAGACTATACTGTGAGGGAGGAAAGTTCTAGAAAAGACCTGGTCCCAGACCCTGAGAGGACTTTCATCCTTTCTGGATAAGCAAGGCATGATTGTGGTACAGTTAACTACAAGTCTGTGAAAGAAAATGATTATGTGTCCTGGAACAGACACTAAGAACTTCAGGGGGTTCAGAGGAGGGAGAATCAATGTCAGCTGGGTTTAGGAGAGCCTTTTTATAAAGGAATAAGAATCTGTTGTGACTTGAAACGTAGATGTCATATTTCTAGTCTGAGTGGGAGACAGGATCCAGGCAGCCTGAGCAAAGAGAAAAAGATAGGAATGGGCATATTTGGGGGACCAAGAAGATACTGACCTGCCAAGAAAGAAGGGTTGGTTTGAAGCAGATATAGGAAATAATGTTGCAGAGATATAATCAAATTAAGGAGAGCGCTGAACCTAAGATTAAGGTACCTGGACTTGAATGTGGGGTCCTTGAGATTTTTTTGCAAAGAGAAATACAGAGACAGAATTCAGGTTGGATTAGGAGAGGAGTACTTGGGTCTCAAATAGGGTGAGGTGATGTGGGCTCCAACGCCACTGGCAATAGTAGGAATGCAAAGAAATGAATTTACGAAATAATTTGTAGGGGTAATTGACATGACTCTGTTCATTTCACTCCTCTGCTCAAAACTGTCAATGACTTACTTTCTACAGAATAAAGTCCTGACTCCTTATCATGACATTTCAGACCTTCTACAGACTGTGTTCAGCTCAGTTTTTCAGTCTTGCCTCCTGGTGCCCCTCATACCCTGTACTCCAGCCAACCAGACCTCTCTCAGTTCCCCAACCCCTGGGCCTCCCGGCCTCTTGCCTTTGTGCTCTTTGCTCCTTTTTTTTCTGGAACGCTCTTCCTTCCCTCATCCCAAATCACACCCATGAACTGTTCCCTGATTCTCTCACCAATTTTTCACTAATTTATGTTTATGTGTTTCTTTTTTTTTTAAGATCTTATTTATTTGACAGAGAGAGACACATGAGAGAGGGAACACAAGCAGGGGGAGTGGGAGAGGGAGAAGCAGGCTTCCCGCGGAGCAGGGAGCCTGATGTGGGGCTCGATCCCAGGACCCTGGGATCATGACCTGAGCCGAAGGCAGACGCTTAACAACTGAGCCACCCAGGCGCCCCTATATGTGTTTCTTATTTATTTATCCATATCCCTCCTTTTCCTGAAAAGGATTTGAGGTGGCCTATGGGATAACTTTAAGGTCTTTTCACCTGGGATTCTTTGAGTCTGAAATTCAGTAGATGTGTATGAGGGCTGGACTTTGGTGGTCATCATCTCCAATGAGTAAAGTTTTATGTGGCTGTCATTATATATTTGGTTGTATCTGACTGTGAATGACAAGTCTGGGTCTGAGTCCGTGACTGTCACACTTGAACATGGGCAGTGGCAGGACGGGTTTCGTTTATGCTATAACTTTTGCCTGAAACAACCTTCTCACCTTTGTCTGTCTGGATAATGTATGCGTATTCTCTAAGACTCAGATGAGTTATTTTCCCTTTGAGGAAACAATTCTCGAATCCCCAGGTTGGGCTGAATTTCCTGTTCTGTGCTTAACTCTGTCTCCTGTAGAATTTACCACATTATTCAGTCGATATTTGATTCATTTGAAGATTGACTCATTCTATTAGTATCTATCGAGTACGTGTTATGTCCCGGTCACTCTGCTAGGTTCTGGTATACAGTGGAGAATGTAATAGATGTAGTCCTTGCCTGGAACTTACATTTAATAGGATGGACAGACACTAAATAAGCAAATAAATACAAACATAGGGCAACTTGCGATGAGTGTTACTTAAAAAACCCACAAAAAACAAAGATCAAAACAAAACAAAACCAAAGCCTCTCATGTGAAGGGAATAACGAGGGAATTGTACTTCAGCTAGTGTGGTCGAGGAAGATCTCTATGATGCTCCTGAATGGGATGACTCCAGAGCCTTTTGGGCTGTATTTTTTTTTTTTTTTTTTTTTTTGTGGAAGGAATACCTTTCTTTCTCATCTGGGAATTCCTACCAGTCAAGGGGCCCCAGCACTTCGGGTGGGGGAAATGAGATCTAGTCAGCTGACAGATAAATTAATTCTCAGTTTTCCCACTCACTACAGGCATTATTCAGATAGAAAAACATAAGGAGATTTTGCTAGGACACAAGAGAAGGGGGGAATCAGCAATCAAGAATATGCTGAGGGGGGAATCAAGGCTTTGGGGCGGGGTGAAGGTAAGGGGGTAACGAGGTGTTCTCTGGAAAAGCCACTTATCCTGTTCCAATGCTGAAGCAGGGCAGGGCGTGAGGGAAGTTGAGTGGTCAGCTCCAACCAAGGATGAAAGAGCAGAGAGCCCTTACCCCAGAGATACCTGGCCTACTGGGAGGAGAGGGCTCTGAAATTAAGTATATTGATATGATTTTTCTCTCATTAAGCCATAGCTGCGTGATCATGCTCAGTTTTGTATTCTACGTGCCTAGCACGGACTTACTGAACTGCATTAAGGTGCGTGTTGGGGAGAAGTGGGGAGAGGACTAGGAATTCGTTTACAGAGGGGTAGGGCTAGCAGGTGCCATAAACCAAGGTGATCAGCCAGGACAGGGAAGACTAAGTGGATACAATAGAACTAAGTAAGCAAAGGATGGCTAAACACGTTTTTGGCAGCCTTTGCTTATTTTTCTTCTCACCTGGGGTCCACTGTGAAAAGGGCCACCATTACTTACCTTTACCTTCTTCTCTCTATGTAGCCCTGAGCAAGCACAGAAATTCTTTGGAGGTTCTTCTTTTTTTTTCCTTTTTTTACATAGCTAGTAACCACAGCAAAAACAGTCTAGCATAGCAGTTTTCAAAATGTGGTCTTGGAACCCTGGGGGCCTCTGAAATCCTCTCAGAAGGACCATGAGGTCAAAACTATTTAAAACATAATACTAAGATGTTTATTTGCCTCCTCACTCTTATCCCTCCGCGATTGTACAGTGGAGTTTTCCAGAGGCTACATGACATGTGATGCTCTTGTCAGCCTGGCAGCTGGAGAAGGTGTCCTTGTGTATTCTTGTGTTCTAAAAACTTGTCAGTTTTAATTTCTAAAATGTAAAGATTGATAGATATAATCCATGTAATCAAAAGCTCTTTGTGGTCCTCAGTAATTTTTAGTAGTGTAAAGGGGGGTCATGAAATCAAAAAGTTTGAGAACTGCTAGTCTAGCAAACTGAGAAGCCTAGAGAATTATGAAGTGTCTAAAAAGCATTAAAAACCTGTTATCAGCCTTTATATTGAGATATAAATTGTGTTAAGCACGATCTTTTTGGGCTCTTTTACTGATTTTTTAACATTGTTTGTCAACAATATCCTACCCTTCTATTTTTCTTTTATTCTTGAAATAGGTGTTACTGAACAAACCCTTCCAACCCCATCCTCAGACCCCTTCTCCTTTTAAGTTATACCTGAGGGTGGGAGAGTATTACAAGCGTGTGATCAAGGACCCAAATGCTCCAGTAAGAATAATTACGTTACGAAGCAAACGCTAGTCTAATGTAATGAATACATATTAGAGATCAACTTTATTATTTCCTACCTAGAATGAATTGATACAAAGTAAATCACATATATGTGATTTATCTAGTATCTCCAAGTCCACATGTACTTTCAGTGACAGGAATGAACAAAACTGGTAGAAGTGGGTAGATTTTAATCTACATTTCACAAAATGCATTGATCTGAATGAAGTCTTGCCCTGAAGTTGCGATGCCAGCTTCCCATCCAAGGCAAAGGCTGGTCTCAGTCGCTGTGCAGGCCTGAGGTGTAGACAGAGGCCAGTATGTCCATCAGCAAAGGAAGGGGAAATGTGTGAGGTCAGTGGGCGCCAGGAGGGCATCCCAGAGAGAGACAGAGATGCGCTGACCCAAGGCCAGTGATGTGGGCCTGGCTGAGGTCACGTGTGTCATTTGCCTAGCTATGAAATGTGTGTGGGCATGTGACTATATGTTTTCTCTGTGACACATGTCTATTAGTGACGTATAGGACCATGCCCGTATGCGGGACAGTGCTGCTTAGGGTGGGTGTTCCACACATGTTCAGTGAATGGGCCCACAACTTTTCACTGATAGGCTCATTGTCTCCAAGTGTTTCCCTCAGGTGTCCTGAAATCTGTTTAATTCACTGGGTGGAGGCACTGTGTCCAAGTGGCCCAGAGGAAAATATCAACACGTTACTGATCACATTAACAGTAATTAACATGTCAGAGAGGAGCTGTTGATCCGTGTTGTCCTTGACAGTGAGTAGGTCCCCAGAAAGGATGGGACAGAGCAGCTGTGAGTGCTGTGGCTGGAAGGGAGGGGACAGGGAAGACAAGGGGACAGGTTTGGAGCTGATATCTCTATTTCCCAGGCTCCACCTTCCCAGAACCGTGCACTTTTCGTGGTGGAGTGCCACTCCCCTCTTCCCAGATGTAGTAAACATACACCACACGGACCTCACACGCACAGGTGCATGCACAACACAGAGCTTAGTGTCCTTGCAGCCTTCAGACTCATCTGTGTATATTTTGTATCATGAATATTTCACCGAGCTCCCTGCCCTGCTTCCTCTCTTCCCCAATGCCTATCTTGAATCCTGTTCACTCTCCCCATGTGCTGTTGGTACAGACAGTATTGGTGATCACTTACCGAGAACCCCCAAATCCTGAGTATCAGGAATTCCAGAATCGTCTGCTGATAAGAGCCCGGGAAGATTTTGGTGTGGAGCTGGCCCCCTCCCTGGTAAGTAGATCTCTCTTTCCTGAGAGTCGGGCCAGGCTTTGAGGAAAGGCTCTTCTAACTCAGCATCAAGCCTTGGCCTCGGAGCCAGCCCAATTTGGGGACTGTCTGCTGTCATCCAGGCTTTTTCCTTCTGTTCTTCTGTCCAGTGGAGGTAGGGATGGCACTTTAGGAATGAGAGGAGGGAAGGAAGCAAACCAGAAGAGAGAGAAGCGGTAGAAGGAGACCCCAGAGACGGGAAAGGGGGCTGGGGAGGGGCCTGGCAGGACATTTGGAGACCCCTACTGAAGTTGCCACCCCTAGATGAACCTCATTGCTGGCTGCTTCTACGATGGGATCCTGCTGTACGCTGAAGTCCTGAACGAGACAATCCAGGAGGGAGGCACCCGGGAAGATGGACTTCGAATTGTGGAGAAGATGCAGGGACGAAGATACCATGGTAATGGAGAGGGTCAGGCGGGGGCCGGAGCGCTGCTGTCGGGCCTGGGAGCGGAGTAGGCAGAAGAAAATATAGACGCCAGGGGCAGAGGAAGAGTTAGGAGGGGTCAGAGAACATGGTGGAGGTGGACATGTATTAAGACCAGGGGCGGGGAGGGATCTGAGGTAATTGGAGGAATCGGGGCACAGGAAAGGGTAGATCTCAAAGTAAGGGCTGCTCTTTTCTATCTTAGGTGTAACTGGACTGGTTGTTATGGACAAGAACAATGACCGAGAGACTGACTTTGTCCTGTGGGCCATGGGAGACCTGGATTCTGGGGACTTCCAGGTAACGGGGGAGGAGGCAGGGAGGAGACTGTGGTCCCTGAATATCTAGCTTTCAAGGGTTCGGTGGGGCAGAATCAAAGGTACTAGAGGCAGGGACTTGTTTGCTGGAGCTCTGTCCAGGGTGGGTGGTAGGCTGGGGAGAAAAGCAGCCAAATAGCGGGGCGTTTGGGGGAGAGGCTGGTGGGAGCAGGCCTGTGGGCCCAGTTTTCTCCTTCCTCACAGCCTGCAGCCCACTACTCAGGAGCCGAGAAGCAGATTTGGTGGACAGGACGGCCTATTCCCTGGGTGAAGGGGGCCCCCCCCTTGGACAATCCCCCCTGTGCCTTTGACTTGGACGACCCATCCTGTGATAAAAGTGGGTGTGTGCGGGGGCTGGGAGTCACCCTTCTTCCCCTAACTCCCATCCTTTCATCTCCTCTCCGTGACCCCCCACCCTTAGCTCTGTTTCCCCCTCTACTTGTAGACCCCTTCCTCCCACTCCTTTCCCTCAAGGAGTCTGTCTGCTCCCTACACCCTGAGCACCGCCCCCTCCCCATCCACAACTCCACACAGTGTTTCTCAGGGTCCCCTCTCTCCTTCAGCTCCACTTTCAACTCTGGCCATTGTGGCGCTGGGAACAGGAATCACCTTCATCATGTTTGGTGTTTCCAGCTTCCTCATTTTCCGGTGAGTTCTGGGCTTCCTACTGACCTCTACCCCCTTCCCTCCCTCCCACCGCTCAGGCCTTCTGGGGGTTAGCGGGACTCTTAGTTTGATGGCTGTCTCTTAGGCCTAACGTCTTCCTCTCTAGCCTTTTCTCGTTAAGCTTTTAGCCTAGGTGTTGTTTTCCCACTTTTGGTCCAAGCCTGGGTGTCCTAAGGATAGGTTTCGCGTGGGGTCTTCTAAGGGCAAAGGTGAATTTTCCATGAATGGTACCATTTTAAGAAAGAACTTTTACCTTCAGCCTCTGTGTTTTCAAATGAGCACAGGGCACATATCCCCCGTGTAGAGAGAGAATGCATCCTCCTGAGGCAGTCCTGCACTGAGTCCCACCTCGAGTGTGATGGTTGCAGCTTCTGGTGCTGCAGGGAAGCCCCCCACAACCCCACTGTTGGCTCCCGGGGTGGTAGGATCGGGCTTGCCAGTCAACTGAGGTGTGCAGTCCTTACAGAAAGCTGATGCTGGAGAAGGAGCTGGCTAGCATGTTGTGGCGCATTCGCTGGGAAGAACTGCAATTTGGCAATTCAGAACGATATCATAAAGGTGCAGGCAGTCGTCTCACACTGTCGCTGGTGAGCTCTGGTCTCAGCTGTCCCTCTGCTTCCCTCTGAGTGCCTGTCCTTTCGTACCCTGGACCTTTCCCAGCACATTGGCTTGTAATGATAGCCCTTGCACTGCCACCATCATCTAATGTTCCTTTCATCCTTCCGCCTCCATGTTGCCCTTGGCCCCAGCGGGGATCCAGTTACGGCTCGCTCATGACAGCCCATGGGAAATACCAGATCTTTGCCAACACCGGTCACTTCAAGGTGAACAGTCATCCGCTTGTTCTGGTCCCCATCATTTCATCCTCTCTCATCCCCATATGTCACCTCTTGCCATGAACCTCTGCCCCTCATAACCTTCCTTTCTATGTCTAGCTGAGCTCCTGGATGTTCCCACCCTTCTCCAGGATTTCCTAGCACCCGGGAACTCCTGATACTAACTTCCCTTTTCCCCTTTCACTCCCACCATCAGGGAAATGTTGTCGCCATCAAACATGTGAATAAGAAGCGCATTGAGCTGACCCGGCAGGTTCTGTTTGAGCTCAAACACGTATGTAATGTTGTATGGGTTAAGGGTGAGGGGTACATAGGGAGGGAGAAGAGGAGAGGGGAATAGTAAAATTGGCTAGGGAGGCAAGGGCTTATTTATGAGGGGTTTTAAGTTGTAGGTACACTTAAGAGAAAGGTCCTGTCATGCAGTGCTTTATTTCTGTATCTGATTTTTGATTTCCTTCAATTCTTTTTTCTTTTCCCACCTTTTGTTGTTGTTCTTAGATGAGAGATGTTCAGTTCAACCACCTCACTCGCTTCATCGGTGCCTGCATTGACCCCCCCAACATTTGCATCGTGACCGAGTATTGTCCTCGGGGGAGTTTACAGGTAAGGGAAAAGTGGAGATTCTAGGGATAGGGGAGATAAGCACGTGATCGCTAGTGGGACTAGGGTAGTCATATAATCTATCCCATGTCACTACCAGGACATTCTGGAAAATGACAGCATCAACTTGGACTGGATGTTTCGTTATTCTCTCATTAATGACCTTGTTAAGGTGAGTCTTCCCTGCTCTTCCATAAGAGTTCATTTGCTTTAAAATGCCTTTCTTTTTTTAAGGTTTTATTTATTTATTAGAGAGAGAGAGAGCACGCACATGTGCACGAATGGGGCGGGGAGGGGCAGAGGGAGAGAGAGACTCCCCGCCGAGCAGGGAGCCTGATGTGGGGCTCCATCCCGGGACCCCGGCATCATGGCCTGAGCTGAAGGCAGATGCTTAACTGACCGAGCCACCCAGGCGCCCCTGAAATGCCTTTGTTTCTTGATCTTTGCTTTCAATTTCTCCTTCCAGTCCGGTGAAAGTGCTGTTCTCTCCAGTTCCCCTTATTCCTATGGTTGGGTAATAATGGGTGAAGGATCTGGAGTTTTTAATCGGGGGAGATTTATCTGCCACAAAGAGTCCTGTACTTGTAAAGAGTTTTTGTCATCCTGCCCTAGACATCTCCGATCTCTCACCATCATCTTTTTTTTTTTAAACCTCCAAGAGTTTATATTAAGATTTCTCAGCAGGAAAAAGATGAATGGGGTCTCCGAACATAATTCTCTCCTACTTTTTCCTCATCATTTATTTTCTGACCAATATTTGGCATAGCTGCTTTTTTTTTTCCAGAAAAACTGAAATTAAAAAAAAGAACATTTACTAGTAAAACTAAGAGAAATGAAGGAAAATTATACTAGACCTTTGGTATCTTCCCATATATTAGTTTTTAGCTATTTTCAGGTGACCCAGTGGTGTATGGCTTTGCAGAGGTATGAGTTTGAATCGTGCATGGATTGGACAAGTGTTTAGAGCAATTCTTATAGCCAGTGAGCTAGCCTAGTGGATCACTTGTACCACACTTGAAGCTGGCTTTGGCTTTTCTGTTTAATTCTCATGAGGTTATTTAAAAAATTTTGTGTGTGTGTGTGAAAATTTGCCATCAAGTGAGATAAAATATTAGGTAAAGTTGATGTGGTGGCTGACTGTGATGATAAATATAAGAAAAACAGGACTCTAGAGAGTACCATGATTTGATGGAAAAGTGATTTAGAAAAAAGCCAGAAGCCTAATGCTTTCTGTATTCACAAATTTGGTGATTCCCAAAGGTTTTGTTGATATCAAAAGGAATAAAAAGGGAGGAGTTCACAGAGACTAGAGTTAACGATTTTTTACGTCCAGAGCTAAACACCTTTAGACAGAGGTGTTTTGGTTAGCATACAGATCACTGCATCCTTTTTCTGTTCCACCTGAATGATTTGGGCGGGCTCCCAGGGTTTCATTTTGGGAAGCACCACTCTGCCTTCTTGGGACCTGCCTGATAGTCCCTCATAGGCAAAGGTTTTTCTCCTCTGGCTCTGCATTGGCTTGGCAGCCGTCTCCCACTTTTGTCCCTTGTCCAGGGCTTTACTAATTTACTATTTTTTCCACTTTCTCTCTGGCCTAGCATCCTCTCCAGTAGATGGCTTTCCTCCTCCATCCTGACTTGCCTGCCTACACATGGCTATATGTTAAAGTTTACAACTGGCTAGTCTTCCTTGGTGCATCTAGGTACTCTTGATACCTGGGTCTCTAGCCATGTCTTCCCAAGTAGTGGCCATATATTTGAGGCCATCATGGATGTCAGACATATCGTTTTCGGAGTTCACCCTCATAGTTCTGTTTACTACTTAGAAGACTGCCCTTTCCAGTCCTCCCCTTGTCTCTCCCCTTAAACATTTCTCCTGTCCCTGGTGCCATGGTGCCAATATACTGTTTATGGTACCAAGAAGGGATGACTCTCCTATTCTGCCTGCTTCTTTGGGTAGAAACTTACTGTAAAGGATGCCTTCCAAAAGTAGCTTATTGTTTTTATGGTCCAGAGATCTTTAGACAGCTAGCTAATGCCCATCTCATGGAGAGGGGGGTATCTTAAGCCAGATATAATCCAAACCCATGACTTGATCTGTATCCTGCAGGGCATGGCCTTTCTCCATAACAGCATTATTGCATCCCATGGGAGTCTCAAGTCCTCCAACTGTGTGGTGGATAGTCGTTTTGTGCTCAAAATCACAGACTATGGCCTGGCCAGCTTCCGTTCAACTGCTGAACCCGATGACAGCCACGCCCTCTATGCCAGTGAGGCCTTCCCCCACAACCTCCTTTTATATTTCTCCTCTGGCCTTGATCATTTCCACCTAGGGAGGGTGGGAGAGGGAGATGGAATGACAGTAATATGGGGAGCATTATGGGCTTGGGGATACTCTTTTTGAGGACCTGGCCAGCCTGTTCCCTCTTTTCAGAGAAGCTGTGGACTGCCCCAGAACTGCTCGGTGGGAACCCACTGCCAACCACAGGCATGCAGAAGGCTGATGTCTATAGCTTTGGGATCATCTTACAGGAGATAGCACTTCGCAGTGGCCCTTTCTACTTGGAGGGCCTGGACCTCAGCCCCAAAGGTGAGAGTCAATCTACTGCCCATAGACTCCTCTACCTGGGGGACCCTATTCTTCATCCAAAGCGTTTATCACCCTCAGAGATTGTCCAAAAGGTCCGAAATGGTCAGCGGCCATATTTCCGGCCAAGCATTGACCGGACCCAACTGAATGAAGAGTTAGTATTGCTGATGGAGCGATGTTGGGCCCAGGAACCAGCTGAGCGGCCAGACTTTGGACAAATTAAGGGCTTCATTCGCCGCTTTAACAAGTGAGAGGGCACTAAGGGGTGGGGGCTCTCAGTCTTGGTGGATGAGGTGGGGCTGGTGGGGCCAAGAGGGTGGGTTGGGTAGGAAGTCCTGGGAGTCTTGAGAGTCTGGGAGCAGGTACCATATCCTGGCCTCCCTCCAGGGAGGGCGGCACGAGCATATTGGACAACCTGCTGTTGCGCATGGAGCAGTATGCCAATAACCTGGAGAAGCTGGTGGAGGAGCGCACACAGGCCTATCTGGAGGAGAAACGCAAGGCTGAAGCTCTGCTCTACCAAATTCTACCCCAGTGAGACTTTGGTCACCTTCCCAGATTTTCCTTTAGTATTCTACTCTATTGGGTTCTCCCAGATCAAGCTCCTGAGAACTCACCTCCCAACTCTTAGAACCCTGTTTTGTTTCACCTTGACACAGTGAGCCTTTCTGGCTATAGACTGTGTGTTTTCATTCTGTCTCCGAATGAGCTATGCTGCCTTCTTCTTGGCTTTGCAACCCTTCTTTTTAGGACACGGCTCTACCATGCCTTTGCTCTAGCAGGTGGATGTAGAACACTCCCAACTTGAGACACTTAGCCCCCATCCCTAGGGGTCCCCTTCCAACCCCCCACCACTTAAGTACTTTACCTTGAGCTAGTCCTAGTCACCTTCCTTCTCTTCTACCCGGCTTAGCTTTCATGTTATAATGCATCTCTGCGCCAGCCATACACTCCTTTCCTCTCTCCTCCACCCATCCTCTCTCTCTGAGTTTGGCCCTTGCTTCCTAGTTCAGTGGCAGAGCAGTTAAAACGGGGAGAGACTGTACAGGCTGAGGCCTTTGACAGTGTTACCATCTACTTCAGTGACATTGTTGGCTTCACAGCTTTGTCAGCAGAGAGCACCCCCATGCAGGTGAGAACCAGAAATGAGAAGTAGGGGGCGGGATAGGGATCTGGGGGAGCTTTGTTGGGGCATAGGGAGCCTTGATAGTAGGGGAGATTCATTTGTTCTGGAGTTCCCATATTTTGTTAGGGCTTATGGGTTAAGAATTCTTAAAAAGTTAGGCTCAAGTCTCAGGGGCTCTACTTTCCCATCCTTGTTAGGTGGTGACACTTCTCAATGACCTGTATACCTGCTTTGATGCCATAATTGACAACTTTGACGTCTACAAGGTGAGAGCTGGGGCTATCCTTCTCCTGAGACCACCTTGAAAACCCAATCTCCCTGAACCCTACATGCCTTACCCCACTCGATGGTCAGTTTGCCCTCCTGGGTCTCCAGCACCCTAGTACTGGGGTCCCTTTGTAGACAAATGAGGCTCTGGCCCTCTTATTGTATCTTTCAGTCTGATTTCTTGTGAATCTTAGGCTGCCCTGATCAGAACCATCACAGGATTTAGCCCCTATCCACCACTTTTTGCCTAGGAGTATAAACACAGCCTCTCCATCTTTTCTCATCTCTCCATCCCTTCTAGACACGGAAGAATCATATGGGATGTAGGTACAGAATGATTTATTAGGGTGAGGGACATGCTACCTTTTTGTTACGTCCTTGAGTTGGCACAGAGTGGGCTTTATTGTACTTCAGAGTAAAAACCATTGGGATTTAGGTGTTGATTTTGTGACTAATTGTGTGGCCTTGGGCAAGTAACTGGAAAGCTCCTTGAACCTCAGATATTTTACCTATAAGTTGGGAATAATAGATTTATTGTGTAAAGCGCACATTGCACAGATAATACTATTCCTGTCTCTTTCCTTTGGACTTACTCTACCGTGTCTGTTATTACTATAACATAGAACTCCCATAAACCCTTTACCAGATTCACCAGTTATTTATATTTTACCCCACTTGCTTTATTAAAAAAAATCTATATATCTATGTAATTATTTTCTGGACTATTTGAGAGTAAGTTGCAGGCACGGTGCCCCTTTATCCCTAAACGGTTCAGTGTCTGGTTCCTAAAAATAGGCCATTCTTTTGTATAGCTTCAGCACAATTAACAAAGCCAAGCGGTTGCTTTCGTACCTCGCACAGTTCAGGCTGTCTGAGGCCTAGTTCAATGGGCCTGCCTGCCCTCCTCACTAGCCTCTGTGCCCTGTTTTCTTGCTTCCCATTTCCTGACAGCAGAACCTCTTTGTCCATGTGTTGTTGTAGACAGGGTATCCATTCATTCAGCAAATGTTTACTGAGTGTTCGCCAGGTACAGGGGTGGGGTAGGAGGATTTAAAGATTCCCTTAACTGCACCTCTCCCTCTTCCCCCCTCTGCCAATTCTCAGGACCATGGCACTTACTTTCTAGTCAATGTTCTGGCCTCCCAGGCTGTTAGGATGACTCATAGTGGTGTTCAGCTTATCTCCTTCTATGCTTCCCCATTCCCACTGATCCACATAGAGGTGACATTTTCATCCCCATCTCAATCAGGTAGAAACGATTGGAGATGCCTACATGGTGGTGTCTGGCCTCCCAGGCCGAAATGGTCAACGCCATGCCCCAGAAATTGCTCGTATGGCCCTAGCATTACTGGATGCAGTTTCTTCCTTCCGCATCCGCCACCGACCCCATGACCAGCTGAGGCTACGCATAGGGGTCCACACGGGTAAGGCTGACTCTCACTCCAGCCCTCATGTCTGCTTTTCCCAGGCTCTCCCAACCTGTTTCTTCTCCTAGGGCCCGTCTGTGCTGGGGTTGTTGGCCTGAAGATGCCCCGCTATTGTCTTTTCGGAGACACGGTGAACACTGCTTCCCGCATGGAGTCTAATGGTCAAGGTAAAACATGAGCCCTCAAGCCCAGCCTCAGCCTCAATGTGTGTTGTCCTTTTCTTCTTTTCAGAGTTCCTCCAAATCTCTCAATCTGAGAGACCACAGTTCCTGACTGCTCCATCCTTGGACATATTTTGGTTCTAGTGCATGCCCTGGGAAGACTGAGAGCCTCCTGAGGGGTGGTGGTTTGGTAAAGCTCTCTCCGGTACCGCCAATTCTTCTCTTGTCTTTTCTTTGATTCATCTTCCCACCATCCCTGCAACCTCCTCCCACCCCCAGCCCTGAAGATCCATGTCTCCTCTACCACCAAGGATGCCCTGGATGAGCTAGGATGCTTCCAGCTAGAGCTTCGGGGGGATGTGGAGATGAAGGTGATGGCAGGCCATGGGGAGGGGTCATGGAAAGGGAGGATGAAAGCAATTATGGGGACCATGGGGAAAAGAGAGAGATAAAGAGAATAACATCAAAGAATTTGAATTATCTTCACTCCCCCACTTCTAGGGAAAAGGAAAGATGCGAACTTACTGGCTCCTAGGAGAGCAGAAAGGACCCCCTGGACTCCTGTAAACCCTACTTCTTCCCAAATCAGACAGTCTCCTGCTGCTGGGACCTGGGTGGTCACCATCTCTCCACACACCAGAAATGGACATTGTCATGTAAGATGGAAACCAACGTGCACAAACCCCGACCTTATATGGAAGTTGTTGCTCTTTGCAGCTCAGCCTTGTACATATACCTGCCTCGCTCTGGCCTGGTCCCCTTCTTCCTTACCTTCTGTAAATATCTGTATCTAAACCAGAATATTTTGGCCAAATATAAAACAACAAAAAATGTCATGGTGTCAGAGTCTGGGTTAGGGGCAAGTCCAAGGAAAGGTGATGAGGTGTGAACATGGTAACGCCTAGAATCACTGAAACTGCAATCTCAGGACAAGAGAGAACCCTTTATGGAAAGCCCCTTCACCAAGTACAGACAGAATGTACTTCCTTCCCACCTCTCCAGTACAGATGGAAATAGATTCCATATTCCACATCCCTCTTCCCTCCTCAGTCCTTAGATAGTGGTTCTGCGCATTTCACCACCCTGTTCTCCCTGACAGGCAAGGGAAGATATTTCTCCCAGTTGGTGGGAATAATTCTCAGGTTCATAGGGCAAAGGCTGCCCCAGAGACAAAGGCACTGGTGTCGAGAAACTGCAGTTCTTCCGGAATGGCGTGTCCAGTGTCTTGATGTTACTGACACCCTGGAGGAGGGCCAGAATGAGCACAGACCCTGCTCTGCGCCAAGCTGCAACCGAACAGCCTCTTCCTCGCCTTCTCCCCCCGCCCCCGCCCACTCCCAACACCCTCACACACCGGCAGCTGTGGTGCCCTCTGCATCCAGAAGGTTTCAGGCTGCTCCTGACGGTAGTCGTGAGGCTGTAAGGGAGAAAACCCGAAAAGCTCTTGGTTTGAATCTCCCTCTCTTAACCTCTGCTACTTTCCCACAGCCCATTAGAGCCCAGCTGTACAAGTGGGATGGGATAAGCTCTCACCTTGGTTGGGGCAGGAGGCCCGGCAGGTACCAGCTCCTTTCGGTAGTCATGGTGTGTCACAGACTCGACCTCAAAGTGATTCCTTGTGGGTTCCTGCTCTGCCTGCACCTCTTTACTATACAGTCCTGGGGGGCATCAGAGCCATTCTTCCCAGATTTTTGTCTTCCCCCTCCCCTTTACCCTTCCCCTGGCCTCTCACCAGATCTGATGGCGCAGGAGCATCTCCACCATGGCTTCACGCTTTCCTGTGGGAGGGCAGGGAGGGGAGAGAGTGGGGGAGTCTGGTTAAGAAGCAGGCCCAGAAGAAAAAAATGTGAGAAAAGGAAGGAAAATCATGGGGTTTTACCCTTATACCCATTGGACAATCCATAGTCCTACTAGAAATTCCTTCCTCTCTCTTTTCTCTAATGGGCTCATGCTTCTCTCATGCTTCCCACCTCGAATTGGCTGATAGTAGTTTCGTGGGGGCTGGTATGAGTCTTTCTGGGTGGTGCTGAAGGACATGGGTGACTGTAGCTGCAGGGTCAGCAGTCCCTGGTGTCCATGTCGGAAGAAGAAACTCTCAGAGCCATCCTGCATACTTGGAACTTGATCCAGGTGGTTGGTGGCTCTCTGTGGGCCCCAAGTTGAGTGATATCCTTTATGGTACCCACCCTCATCATAAACTACTGCCTCCCCCAGGAAACTGGGGGGCAGTCTTCAGGAAAAGGGAGCAGGTCAAAACCTTAATACCTCCTCCTCCCAGTTGTAGAGAAGGCAGTGGCCCCGTGGCAATGTTTCACTGAGAACCTTACAGTTCCCTTCAACCTGGGGGGTCTTCCATTGCCCTCGAGCACCAGGTTCTGAGACTTGCAAAAATTTCCAGGGTTGTTTCCGAGGTTCCCAGTGGCAGCGATTCCAGGAGGCATAATTAGGGGTCAGCTCTGCCCTGAGGTTTCTGAAGCTTGGGAGATTGGAGGGGCTGAGCTCAGGGTCATGGCCACCGTCTGGACCAGGCCCAGAGTCAGTGGCAGGACCAGGGCCAGAACCAGGACCAGTGCCTCCACCAGAGTCACAGCCAGGGCCACAGCCATGGCCAGGACCAGAACCGGAGCCAGGAACAGGGCCAGGACTAGAGCTAAGGTCATTTGTAGTACAGGGATCCTGGGTGAAACGGGAAACATAGACAGGCTCAAAGCCAAGTCTCCTATGGCCTGTCTTGTGGGTAAAGCCGGCTCCAGTGCAGGGCTCCTCAGGAAGACTGTCAGAGGAGCGGTCCAGGAGAACGCTCGGCTCAGAGTAGCGCGCTAGGGTCTTCGTAGATAACGCATCGGTTTTGGCGGTGGAGGCGGCTGCAGCTGCAGTGGTGGCGGCTGCCAGGACCGACCCAGGACGGCCATCCGAAGGAAACGGTTCTGAAGCCGACGGGAGCCCTCCAGCATCAGGCTGTATGTCCAAAGATCTAAAAGAAAGTGAATGCGTCAAAGTCGTCAAAAGCGCAGCCCAGTAAGTCCGCTGACCCTTCTTGTTTACACCTGCAGCCAAAGCTGCCGCTCTCACCGAGACCGCGATCCCTTGGTAGACTCGGTGGTCTCCATCTTCAGGAACCAGCTACCGGGTTGCCATAGAGACGGCAAATAATTCCAGGAGACTGCGCAGAACTAGAGTTGGGCGGAAGCGTTGGGTGGGGGTGGAGGCGGATTCCCTGCGGGGCGGAAGTCTTCAACCTGCCGCTGTCTGGGAAGTTTGCTTTCCGTTCAGACTCCGTTCCGCCTCAGCCCAGCTTTTAAGGTTCCGTTGGCCTAGGGCCCTGCCTTCTACGCTTAAGCATGGTTCTTTTGAGGCTTTCTAAGGTGGTTGTGTTGGAGACAAGCACAGGGCTGGGGTATCAGGGTAAAGCATAGTTGGTGTGCTTGTGTAGGGGCAACAGTAACTTCCCCTTAGTTCATTCTCAAAAGTGGAGGGAGTCTTTTTAAAAAATGTTTAAGGTTGAAAATACATCAAACAACTCAAAAGCAAAATGGTGAGACATGGGGATCTGTCAAAGGCTAGAGGCCTTTTTTGGCGTGATTACTTCTCCTTCATTAAAAGGCCCTCACATTGACCATCCTCCTCTCAGACTCCCTTAGCACTTGGCTTGGCATCTGAGTGAGTGCCAGGATTGAGCAAATCTCACTCCTGGGTTTCAGTCTCTTCCTACTCACACAAGCTTATTCCTACTGCTACTTTTCTAGAAGCTTGATCCAGGTGGACCATTAGTCATGAGGACTCACAGATCTATAGGCAAATGCTTCTTCTTTAACTTCATGGTGGGCCTCCTTAATGTCTCTCACTCAGACCATAGTCAAGAGAGATGATTATCTTCAATCAGTTTTCTTTCCTATTTGTGGTATCTTTATATATTTAAGACAGTGATCCAAAATCGAGGGAGAGCAAGTTTATTAGCATCATAGGGTCCCTTTCCCCCACCCTCCAAGCATCCAGGTCTGGGGTTCTTGGTCAGTTGGTAGGTTCAACCTGGAGGCCACTGGAGCTGTCGGCCCCCAAGTACATGAATGTGCAGATGATACACAGACTGTGCGCCCAGCTTCCCATCATTGATCACTGAAACAGAGCTTGGGGTTAGGGGGTCAGGATCATGGAAAAGGTCAAAGATTAAAGATCATATTGAGGGGTAGTTTTGAGAATTTATACGTGAGGGGCTCAAGGGCCAAAAGTCACTCACCAAGTCGGTATCCATCTCCCAGGCCTTCAGCCTTTGCTGTCTTCTTGGCCACAAGGAGAAGGTGTCCTAGAAGCTACAGGGAAAAGGGTTGGAGACAGGTGGCTTCATTCACAGGGAGCAAAACCTCTAGCTGCACCCCCCGAAGCCAAACCTTGGCCCTGCTCTTCCCACCTGCTGGTCGTCTTCCTCAGCCTGGCTAATCCGAGGAATGGGCTTCTTAGGAATGACCAGGAAGTGCACAGGAGCTTGAGGGGCCACATCACGGAATACGAGACACTGGGAGTAGTGACAGGCCAGAGGCCACCATGTTACTTCAACAGGCTGATGGTATCTCAGAAATTCCTAAGGGGATGAGTCCTAAGGGCACCCCACCTGCTTGTCCTCATATAGAATGTCAGCTGGGAGACTTCGATCCAGGATCCGGGAGAAGACAGTTGGAGCTGCTCCCCTAGGAGCTGTCTGCTGGGCCTTGGCCACTTCATTTCCATCAGTCACACCTGCAGCTCCTCGGATCTGAAGGTGGGTCAGACATACCCAAGGGAGGGGGCTGACACTACCTCTCCCATAGAGTGAGTCGGGGCTAGCAGAGGCTGGGCTCTGTTAGTCATTAACTTCATCCTTCTAAGAACCTATTTGTGGTTCTCATCCAAAAGAAAAGTTCCTCAATTTCAGAGCATCAGCAGTGGAGAGTAGGGTCAGATAGTGCTGAGCTTGGTTAGATAAAGGCTGTATTACAATGCAGGACTCAGCAGTGCAATTGATTCCTGTTCCTAATGTGTCTAGTAAATTTAGTTACTGTTCAGAGGAAAGGACACAGGATGAGAACTGGAAACTTAGGTCCCAGTTCTTCTATTACCAACGAATTACCTTAGATAAATCCCTCCTCTTGGCTTCAAATATAAAATAAAGGGCGTGGTCTGTGTTACCTTTGAGACGACTGGAGCTCTTCCCATTTACTCATACCTTGTTACTAAGTTTCCATTAATTTCTATTACTTGTTGCCTGATCTTTAAGCTATGTTACCCATTTTATTTAGGTTTGACACAGCACGTCTAGGTGTCACATCCGACCTCTTACTGTGAATTTTACTTCCAGTCCCTTAAATCAGTGAAGGGAAGAATTAAGTGAACTCAGCACCCCCAGCCCCAGGGGATTGTGGGTAGGGAAGCCCCAGTTTCCCAGGGGCTCAGAGAAGGCTGAAGTCAGTGCTGTCACATTGTGGGAGAAAGAGCTGGGATGAAGCTGACCCCTCTGACAAGTGGGGAAGATGAGAGGTTAACGCTTGTGCTCAGAAGGCCAGGGGCCTGACAGAGGCTGGAGACTGGCTCCGAGAAGACAAACCTCATTTCCTGCAGGGGGCGCTGAGGAGGCTGCCCGGAGCAGGCGTTCGGTCAGCTGGGCTTCAGGTAGGCTTGGAAGGCAGCAGCCAATGCACGGACCCTGTGGCGACCTCGGCGCCCGAGGCGGTGCAGGGCGTCGGCCACCGCCGAGAGGCTGCCGCCGCCCACCAGCCCGACCTCACCGCACAGCCCCGGAGCTTGCACCTCGGGAGGGGCGGCGGCGTTCCCTGCCCGGCGTTCGGGCTCCGTCCCCACGAGGCCGCAGGGCTGCGCGCGCCTGGGGTAGGAACGCCTGTCCCCCGACCCCGTAGGGCGGCCGAGCCCGAGGGACGCCCTCCGCGCGCCTACGGCCGCTTCTCACCTGTGCCCCCCGCGGCCCCGCCACCGCCACCGCCCTGCGCGCCACGCGCAGCCCGGCAGCCAGCGCCGGGGCTGCCGCCATCTTGCCTCTCAGCCGCCGAACCTCTCCCCGGGCCGGTACGCCGGCCCCGCAGCCAGCCCGAGGTGGGGCTGCCTGCGGAGCCGGCGAGCGGCAGCCATTGGCTCCGCCGGCGGCCGCGAGCGAGCCCTACCATCCCATTGGTCGCGCTCCTGGGCCCCTGCTTGCTGCCCTTTAGCCCAGAGGGTGGCGCCGTGCACCCCTCTGGCTCCGCCGCCACCCTGGAGGCGGAATCTTTTCATCCCATTGGCTTCTGCCAGCTGGAGGGCGAGTGTTCCACTCCATTGGCTTCGACTTCTGGTCAGAGTGAAGTTTCCTTCGCCATTGGGCCCCCTAAGTAGTTTCGCCAACAGAGTGTCTCACTCATTGGAAGGATTAAGAGACCCGAGGTGGGATTTTCCTCCAGTTGGCTCTGCTGCACCACACTGGTGTGGCACCGAGCCCCTAAGGTCGTAGACCGTCTCCCGGCATTGGCCGCGAGGAGGGCGGGTTCTGAGGGCGCTCGGCGCTGGCTGGCTCCGGGAAGCACTGCAACCCCTGGAGGCCAAGGCCACAGAGGGGGGCCGGGCGGGGGCGCCAGGCGGATGGGGCTGAAGGTGAACTGGGACGGGGTCCTTTCTTTAACTGATGGGATAGATACCCAACTTCTTCCCTACAAGGGCATTTCAGCCCCTTAAGCATTTCAGAGATTTTTAACTTACTCATCTAAGGGCAGTTCCTCCTTAGTTTATGTTCTTGTGTACCTACTCCAAGATGGAAGATTCTGCAGTTTGTTTTCAGGGCATTTCCCCCCCCTCCTTCTTTTTCCTTTCTTTTTTAAACGGGGGTGCGGCGGGAATGTCCTGTCTTTGCCGCAGGACTAATAAGCAAAGTAATAGGTATCCAGTGTTTTTTCCTTATCAGAAATGGTGTGTGATGCAGTTAGCCTTGCGCCTGGCATTTTTAGATCGTCAGGTTTGAAGGACCAGGGAAATGCATCAGGGCTACGTAAGAAGTATATTTCGTTTTGCTGGAATGTATATTTTTGACAGAAGGAACGGGGGTCACAAAATGCTAATATTCTCACTCAGCTAAGTTTTAGTATGACATTTAACACTTAGGACAAAAGCCACCACTGTATCTTTAGGGTTTTTTGTTTTTGTTTTTGTTTTTTTTTAGCACAGGTCCTTGACATAGATAGGTGCTCAATGATTGTGGAATGAATAATATTTGGTGTTTCATTTGCTTTCATAATATGTAATACATATGTATTGCATATATATTCTTATTCTGCCCCTTACAGTTTTCCACATTATTACATAGTCTATGTAAATATACTTTGTAATGTCTGCATTTTATTTATTTATTTATTTATTTATTTATTTATTTTTAAGATTTTATTTATTTGAGAGAGAGAGAGAATGAGTGGTGGGATGGGGCAGAGGGAGGGAGAGAGAGAAGCCGACTCCCCGCTGAGCCGAAAGCCCTGATGCCATGCAGGGCTCCATCCCAGGACCTGGAGGTCACAACCTGAGCCCAAGGTAGATGCCCAGCTGACTAAGCCACTCAGGCACCCTCTGCATATTATTTATTTGAATGAGTTTATCACAGTAACCATTCTTTTATTGTTGACTATTGAATTAGTTTTAATGAACAGTCATTATGGCGCTAATTGCATATCACCAGTCAAGAGCAACTCTTTACTTCCAGAGATAGTAACAATCTTTGCTATAGCCATATTATTGTTAGAAAGTCCTTTTTCCCTCCAAAGGGCAGACATTTGAC
This sequence comes from Eumetopias jubatus, assembly GCF_037043125.1. Taxonomy (NCBI): domain Eukaryota; kingdom Metazoa; phylum Chordata; class Mammalia; order Carnivora; family Otariidae; genus Eumetopias; species Eumetopias jubatus. Next base: position 59,100,243 of record NW_028274821.1, read on the forward strand.
CCTGTGATTTCCCCCCTAGGAGTTCTAGCCATCCAGATTGCATCCCTTCCTTTGGAAGTATAGACAGCTTCCCCAAATGTGGGGAAATGTAGACTGGCCTTTTCTGTGCCCTAGAGGCTACATGCAGTTCTCTGTGGTGCCTCTGAGACCACACAGAGCTGCTCTGGAGAAGCTCAAGAGATAAGAGGAGCTGGCATCTAGGAAGGGGAAGGAAACCGGCCGGGCACGGTAGACGATGACAAAGCACTTTGAAACTGGTTATTTCTTTGGGTTCTCAGGGAGAGCAGGTAGCACAGAGATTATTCTTTTACAGAGCCAGAAACTGAAGCCCGGAGAGTGACTTGCCTAGGATCACAGAGCCCATTAGTGCCAGAATCTCCTACTCCTCGTAAAAATAACTGTGATTCACTGATTTTGGCCACAGTCACCGATTTCGGCTGCGTGGCCACAGTTCTTTACTCCATGCCTTTGTGATACCTGGCAGCTGCTCTCCGAGCTGCAGCTCTCTGGAGGTTCTGACCGCCGTCTCCAGTGCTGATCCCCACTGCTACGTTGGATGCTGGACCTCATTAGAGACTTCTGTTCCTTAGTTCTTTTTTTTCAATTTGACAGTTGCTTCCTGGCTTTACTTTCTTTCCATTTGTATGGCCAGCTCTCTCCACATTCTCAAGCCTTCTTTTTGCTTTCTTTTCCTGATCATCCTCCCTGACACCCTCCCATCATCAACCATCAATCTAACTATTGTGTTTCTCTTCCTCTTTAGGTTCCTGCTTCCAGATGTACCCGAATCCTCAACTACCCACCGATTAGGTTTTTCTGTGATTCCCCACATTACTCTTCCCAAACCTTCTCCTCTCTCTTCCTGTCTCCTACTTCCCACTCTTACCCCTTTCCTTCACGACCAGCAGCTGACCTTGTCTCCTACTTCACAGGGGAACTTCCACAAGATCCTGCTTCCTGCAGCTCCCTGGAGGCCCATCATTTTCTTTCTCCCTTCCTCTTGGTCTTAGGGGGTGGTACTTCTCCTGTCCAGAGCAAATCTCTTCACCTCTGCCCTGACGTCATTCCTTCCCTCCATCTCTGGGATGTCTCACCAGGCATCTCTCTCTCTTCCGCATCCTTCAAGATCTTTTTCTCTACTGGTTCCTCCCCCTTTTTCCCTCCTAAAAAATGCTTCCTTGACTCCACATCTCCCTCTGGATATTGTCTGACTTCTCTCCTGCTCTTTTCATCCAAGCTTCCTAAACCAACTCTGCTGTTTGGTTTCTGCCTCCATTGCACCACTGAAACCACATTATCTGAAGTGCCCAAAGACCTAATCATAAAATCCAGGGGACATCTTCCAGTCTTTATTACTGGCGTCCCCACCTGCATCTAACATCAGTGATCACTCTATCCTTCTGGAAACCCCCTCCCTCCTTGGCTTGCTTGAAGCCAGTCTGTCCTTCTGATGCCAGAGCTAGCATCTTGAATGTGGGTTTGATGGAGGCAGGTGGCTTGATCCAGCCTGTCTCCTGTGTGGTGCTCTCTCTTGGCCTCATTAGGTGCCAACTCTACGGTCCTAGGGTGTCTGTCCCTGGGCTGGGATCTATTTGCCCCATACAGAACCAGGCCAGATTCCAGAGGCTTCCTTTTTATTGCTGATTTGAGCCAGGTTCAAAGAGGCCTGCGCCAGGTGTTGACACTGTCTGTCCCTGGAGGAGGGAAAAGCAGAGGTGAAAGGGTCAGGTATGTGGGTCAGACATAGGGTCAGGCCAGAGGCTGTGTGGGCCAGGAGGCCCAGGGGGTCTGGGGTGGGAGCCAGGACGGCCAGAGGGCCCCTGCTCCTGTAGAGCCTCAGAGTCAGAGTTGCTGACGATGGCTTCTCGGAGGGTAGGCATCTCTGCAAAAGGCACATAGTCTGCTCCTGGGGGTGGAAACCAGGGCAAGTATGGGGTGCAGCAGGTGAGAGGGTGAGATAGTCCTGGATGGGATGGTTGAGGGTGAGAGCACCTTCTTGCCTGGCCTTCTGACCTTGACCCCCCCCCCCCCCGTTCTAGGTTGCCCCCTCACCATGAGGCCTCCCTCCTCGTCGCCGGGTCTCCTCAGTCTCAAAGAAAGTCTCGTGTTCCTCCCAGCGCCGGTCACAGGCCGCACAGAGGAAATTAGACTCAAAACAGTGGCAGCAACAGCCTAGGGCAAGGAGGAAGCCAAGACAGGTATAGGGAATTGGGCCTTCCCCATGGGCTAACTATATTCTCATCTCTTCTGTACCAACCACAAATGCGAGTTTCTTCTACCAGTTCCCCTATTCTTATCTCCAAACTATTTGCATCCTACCCATGCCCACCCCTGTACTCCCCTCACCCTAGAAATTACCTTTCACCCTGCAGGGATGGGACCCAGCAGCTGCATGGTCTTCATGGCTGTGTTTGCAGCGACATTGGGCCCTCCAGGCCTTGGGGTCAAAGGTAGCTCGTCTTTTGAGCCAGAACTCACCCACCTCCTCTGGGCGTGATGGGATAAAGCAGAACATGAGGCAGCGACACTGGCCCACGTTGCAGGGCACAGATATGTCTGTGGGAATGGGGACAGATGGTAGGATTAGACTGGCACCTAATAGGGCCTGGCCTTCCCGTGCCAACCCTCATACCAACATGCACACTTTCTCTCATATGGCCAGAGTATAGTTATCCCTCCCCGCTGGCAGGGGCTGCTCAGTTCTCCCTACCTGAGATGATCTGGTGCTCTTTCAACAAGTGTCCACAAAAGCATTTGGACTCATCTCCAATCCGGAAACAGTCCCATAGGTAATGGGGGCAGCGCCAGCCAATGTAGAGACCTGAGAGTGGAGGGATTAACAAGGAAAAGTGAGAAGGAATAGTAGCCTAAGCCTCCTACCCAAGGCGTTCTCACCTCTCCCCCTAGGTGTGTTCACCTCCACCCATGAGTTCTCATCCCCACCCCTTTAGACATTTTCTCGCCAGGTTTTCTCAGGGTTCCACAAGTGTTTCAGTTCCTTTTCCACCCCAGGATCCACTCCATCTCCGTTAGCCTGTCAGAAATGACTGAAGACAGTCTTCAAGATGATAAATGAAATTTTGTTTGAAGATGAACATGAATCTCGCCAAGTTCTCTGTGACTGTGAAGATTCCCATCTCCTCTCCTTCCCACATTAGAAACCAGCTTGGTTTTGTTTCCTTGAAGTGTCTAAGGTGAGGGAAGGGAAGATGATTGGCCAGGTGTAGAAGAGATGGTGAGGACTGGCACCTAAGAAGCATGGTTGTTGACGGGACCAGAGGTGGAGGAGGAGGAGGAGGTTGGGCAGCTCTGGGACCAGGAGAAGGGCTTTCCTCACTTTTCAAGGTTTGCACCTTCATATTACCTTTCTTTGTTCCTGGTGTTACCGAACTAATGCTATCTATGAATTTGAGAAGGGCTGCCTATGGTTCTCTAAGAATCAGGAGAAAGAGGTAGGCCAGAAGTCATGAGTGGTGAAGGTCAAGAAATCGAAGCTTGTGAGGCTAAGAAGTATCCCTGAGAGCAGGCACCAGCAAAATGCCACAACCCTTGAGAGCCTGGTTACAGCAGTGGGATCTGAAACTGGCTTCATGGTTAGCCTTACTAAAAGGCAAGGGTGGAGCCATGTAAATATGGGAGGAGAACCAGAGAGCACATCCCACTCAGATTTTCTCACCCTTCAGGAGACCTGAGAGTACTCCAACTTCTAGGCAAGAATCCTAGATGAGTCCTCATGGAGTGGGACCTTCGGCCGTAGGACCCATTCCCATTTAAAGGCTACAGTGAGGTGTCACCTCCACCAAAAAGTTGTCCCTGACTTCCTCTGTCTACGGGCCCCTTCTCTTTCTTTGACTCCTTGTGCTACTCCTATTACAGTACAATACATCAGAATGGACTTTCCACTTGTATTCCTCTTCAACTGTAAGTTCCTCCAAGTAAGGGTCTGTCTTTTTGCCTATATCTCTAGTCCTAGCTTAGGGCCTGGCCAAAAGAGGTGCCCAGAGAGCACAGACTCCTTGACTGATGAAGTGAAGGAGCAAATTCCTTCAGGAAGGAAGAGAGACCCAGTATTCCAGGCATAGCCCTGAAGTTAGTGTCCTCTGGTCTTTGACTCTGGCCAGGGCCACAATTCACAATTTTGTGCCTAATTGTCAGTCTAGGTTTTCTTGCCTTACCCATGGTCTTTCAGGGTCTAAAGCCTGTCCAGATAATGGCTTTTGGCTTTGCTACTTCTGTCTTGATACTGACAGCCTATAGTGCCACTGCCCCATTACACCAGTGAGTCTTGGTCGAAGGGGCAGAGAATAGGCAGAATCACAATGGAGGTGAGTGGGGGCCAGAATTCCACTGGAGGAATTCTGAACTCTGTCCAGAGCAGCAGGGCAGGCTGAGCAGATGAGGTGTGGAGGTGAACGAGGGTCAGTGCCCATAGATCAAGGTCCTGCCTGAGGGCCTGGGAGAGTCAAGTCCAAGCACTGGTATGGGAGTCAGTGTCCAGCTCTCAGATGAAGACTAGAATTTAAACAGACTAGCAACTATACCTCAGACTCCCATTATAGGTGTCAGTGCTCTTAAAGTGGGACACATCAGGCCATGTAGTCCAGAGTGGGAGCCTCTTCTCTCTGCTCTGATTCCAAACACTCTTCCTGTTATAAGTGGACAAGGGCCGGCAGGGTGAGGAGACATTATCTGGGATGCCATTTTGACCCTGTATAAGGTGGTTCTACGTAGTTTTGCCTTAAGAATCTTTGCCTCAAGCATTTTCACTGCATGATTAATTGGCCATAGGCAATTTTGCCACAAAAGATAAAATTATGAAAAATAAAAGGGCATTCATTAAAAAGGACATAATGAAAAATGGAAAATGAGTATCAAAATTAAAAATGGCTTTATTGCAAAATGCAATATATTTGAATTTAAAATGAATTTATTTTTTTTTAAAGATTTTATTTATTTATTCATGAGAGACAGAGAGAGAGAGAGAAGCAGAGGGAGAAGCAGGCTCCCAAGGAGCTGGGAGCCCAATGCGGGACTCGATCCCAGGACCCTGGGATCATGACCTGAGCCGAAGGCAGACGCTCAACCATCTGAGCCACCCAGGCACCCTGAATTTAAAATGAATTTAAAATGTATAGAATAGATTCACAGCAATACTGTGAATAACTGATTTTATTTTGTGGATTGTACCTAAGCACTTGTCCTCAAAGTCTTACATTCATTGTTTTACACGTTTTTGTTTTTTGTTTTTGTTTTGTTGTGCTTGTTGATTCATCTCCTTGTTTGGCATCACACTTTTTTTGCTAAAATTTCTTCCTTAAGAGAGGTATCAGTTAACAAATACTAGGATACATATTTGTAACTGAACTTTGTATTGTGTTGTGAAAGCTTTCTACACTGCTGCTTGTTCTTGGCAGATTGTCACATGTCCATCGATAGACATTCCAAAGTTGTATGGGAAGTTGTGTGGATTCAAAACTCTGTGTCACTGTGTAGACAATTATGAAGGCTAAGATCTATGTAATATAAAAATGGGAGTACTGTGTCAACAGAAAAATGAAACCAAACTGTCAACCAGTTGATGAAGCCAACAAACTGTCAAACCAAACTACCAACTAGTTTATCTTTTTTTTAATCTTTTAAAAAATCTTTTATGGCAAATTGCCTTATGGTTAACTAATTTTGTGGCACCCTATTTGTGGCAAAGGCGTCTACAGTACAGATGCTTACTCTGAAAATACCAGACAGGGTACAACACAGTCGGTTCCATGGTCATATATCACATTTGCATGATAATATCTATTTTTGCTTAGAACATTTCCATACAACATACAGCTGTCTTTACATGAAGGATGTCTCCAGTCCAGACTTCTCTCCTGAGCTTCAGACCCATATAGCTAGCTGTCTCCAGACTCTTTCACCACCATGTTCCACCAGCACTTCTAATGTGGTACAGCCAATTATTCCTTTCAAACCTGGCCCTCATCCTTTGTCCTCTGTTCATCCAACACATACTTATCATGCATCTACTCTGTTTTAGGCATTCATTAATGGTTATCATCATCAAATCAGTCTCTAAGCCAAAAACCTAGAGGTCATTCCAGGCATGTCCTTCTCTCTTATCCTATACATCCAAAGATCCAAAAGTCAGTTTCACCTTCTTAACATTTCTTGAACGTTCTATTTCTCTCCACCTCCACCCATCTACTTCTTACCTGGATTATTATTACCAGTGACCAATGTAGTCTTCCTACGTCCAGTCTTATCTTTCTCCAGTCTACGATACTGCCAGAGCAGTCTTTCAAAAACACAAATTTGTTCATGTTATTGTCCCACTTAAAATCTTTCAGTGACTCTCAGCTACCCTTAGGATATAATCCCAGTTCTTGAGCTTTGCACAGAAATGCCTGTACAGTTCTGCCTTCCAGAGCTGAGCCCTGTCCAACATTTCTTGCACTTTCCTACTGGTGCCTTGCCCTGTCAGATCTCACCTTACCCCAGTTTTCACCTGGCCACCTCTTTTTACTCATCTTATAGATTTCAGCTGAGAAGTCATCCCTTCCAAGGCTTATTCCCTGAACCCCCAAGATTGGGTGCCCTTTTTTTCTGCTTGTGCGGCACTGTGGGCTGACCTCAATCATAGCAATTAGAATGAATTATAATTATCCTTTTACTTATTGGTGGCTCTCATTAGAGTACAAATTACTTGAGAGATTTTGTTTTTGACATCCCACCAGCCACTGCCTCCACATCTGGCTCAATGACTGGCATACAGTTGGTGCTCAATAAATGCTGAATAAATAAAAGAAAAGCTTACATTTGATCCTTCTCTACACAGCACACATTCTGATTCTCTAGGGACTCAAGATCCCCAATATTAGGAGGGAACTCTAAATACCTTTTTCAGGATTGAATGACACTTAAATTACTACATAAAACCGCCCGTTTAAACAGGAAAATGAAGAAGTTCCATGTGAAGAAGTATAGCAGCCTTGAAGAGTGGAGAGCAGGCAGGAGGTGCTGAGGAGATCAGGGACTGAATGACCCTGTATTTGCAGGAAGAATAAGAGTGACAGAAGATGTTAAAATAAGCAAACAAAGCCATTTAAATGCCTGAATTGAGACTGAGAAACAAATGAGATCATTATGACTTTCTTGGCCAGGGGTGGAGGGGAAGGGTCCCAGCTTGAGAATGAGGAAAGTAAATTGCATGGAGAAGGGAGGACATAGGATTGCCTGGTTGTCTTTATATCTTAGGACCATCTAGTTTCAACATAACTCTCTTCCTATCATAAGGGGAAAAGGAAGTATGAAAGACAAAAATAAATGCACTGATGTCTACTGAATTCAGTTTAGAAACCCCCAGAATCTGCAGAGCAGGTCAGGATGGCCTGCTTTCTGAAGTTATTCGCTATAGACATGAAGTTCAGCAACACAGGTACACATGCTCGCACCGGACGGCACGGGTTTACATAGTACATCTGCACACCTTTTATATGCAGGCACAGATAAGCATAGCGTGCCACTAATGGGGCTGGCATGAGTACTAATTCTGGGCTGAGACTTGGAATCAGTAGGGCTTGAAGATACGACTCTTCTCTTTGGTGAAGAGACTCATAGCTTTTGGGTACCCACGTGATAATGGTCTGGCATGTGGGGTGACAGCCTTTTAGTGGAGTTCCACCAAGGGGACCAAGGCCTTTTGCCATGTCAGAGCCACAAGTCTCCTGGACTATCTAGGGTCCTGGGCCATCTCTGTCTTAAGGTTGGTTTGGTGCAGGCTCTCAGAGCCCTAGATGTGGGGCTGGCCTATGACCCTTCTTCTTCTTTTTTTTTTTTCAACAGCTTTAGTTTAGCTGCCTGTCCCTACCTGGGATTTATATGAATATCCCCACTTTTTTCTGTACTCATGCTGTCCACTTTGGCCGACCTGGCTTCTCCCCTCCTAGATTACAGGCAGTTAGCATTGCCATTTCCACAAGGGGCAGTGATCCATTGATCAGGGCAGGTTCCCTGATCCAGTTGGATTGGAGGATGGCCACGGTCCTGTCACAGGCTTCTGAAGGGCTTTCTGGGCTCACCTGTCTGGATGGTACTTAGGGCTGCATTCTTCTCCCATTGGAAAAGATAATTCACCTGAGCACCAAACTTCTCTCTGGGCATTGCCTTAGCCACTTCCACCAGCTCTGCTTGCTTGGCAGGCACCACTGGGTGGACTGTGTAATCTGGGAAGGGAAAAGCTGAGTAACCAAGGGAAGGTGAGGAGGCCCTAAAACTAAGAGAAGGGGCCAGGTTGAAGAGTAACCCAATCCCCTCCTCCTGGGGCAGGTATAAGACAGTGATGAGAATGGGGAAAAGTGCAGGCATAATTACAGCTAACTCCTTTCTTCTTCTTCTTGCCCAGCTGTTGTCCAGGCTGAGCTGTGTGTGCGGTGCTGTCAGTGGCATCCACCTGCTCTTTGTCTTCTCCTTCCTCTTCCTTTTCCTTTGCAGATGTGTCCAGGTGGACCGGGGCTGAAGGGCTTGAAAGGGAGTGCTTTTGAAGGATCTCAGACTCAGAGATCTGGATGGACCTCCTTGTCCATGAGACCTCACTGGGAGAATACTTAGAGAGGTCTTCCTTCAGAGTATCAGGGGAAGGTACAGCGACATAGTCTTGTGATGAGGTAGGAGAAGAAAGGTGTTTCTCTGGGACCTTAAAGATGTGAGTTTCCAACAGGGTCTCAGGGATAAGGGTTTCTAAAGGGATCTCAGAGTATCCTACAGGGGTCTCAGAGATGGAGGGCTCCAAAAGGGATTCAGAGGTGTAGGTCTCTAAAGGAGCCAGGGAAGTGGATGGAAGCATATGAGATTCAGAGGTGTGGGCCTCTAAAGGGGCCTGGGAAGTGGATGGAACCAGATGAGATTCAGAGGTGTGGGCCTCTAAAGAGGTCTCAGAGATGGAAGGTTCCAAAGAAGTTTCAGAGGCATGGTTCTCTAAAGGGGCCTGGGAAGTGGAGGGAACTAGATGAGATTCAGAGGTGTGGGGCTCTAAGGGAGTCTCAGAGATGGAAGGCTCCAAAAGGGTTTCAGAGGTAAGGGGCTCTAAAGGGGTCTCAGAGATGGAAGGCTCAAAGGCTGTTTCAGGGATAGGGGGCTCCTGTGAGTCCTCGGAAGGGTCCTTTGAAGAGGAGCGCTCCTCTGTTTCCATGGTGGTATGAGGCTCTTCTGTGACCTTGTCTGCTTCCATCTAGTGGTAGAAGAGGGTACAGGCTTCATTAGGTTCGGACTGGAGGGTCTGCGAGTCAAGAGTTCACTGGGGGTTATGGAATTAGGATAAGGTTTTCAGGGCACCTGAGATATAAGGAGGAAGCAAGATGAACTTTGGGTCAGGGTATAGTGCCAGGAGGTTCACCTGTGTGCCTAGACCCCATGTGACATGTGGCTACGGATTGTGAGGGAGCTGGAACTTAAAGACAGAAAGGTTGAAGCAGTCAGAATCCCATCAGTAGATGGTAGCAGAGGACCGTGACCCAGGAGGGAGCCTAAACATAGCAACTTGGTTAGTCCAAGAGCAGGGTCCTGGGCCTTAGGACCATGGAGTTCAGGCAGTGGAGTTCTAGAGACTGGGATACCCAGCCAAAGTGGGGGTTTGCTCCTAAGAGTGCAGGACAATGCCATGATGCATTAGGCAGGGCCCCGACTGCAGTCTGGTTTTGTCTAGGACCACATACACCCTCCCTTGATGATGTCACTCATGTTCAAGGCTTTAGTTACTTCCAGTGGTATGCGGATGATTCCTAAATCCGTATTTCCAGTTCAGACCTCTTTAAATCCCTGTATTTAACACTCATACCCAACTGCTTGCTGGACATTGCTAAATGGATGTCCCACAGGGCATGAAAGCTGAATTCTGGGAATTATTTTGGTCTTACCGTTTCCCCTCAGACCTCATCTTCAAATAGGCACCAAGGACTGTATTTCCTATTTTCTAAATAATCCCAAAATCCATTCTCTCCTTTCTTTTCTCTCTAATTTTGTTTAAGTTCTCATCATTTTCTACCCGGATTATGTAGTAACTTCACCCCTCTGTCTCCTCCAGCATATTCATCCACTCAGCCATTCTTTCATTGATTTATGTAACTTATACTTTTATAAACAACCCAGTCTTACACTTTTGCCCAGGCACTGTGCTAAACACTGGACTCAGTTGAAAGAATCTGGGAAGGAGACCAGGTTAACCAAAATGACAATACAGATGAGTTGGTGGTGTGCTGGGGTAAGCTCAGGATGCTGTGGAGTGGGGTGTGACAAATTTGTCTTGGAAGGATGTCCAAAAGAAGTCATCCCTTTTTTTTTTTTTAAGGATTCATTTATTATTTATTTTGAGAGAGTGAGAATGAGAGAGAGAGAGTACATGAGAGGGGGGAGGGTCAGAGGGAGAAGCAGACTCCCTGCTGAGCAGGGAACCTGATGCGGGACTGGACCCCGGGACTCCAGGATCATGAGCTGAGCCGAAGGCAGCCGCTTAACCAACTGAACCACCCAGGCGCCCAGAAGTCAGTCCTCCTTAACGACCCAATGGAGATCTTTCTTTAAAAATGTAAACCTAACAATGGCATTCCTTTGCTTAAAAACACTCAATTGTCTCAGCCTAAGGATTAAGTCTAAATTTCTTGGCCCTGACATTCAAGGCCTGCCATTATTTGCAACACTGCCTAAGGATTCCAGCTTTAGCCTTCTGTGCTCCCTTTCTCCCCAAGCTCCAGAGATGCTAAACACATTATTTAACATTCATTAGAGTCTTTCCAAAGGGGAAGTTTGGGACAAGAAGTAGGGAGAGAGGTAGGATGATAGGAATCTGACCAGACATTCCGCAAGAGGAAAAAGATACTTGAAGGTGGAGAACCAAGGATGGGAGAAGGATAAAAAGAAGGGGAAGAGGGAACTGGGTGGAGAAGTGTGGCGGAGGGGGAGTGTAAGGATGAAAAGTAGAGAATGGGAGGGGTTTCGAGTGAGGTGGGAAGGGGCAGAAGGTGTTAGGAGCGAAATGGGATGAGAGTTTGGAGGAGGAGCCTTTGGAGAAACCACATACCTCTGGGCTTTGGCTTGGCTGTTAACAAGTCCTTCCTTAAGTCACGATCTCGTCTGAAGCTGGGAAGGGGAAATGTTAGGGGAGGATGGAAGGCTCTTGGATGAGACTCGCCTTGCAGTTGTTATGTAATGAGAGGCCTTGCCTTCAAGTCTACCACTTGGGGAGGGAAGTTGGACACCTGCAGAAATTCGCAAAGGAACTCTGGCCAGATCTGGGGGAGGGTGGGAGGGGAAGGGACGAGGGGTTCCGCGGCCGATGAGGGAGGAGCTTGACTGAAACCTCTGGAACCCCAGCCGGGAGAGGAGGGATCCGTCACCAGGGCAACCAGAACGCCCAGGAGTCTCCGTGGCAACAGCACTGGTTTCCAAATGAGGCTGCATTGGACCCAGAGGGGACGAGCCTAGAGGGCTCACTTTTAAAGGGGTTTTGCGGGATCTCTGTGAGAGTGTTTGGGTAGTCTGCGGACGTCTATGGGGACGTCCGTAGATGTCTGGGTTTGTGAGGGTCTCTGTAGGGTTCCTATGAGATGTGTGTGGCTCTATCAGTGGGGGCTGTGAGGATCTGAGGTTAGCATCGGCGTTCCGAGGTTGGGGTGAGAAAGGGGATCAAGAAGCTGGGGCTGGGGCGGAGTCTGTCCTCGGCCCGCAGAATCAAGTTGGAGACCAATAGAATAGGGCAGGGGGTGGGCTTTACTGGCAAGAACCAATCGAGCTGATAGATGGGCGGAGCGTCATAACTACGTCAGACAGAGGCCGCCGCCGCGGGGCCTGGTTGTCGCCGGTCCAGCGCAGCCCGGAGTCGCCCAGGCCTGAACTCCTACCCAGGTCCCCGGCCCGGCCTTAGCCGGCCTGACCCCGACCCCGGGCCCACGAGGACACCGAAAGCCACCCCCCTGGGGGTGGGGAGCGGAGCCGTGGGTCAGCTCTGCGCTCACCCCGCGCTGGCCTGTCCGGCCCCGCCCCCGCCCCGGGCCATGGCCCAGCCCTGGTCCCGGCCCCTCGTCCTATCCTCGTCCAGCCCTTGGCCCCCAGCCCCGCCCTCGCCCCGCTTCCCAAATCGGCCCCTGCCCCGGCCTGGGTCCCAGCGAACGCCCAGATCCGAATCCCAACCCAGGCCCCCCCTCCAGTCCCAGTCCCTGTGCCTGTCCTGGCCCCCAACCCCTCCTCTGCCCTTGTTCCACCTCCTGTCACAAATCCCAGCCGAAACCCTGTCCCAACCCCATTCCCAATGTTTGCTTAAACCCGGGGCCCAAACCCTGCCCTTGCCCCAGTCCCCATTACAGCCCCTCCTTCAATCCCATTCCCTGCCCTTGTTCAAGCCCCAGTGCCCAGCACAGCCCAATCCATTATCTCAGCCTTTGCCCTCATCTCTGTGTTTACCCAAGTCTCTCCCACTACCCACCCCCCTCTCTCATACCCTGCCCCTCTCCCAGCCTCGACTCAGGTCTGGGCTCCAGCTGCCGCCAGCCTTATTGCTGCTGTTGCTGTTCTCTGTCCTTGGCCCAGGGGCTGGTGAGTGCAGAAGCAGGAAGCACTGAGGCAGGGAGGGGTGGACTGGAGGGATTCAGGAGAGATGGGACCTGGGCAACTAGATCACTGGGGAAGAAGTCGGGAGAAATAGGGAGGAGAGAGGTCTTACACAACTGAGAGAAATTGGGAGGGTCAGAAGAGAGGAAACTGTGGGCTTGAGGCTCAGCAGGTGCCTAATAGTCCCCAGGACAGAGACTCCAAGGTTTTCTTTCCTGGTGGCCATCCTGACCCTGCTTTGACTCTTGCTTTTCCAAGGAAGGAAACTTGGAACTTCTTCTGCAAGGGAAGTTTGATGGGGGAGACATGATCCTATATCAGAGAGCCTCTGGTCCAGTGTGGGAAGTTCTAGCCTAAACTTTGAGATATTGGGCATGCATTAAAACAGGGTTAAGAAAACAGTTTTGAAAACAACATGTAGCAAACAGTTGGACATGGGTTAGTTTTCTTCTTGTAATGAGTCTTGTTCCAGATAAGTTTGTTTTGCTGAAGAATAATTCCTGACACTTCTAGAGCAGTCTTGAAATATAGAGGGCCATTTTATAGATGGGGAAACTGAGGCTTAGTTGGGGGCAGTTTTCCCAAGGTCATACAGCTTGTACATGGTAGTACTGGGTCTAAAAAAAGTTTCCAAATTCCTGTTTTATACTAATGTTTTTTTTTTTTTTTCAATGCAACATATGCCTAATAGGAAAATAGACCCAGTTGAGAGAAGACTCAAAGTACAACCTGTCCTCTCCCATGTCTGCCCACAGTGGGGCTTCCTCATTTGCCAGTTGTCAGCCTAGGACCACCATCCAGGGAGGAAGTGATTCGGAGAGGGGGAGGTCCAACTTCTTAATGGGTGGAATGTGGGAGCAGGCGGGGTTCCTGGCTGTAGGAGATATGCCATAAAGTTGGCCCCATCTTAAGGAGATGACTGTGGTCTTCACAGCCTTAGCCTCCAATCCCCTCTGGCACTCTAGATAAGATGGAGATATACCTAAGGGAGTCTGGCAATAATAACAGAGCAACTGGGTGGGAGTTGGGTTTCAGTGAGCTTTGGGGGCCTAGTTCAGTGTATAAACTTGAGAAGATTGGTACATGCCAAAGGTTATGCCGCTGCAGAGGTGTCCAAGCTCTATATGTATGTTCACTGGCATCTGGGTACCTATGTGTTTGTGTACCTGAGGGGTCTGTGGGAATGCTTGTCATGTGCAGTGTGTATACATGCTTATGTGTTAGTATGTTCTTTGGCATGCATGGGAGCCCCTGAGTGTCCTCTGAGTGCCTATGTGATTGCGTGAAGGGGAGAGTACATGTTGTGGCCACACATGTTCCTCTTCAGCAATTCTTACTCCTCCTATAGACAGATCACTGAAGTGTCACCTTCCAAATGGATTTCTTAGTTGGAGGCAGTGTTTGCTGCCTCCCACAACATATAGGAGTAATCCATGTGCCCCTAGCCTGACTCTTTGAAGGAAGGAGCTGTAGAGGGGCTCAGTGTTGATGACTGCTGCTGGCAAATCAGGCACTCAGTAGAGGTAATAACCAGGCCAGTTTTTCAGTTTAGGTGAGGGAGAATCTACTGTTGGGCCCAATTCGTAGTGTCCATCCCTGCCACCATGGCCTCTTTGTTCACGAGCCCATTGAGCAAGCCTTGGCTGGCTAAGGGAGAAAGGTGACTGACAGCCACAGAACAGTAGGAAGCTGAAAGATGTGGATTAGAAGACGATTGTCCAGAAGCAGGTTCAGGTGCTTTGGGGAGAATTGTAATGAAGTTGGAAAAGAGCTCTGAATAGGCTCTACTAAGTAAGGGCTGCCCTGTGTGTTAATAATTCCTGCCTTGGTGGCTGTGGCCTGGCCTGCAGGGTTGCTCTGTGACCTGGTGGTGGTGACAGGTTTCACCTGAGGAGAGGCTGGCAGTGTCACGGGACCATCAGAGCACATCAGAGCACATAGCGTAGCCTTAATAAATGTTTATCGTTGGCTTCAGTCTCATTTTAGGAATGGAAGGTACCTCCTGGGTCTCCTGGTCTACCCCAATCCTTGGGTCTTTTCCTTGGGCTCAGCTGACTATAGTTGCATAGCCCAGGGGTGCCTTGCCATCCCAGGAAGTCGCCTTTTGTTCCATCTAGCGCTATCACTAGCAGGGCCAGCCTCTGCCTGTGTGTGTATTTGTGTGTGTGCGTGTGTGTGTGCATCTGCGTGTGCATGTATGTTTCAGATGGTGGTGGAGAATCACCCTAGCTTCATGTGGAAGTATTGAGCATCCAGGACGGGTTCGTCTGGGCTTGACTAGGGCTTTACTCATGCTTCCTCTGGGACACAGCTCTGTAGGCCATTGTGAAATGCCAAACCAAAGCTTGGAGTGAATGGGGCTGTAGACACTTTCTCAAGCATCTGCCCTCAGAACTTCTAGGCTCCTCCCACCATGTCCAGTTGCTGCTCACTCCCTTTCCCACTAGCCCATTCTGTGACCTCTGTAGCCCCTGGCCACTTTTCGGGTGGCTTAACCAATTTCCCAGTTCTCCAGGCCATGCCATGTTCCTTTGAATCACAAGGGTTTTTTGTACTTGTACTTTTGTACTTTGTGCTTATCCATTGTTTCCCAAAAGTCATTAGCTGCTTTTCACCACCAGTTCTCTGAGGGTCTGCACTGGGGGACTGGCCAACATTTCTTCCTCACAATAGCAGTGGCCCATCCGATGACCCATCCCTGGTACCAGCTTTGGGGAGGAGAAGCTCTCCCCTAACCCCAGCAGAGGGTGCTCCAGAGCTCCACTTTCTTGTAAACAATAGCAGCCAGGCTATTCAGCTCTTGGCTTTCTGCCTCTGTTATCATTCATTGCTCAGCTCGCAAAGGTGGCAGGTTTTCCTTGCTGACCGTTGAGGCCCATCATGTGGTCTGAACTGGACTGACTAGTCCTTGGGTCTAGCCATGGCTTTGAAGATGAGCATAGGCCAGTCTAGGGCCAGTGGCCTCTATATACTTAGGGCAGCTCCCTGCAGGGTGACCTTGAAGTTCAGTGGTGCCTTCCTTACCTGTGTTCCCTCCTTCAGCAGGCTCCCTTTCCCAGATGCCTCTTTCTCTCTTATTCCAAATACCTCATCTTGAGTTATAGCTCCCATTTCTGGAAGGGAGATTGTCAGACTAGGTAAGCCCTGTGTGTATTTCCTGTTTGGCTGAAAACTCCCCTTCACGGTCTTCCCTCTACCCCCTGCTCTGTCCTGAAGCTGCTGGAGTTCCCAGCCTTCTCATCTGTCCTGGGGGCATGCTTCTGTGCTTCTCTAGGGCTGATCTTAGGTCTCCAGAGCAGTCAGATTCTCCAGAACTTTGCCTGCCATCTGGGACACTCTTCTATGCAGCTGAGCTACTGGGTTATTTTCACTGTCACGGCAGTCCTAGTGCCCATGCGTTTGCCTGGAGAGCTGCTGACACCAGACTTTTTTGCTCACCTTGGCTCTGCTCTGAACAACCACGATCAGGTACTTGTATCTTGGCACTTCAGTTAGAGATAACCAGTACCCCCAACCCCAAGTGTGAATATTTCCAAGTGGTTTGAGATTCTACTGAGTCCCAGCTGACTGCCTCACCGGGCCTCCCTCTGGGGAAACGCCCTCTGGTTGCTCATTCTGAATCCTGCAGGGCCTGATGACTCCCCTCCTCTCCTGCGAGTTCTCATGGTGGCCTACCAGCTCCTGTTCTTGCCTCTGCCACCCAGGCAGGCCCCTTGCATCCTCACCACACTTTCCCCTTCCCCCTCCTGCCCTGAGCCAGTATACAGACAGTTTTTGTGAAGCTTCTGAGGGTTTTTACTGCTCCTGGAACCACAGGGGAACAGAAAGGGGAAGAAAATAAACAAGGAAGTTACACATTCAGTGCTGACTCCCAAGCTCCACAGGTGGAGTTCTAGCCTGCTCAGTGGCCAAAGAGCCCATGTCCCCCACACCCCACCACAACACACGCCATTCACGCCTCTGTTTTGTTAAGCTTGCTGAGAAGAGAACAATGACTCCTCAGTGAGGGACAGCTGTGGGGGCATATAAAGGGTCCTGGTTTGGGATGTAGATAGATCTAAGTTTGAATCCTCAGTTTGGTCTAGGTTTGAGCCTCAGTTTCCTTATCTGTAAAAACAGGTCATTTTTCCCAAGGTCATTATAAGGAGTAAAGCAGATGGCTAGGGCAGCATGAGCCCCAGCTCCTGGCTCAGAGGAGAATATTTGTTGAGTTGGTGCTATTCCTGTTGCTTAACAAAAGTGCCCTGTGTCCTACCCTGCTCCTTTCTCTCTTGCCTGCTCCTCAGGAGGCCTCTTCCTGACTGACTACTCCACCTGCTCACCCCGCAAGCTGAGTCCCTTCCGCTCCTTTGCCAGCACCGAGCTCTTCCACTTCCATGTTCCCGAGGACACATTCCTGGCTGTTTGGAACCTCATCATCTTCAAGGAGCAGGGGGGAACCTTTGGGGACCACTGCCCAGACCAAAGTGTGACTGTGTGAGTGTCCAAGTTAACATCCTGACCCCCACCTCCAACTCCAGAGCACTTTCCAAGCTAAAGTGTGACTGTATGAGTATCTAAACTGACCCAACCCCTCACCTATGTCCAGATTGAAGTGTGACTGAGTGAGGGACCTCTGGCTCCTGACTACTGTTTGACTGTGTGAGAGCCTGAGCTGACCTTTTACTCTTTATGCCCTGACTCCTGACTTGGAACCACTTTGCTGTATGTATCAGTATAGGGAATTCACTTGTGTTATTGGTGATGAGTGACAGTTCTTTCTTTTCCCCATTTCCCATCTCCCACCCCATTGCCTGTTGTCTTCCTCTCCTCATTCTGGTCCCCCAGGTATTTCCGGTCCGGGGCACCCCCTGTCATCAATCCCCTGCACACACACTTCCCAGGGGACACGGCTGTGCCTGGGGTTTTCTCACTGACCCTCAGCTGGACACTGCCCAACCGCACCTCAGGCATCTTTAACGTCAGCAGCCCCTTACCTGGGGACTGGTTCTTGGCTGCCCACCTTCCCCAGGCCCATGGCCACATCTCTGTCAAGGTGGGTTGATGCTGCCCAGGGTAGGAGGGGCCGAAGCTGCTTCTCCATGCCTGCAGAATCCCCCTCAGGCTACCTGGAATACCAGCGTTGTGCCAGGGTGGGCAACAGCGTAAGGGTGGCTAGGGTGGGGCGTAGCTAGAGGCCGGCAGTTCACCTGGTCAGCCAGAGGTCATGATCTATAGAAGGCAATTTGGGAGCCTTAGGAGGACATAGTGGGTGCAGGTAGCTGAAGGGAAAGTGCAGAGTCTGGAATCGGTCAGAGGCCCTGGCACTGTGGAGTAGTGTCCCTGTTAGAAGGTGTAAGGGTTATTCAAGGTGATCAGAAGCCAGCCAGGGACTGGTCATATGCTGCTGCACAAACCCAGGACTGGTCTTGTTCTACATCTTGATTGGTGATAGCCCTGCAGACTCTCATAGGCTCCAGCCCAGTTGTTGGTCCATCTGGGAGAAAACGTTCCTCTTCTATCATAATTTCAGCTCCCTACGCCCTCTGGAAGACCATAGGAGAACACTTGGGGGCAGGGAAGCCCTTTCCTGTTAAAAGGAGGCCTTGGGCAGCTGGTGTCCATCCCAACTGTTGCTTCCCTTTTCTCCAAAGGTCAGCTCTGATTTCACTGAGCAGAGGTTTTTAAAGTCTGAAGTGTAGGTTCAAAGGTCAGTATGTTTCTCCATTCTGATTTGGAGGGGAAAGAAATGGCACAAAGTTTTCCTGCCCCTCCCAGGTACAGGCCAGATAGCCTCCTTGTAGTGAGAGGATCTATAGGTTTCTTACTCTTGTCCATTGGCAGGAAGGGAGGGTATGATAAGCTGGCCCTTGGCAGAGTGGGATGGCCACATGTGTGGGGCCAGTGGTAAGGGTGAAGGAATGAGCATAAGCAGAGCAAGGATTTAAAGAACAGGATGCTGAAGAACACGAAAGCTAGTGGGACTTGGCCATTGAGAAATTTCCAGTTGGGAAGATTTGACTCAGCTGTATCTCTCCAGGCTGAGTTCCTTGAGGACAGTGGCTCTTTGGCCATGCCAGACTCACCTCTCCTCCTTCTGCTATAGCGCAGTGTTCAGAGAAGGTGTTATGATGCTTTTGAATGAGTTGAGAATTGTACAGGGGCAGGTGCACTGGTCTGCTGTTGTCAGCGATGGGAACTACGGCTGAGGAAGCAACTTGAGGCCTCAGTGATAGGCCTCTCTTTCCTGAGAGGGTTGTACCAGAGAATTTCCTGTCAAGGCCTGGGAGCCCTGTGGATGACAGCATGTTGGGAACTCACCTGGAAATGGCTCTGGGTTCTAGGTAGATCTTGACTCTCATCAGAACTAGGGGTTATTCTATTCCAAGGAGTGCCTTAGGTCTTTGGCCAAATCCCAAAGAGCCCATTCCTGATTGTAACTTTGATCCTGATTCTCTTTGTGAGAACTGACAGGGAAAATCTTTCTGAAGCCCTGCTCTAGTTATCCAGAAACCTTTCTGGATGAGTAGGAGGAACTGGGGGCCTGGTTAGGAGAGGTCAGAACCAGCCTTGACGTAGCCATTTGCATCTAGATCTAGCAAGTGGGGTCTGGGGACTCAGAACTGCAAGCTGGAGAGCTAGCTGGCAGAACTCCTGAGGTATGGCGATATCAGAGAGAAGGGGACACTGTTACACCTTGCCCTTGAATGACAGCAGACCTGAATACCATGAGAGATGTAGATCTTTAGTTAAGGCGTCTTCTAGAGGGTTGGGGGTGAGGGACGGGCAAGAATCATCCTGTGGTTTCTCTGAGAATTTGATTATCTTTTGGAATCTTATATTGGCCTCTAAGGATTCTTGTTCTCTGGTTAATTCCTTAGACTCCAGCCTGTGAATTAATTGTCCAGAGCATTCCTCCACGGTTCCATCTTCTTGACTTGCTTTCTCCTCATACTGTTGTTCTGACTTCCTGTGAGGCTTGGCCTCAGGTGGGGACTGAAGAGTCCCAACCATAAGAAGGCAGCACTGTTTCTACGGCCCTCCTCAGCTTTGGGGATGAGCTCAGACCTCCCTTCAGACCTTAGTCCTTGGGCACCTGCTTTGTCCCAGACCTTGGGTGTGAGGGACACAGATAAATAAGATGTATATTAGTGAGATTCAGGAGATGTTTTAAGAGGACAAAGGAGAGATGGCTAACTCAGTTTGGTAATATGGTAGAGGTGGTTTTAGGAAACAGGAAGTGAGGCCTGATGTTGAAAAAGCAAGGGAAGCCATTCCAGATAGTGGGAGTAGCATGGGCTAAGGCGCAGAGGGGAGAACTGAAGCTGTTCAGTGTGGAGTGGTTGTTGGAATGGGTAAGGGAGCTGGGCGGGTGAGCAGAGGCCAGATCATGAAGGACCTAGAAGTTTGAACTTTATCCTGAGAGTGATTGGGACCTTTAAGAGGTTGTGAAAGGGTAGTGACTTACTGGTCCACGCCATTCTCCTGAGCTCTGGTCCCACACTTCTGCAAGCTCCTGTGTCTATGCCACTGGCTACTGTATTCCTAGCACTTGGCACTAGCCTGGCACACAGTGGTGGCATGGCCAATTTTCATTGTTCTTCTGCTATCTTCTCAAATTCATAGGGTCCAAAACCGATCTCACTTCTCCTTTCCTTTTCCCCTTTTCCCTGTCAACCTCTTCTGTCTTGACCCATGCCCTCCATTGCCTTGCCCTCCCTGTCTTGGACCATGTGTTCATTCTGTGGTGCCCAGTCTGCACTGAGGGACTGACCTTTGGATTATAGTAACATCAGGTATCACCTGGCTCATTAGGGGAAAGTTTTCCAAATTTCTGGAGCAGAGTTCTCCTCAAATGCTTCCTCTTTCCAGCTCCAAGGTTTGAAAGTAAATGAAAGCAGGTCAAGTAATGAAAACAAGGATAAGGAAAGCAAAGAAGCAGATTGTAGGGAAGAAAGGATCTGACTGAATCCATCAACCAGACCAAGTATAGCTCTGTATCTCAATTTGAAGAGATTAAAATCTGCTAACAGTGCTCATTCTGCTCTTCCTCCTCCTTCTAAATTATTATATTTGTGTCTTGAATAGGTAATATACGCACCTGGCACAACATTCGAAAGGTACAAAAGGCATACAGTGAAAAGTAAGTCTTCCTCTTCCCTTCACTCCTTCCAGTCCCCACTTCCTCTCTCCAGAGTTAAGTAGTAACTAGCTATTAACTAGTTCCTTCTATCACTCTTTCCTTCTTGAAACACTTTCTCCTTGTGGCCTTCATGACTTTATAGAACTGTCCTGATTTGCCTCCTGCCCGCCACTCCTTCTCTGTCTCCTTTCTTCGTGTCTCCTCTGCTTGGTGCATTTTGTGGGGCCCCAGTGTTTGGTCCTGAGACGGTTCCTTTTATTCCTTTTTATTTCTCCATTCTCTTGCTAGGTGTTTCCAGTTTTAAATACCACCTATAAGTTATGTTTTCCAAGTGTATTCCATGAGTCATAATTTCTTTAAATCTCAGCCTTTATATTTAACGGCTTGGTATCTCTGATTGAATGTCCAAGAAATGTCTCAAACTTAGCATGTACAAATCAAAGCAGAGCCCAAAGTGGAAATCTCATTGATTCTCATTTTACTTCTCCCAGCCCAAGCCTCTTCTCTCTAGTCTTCTTCTCAGTCAATGGCACTGCCATTCACCATTTGCTCAAGCCCCAAATTTAGGTGTCATACTTGATTCTTCTTTTCCCTTTATTTCCCTATAGCTAGTCCGTAAAGAAAAAGTCTTGTTGATTCTACTTCTAAAGTATGCTCTGAGTGCATCTGCTTCTCTCTTTCCATTCTGAGCAAACCTTCCCTGAGCTTTCTCCAGGGCCACCGCAGTAGCCTCCCAGTCATCTCTCTGCTTGCACTCTTGCCCTCTGCAGGCTGTCCGGCACTCTTCTGTGTTGTTTGGTGCTGACTGACTGTGGGCCAGGGGCTGTCCTCGGCGTCTTTGGGCATCTTAGTCCATAAGCCCTGTCCAGAGTCTGGCACTGGCCACCCTGCTGAGGCCTTCCTCAGGAAACTCAGGCCTGCCATACTAGGACAGTCTGGGGTTCAGTCAAAGGCCTTCCTCCCTTGCTCCTTTCAGACTAGTTCCCACTCTACTTCTCACTTGAGCCCTCCTGGTTTCTCAAGTGTCCTTGCTTTGACCCCATTCCTTACATGACTGCTGATGTTGGCTCAGTTTGGACTCTCTCACTTGGCTTATGCCTTGGCAGCTCCTGAAGACCTGGCTTCCAGTGCCCTTTCTCTGGCCCTATCACAGGGTGAAGGCTGCTGCATCTCTGCACCTTCCCTGCTCTCCACTGATCGAATGCTTCCCTCTGCAATAAGGGATGTGCACATTATACAGTTTAAGGAAGGAGCACATTTTAACCATTGAGGTCATGTCCACTGATCCTTCAGTTAAGCCAACAACAAGAAAGATGTAGAGCAAAGTGTTGCTTCCCCCTGGATTGTCCATCCAGCAAGGAAATGGGCCACCTCCGGTGTGTGAGCTCCCACCCTTGGGGCTCGCACACTGCAAGGTTATTGTGGTGGTAATTGCTCCCGTAAGAAGTGGGGTTGATGAGATGACTTGTGGTAGTATTTCTGGTCCTTAGGGTTTGACACCAAAAATGAAGGACATCTGCTTTGGGTATCAGAGATGGAGGTCTTTGAGCAACTAGGTAGGTTGAAGAGCTCTCTGAAAGGACTCTCTTTTTGTCACCCACTCTTTAACTCAATGGATATTTTCTTAGTGCCTAGTATTTGCCAGGTAGTGTGCTGGGCATTGGGGATGCAGTGGTGCAAGAGGCACAGAAGAATTCCAGGCAGAGGGTAGTGAGGTCTTTGGCCTGGCCTCATCAAGGCCTCCCTCCTTCCAGCCTTGGGGAGCTTTGCTGGAAGTCAGTGCCTTGGCTGGCTTTTCCACGGTATGGAACCCAGAGGGATGTCAGAGCCTGGAACTTCTGTCAGAATGAGGTTTAGAGGTTTGTCTAGGTCGGAATAACCACATAAGTAAACCGTGGCCTCCAGTTTCTTGGGCCAGCATAAGGCCATTTGTCCAGAAGAACAGAGAAGCCTCATCAGGAGCCCTGTCCTCCTCTGACCTGCTGGTATCAGAGGGCTTAGGTAGCTGCAGATGCTGCAGAGGAGGGGCCAGAAGGGACTGTGCCCACCGAGGAGTGAGGAGGCTGTGCGTGCTGGGGCGGTGCCAACTCAGTCAGCGAGGGTCAGGGATCTCACCGAGAAGAGCAGCTTAGATGTGGCTGTCGTGTCCAGTAACAGGAGAAACCCAGCTTGATTCAGAAGGAGCAGATGTATCTGTGGGTCCCCTGAGGCAGAACAGTAGGAGGGGAGACAGAAAACAGGCTCTGGCTTCATAAACGTCAGAGCTGCCCACAGCTGTGTTGATTCGTTTGTTCATTCATTTATTCAGTTGACGTTCATCTGTGAGGCATGCACTTTACATTAGGCTTCATGTCTGGGGGAGCAAAAATAAAATAAGACAAGGTTCCTGTTTTCAAGTTGCCTGCAGTCTGGAGATTGCCTAGGAGGTAGAGTGGCCCTTCCCCGGGGGGTGTTAATGCAGAGGCTGGACAAACACTTGGGAGGGCCGAGTAGGGAATAAAGGAAAGATTCAGGTTAGGAAGGCTGGTTGGGTTTGGACTAGAAGCCTCAGGGAGCTTTCTAACCCCAAAAGAGAGCCAGTGTTCTAAGTTCTTGAGGGCTTGGAGGGAAATGGGGTGTTTTGAAATTACCTTGAGGGGCTGTCCGGGAGTGTCCAGGAAGAGGGGTTAGAGTGGAGGAGGTGCAGGCCTGATTGTCTGGGGGGCGTGGCTTTGCGTCCCCAGACCTCACCCAGTGCAGAGGCTCGGAATAGATCCTATGCACCTGGAAAGACAGACGTGGAGACCAGGCAGGAGGGACCCAGAGCTTAGAGAGACCTCAATCCTAGCCCTGGGAGCTTTGTCCCCCACCTGTCAGCAGATTCTGTTTGCCTTGCTTCGGTAGCACCCTTGCTGTCTCTCCTCCCACCGCTCCTGCTTTTGTCTCAGGGTCTCCAGGATGAGTGTCAGTACCTCCTTCAGCCGCAGCTGATTGTCCGGCGTTTGCTGGATGTTGCTGTGCTGGTGCCTGGCCGTCCCTCAGAGCAAACCCTCTCGGCCCACAATCGCTCAGCCCTCTACAAGTAAGTCGAATACTCCCGCAAACCTGACCCTTTCCCCTCTTCCTTCCTTGGCTTCAAACAGGGAACAGGGTTCTTTTGGCTTCTCAGCCTGTCTACCTGTTCCTACTTTTCCACTGGCCAGCCTGGGCTACGGGGGCCACCCCGAGCCCCCGGGGGGTTGGACCCCTGCTGCCCTCTCTCCTGGCCCCGAGGGCAGGAAGCAAAGAGGCCTCCTGCCCTCCTGTTTCCCTGTCCCTCTGTGCCACCTTCTTCCTGAGTGTTTGCCTCAGCCTGGTGTCCCTCTCACTCTCTCGCCTATACTTTCTTACCCCCAACCTCCCCTCTGCCCAGGGTCTTTGTGCCCAGCTTTACTTACAGGCTTTCAGCACAGCTGGCGTGTGTGGGGAGCCGCGGGGCATCGGCCTGCCCCCTGACGTTGCGCCTGCGCCCCAAGGCCCCACCCCTGCACAACTCAAGCTCTTTGTCCTGTGGAGGTGCCTCGGTGTGCCAGCTGGAGCTGGCACTGCCACCCTGGGGGCACTGGGTCTACGTGCGTGTGGAGATCCCATCCCGGGGTCCTGGCAGGACCATCCGCTTCCAGCTGTGTGTGCGGTTGCAAGGTCAGAAGCCCCACATCTGCCTTGGCCACTCAGCCTGTTGCCGACATCTGTGGCTGGGAAGAGGCAGCCATGGTGGTTGTGTTCAACTGACCCTCTGCCTTGTCCCTATAATCTCCCTAACCCCCCAGGCTCCTTCACACTCCCTAAAGCCCTTCCACTTGAAGCTTCGATTCACTGGAAAGCCTTTGGATCATTTTTTGCATTTGACTGGGGCTAACTAAGGGACCTCATTACTCTCCTTGATTTAATCTCATTCAGTTTCCTGGGGGTAGGCAGGGGCATCTAAAACCTTTGGGACAACTGTCCTTGCCAAAGCCCATGCAAATCAGTGAGAGACCCCATCATCTGTTTCTACAGTGTCTTCACTGTCCTTGGGGAGGGAGAGATGACCTTGACTCCCTCCACATGACATTCTGTTGGTTGTGACCACTAGGAACCCCCTGGGCCCTATCTTGTGACCCTGAATGCCCCATACTTCCAAGGGACATTTGATTCTAGTTCTCATCCCCTCCCTACTCTTTGCTAATTCCTGTCTGGCTCAGCTCTGGTTTGTGGTGGGGCTGCAGGGCTTGTGAGGGTGGCAGTCCCCAGCACTGATTTCCTCTGCCCACAGAGTGCCCGCAGCCCAGCCTGTCCCGTGTCCTCGTCCCTGGAGCTGCCATGAACATGCCCCAGTCACTGGGCAACCAGCCACTGCCCCCAGAGCCGCCATCCCTGGGGGCCTCTGCGGAGGGGCCTGGGGCCACAACCCCACCAGAGCACTGCTGGCCAGTGCGCCCGACACTGCGCAATGAGCTGGACACCTTCTCTGTCCACTTCTACATCTTCTTTGGCCCCAGCGTGGCCCTGCCCCCTGAGCGCCCCGCAGTGTTTGCCCTGAGGCTGCTGCCAGTGCTGGACAGCGGAGGTGTCCTCAGCCTGGAGCTCCAGCTCAATGTGGTACTCTTGGTGGAAAAACGGGGAGGCGGCGGCGGGGGGGTTGCCCTGGAGGGGAGCTTGAAGGAGAAGATGACAGGGTTGCTTTGGGCCCACTTTACGATTAGGGACAATGTCTCAGCCCAAGTCTGATCAATAAACATACAGACATTCCCCTGAGTGTTGACTCTACTACAGATAGGGCGAGGTCAGCCAGGGCAACTCAGAGTGGGCTAAGTTATCCCAGTTTTACAGGCTAACCTTCTACTTCCCAAGGGCCTCTGTGGCAGGTGTTCACTTTCCTTGCATAGCTTCTGTGATGGGGAGTTCACCACCTCTTGAGGCCACGCGGTCCATGTTTAGACAGCTCTGATTGCTAGAGGAAGTCGTGACATTCCATAAAAATCTGCCTCCGGGATTTCTGCCCACCGGTCTCTGTTTTGCTCCAGAAGCTATATCCAGTGAATCTATCCTTGTCCTTTTTGTTTTTCTTTTCTTTTTTTAAATTAATAGACTTGATTTTTTCAGAGGAGTTTTAAGCTTACAGAGAAATTGGGCAGAAAGTACAGGGCGTTCCCATATCCCCCCCTCTTTCCCTGCACAGTTTCCCCTATTATTTTGCATCTTCAGTGTGGTACAGCTGTTACATTCCTATCCCGTTACGTAGCCCTTCAGATGCCCCTCACCTCCCCATAGCTGAACAACCTCAGCATCTTAGACCTCTCCCCATCTTCCGCTGTCTCCTCTGGTCCTAGGGCCTCTGAGATAAGTGATCCAAGGGGGTCTGACCAGGGTGGCAGGCGATGTTTGTGCGGCCTAAGGTCACGTTCCCTCTTTGAGCTGCCACATCACACTGGGGGATCACCTGGGGTTGTGGTGAACTAAGATTTCAGAGTCTTTTCCTTTTATCTTTTTATTTTCTTCAAACCAGTTTTATACATTTACTTTTTTATTATAAAAGTAATAGGATCACATGTAAAAACTTTGGAAAATTGAAGAAGACCTAAAACTGTGTGTCTTCTCAGTCCTTTTTCCACATTAACTTCTGTGTTTATCTACTCGTCACTAAGGGACACACACATTTTTGTGCCGGGAGCTGGTTCATGTGAACTCCTGCCAATTCCCACCTTGTATTTTTGCAGTGAACTTTTTAACTTCAGTGAAAGCATTTATGTCCATCTTTGAGGCATTGCCTAGTACTAGTTTGGGTCTTGGGTTTTCCCTGCTTTATGTAATTCACACACTTGAAAAGCCAACCTTCTGTACCTCTTAGTTATTATTTTCAGCATTGAATAAAACTGGGCTTAGGGCAGAGCCCTGTGTCAGGCCATTAGTGACTGTCTTAAATTGACATTGATCCAGTAATTTATGTACTATTCCCCAGCTCTGGAGGCAGGCACCATTTCCCTGTCAGCCAACCTGAGACCTGGTCTGTGTCTAGATGTGGTCTTTTGTAGGACATGGCTCAGAACTTTTTAGTCCTCCTGCTGGTCAGGACAGATCAGATTCTTAAGCCCAAAGACATTCCTTATCTCCGTACTCAAATTCTCTGTGACTCTTACTGCCTTTGGGCTGTGACAGTGAGGTCTTGATTTGACCTTGAAACGATAGAGCCTGTTTCAGAGACCAGTAAGACCCATACTTGTTCTTCCTCAGTATCTTGAGAGTAGAGGCCCAACCCCCCTGCAACCTCTCACCCTGTCCCTTTGTGCATTCATCTGCTTATATTACACCCATCTGCATGCCATGATACTTGTTACACACCTCAAACAGCCCATTATATTTATTCTGAAAGATATATTGGCTCATCTACTCTGATTTTTCCCTCCGAGTACTTTGATTTTTCCCCTTGGAATCAAGAACTGAACATTTGGATCAGAGAACTGCATACCTAGAGGACATTTTCCCCCCTTTGACTTCCAACTAGAATGACTTTTATGGTATAATACTTTGGTATATTACCCTGGCTTGCATTGAGGGAAATTATAAGCAAGTTGTATGAAATTTACTCTTGTGGTTGAGGACAGGATGCATGACAGAACACAGTGCTTCTTTGATGAGAATTTTCCTGAGAACCACCGGTTTGGATGCTGTGCTTCTCTTGAGATTCTAATTAAATTTTATCTTATGGACTCGTAAGATAAAATCTGGTAACTCATTATGTTTCATTTTTTTTTTTTGCTTTGGTTGCTTGGAAGTTAGCATCAAATATATGGCTCACATCTAGGGACAGACTTTATTTTTTTTATCTTGATTTTTAAATTTCCCTCATGCATTTATTTTATCCTATTATATGCATTTAATAAGCTATCTCAAATCCTTTTTGAATGAGGTGAGCTTATGGCATTCTGTTACTTTTATTCTTGTAGACACTCCTTACATAATCCTGTGGATATCTGGTTTCTTTAAATCCCAGACAGGTTGCTACATTAACCCCCCAGGCATTCTATTACCGCTGTTCAGTACCTAGGATCATTTTACCTGGGGAAGAGTACATTTCTTTACACTCCTCCTGCCTTCAGACCCAAGTGAAGATGATTGAAAACCTTACAGTTTCCTTTGTTCGCAACTAGTTTCTACATCCAGCAACAGCCCCCCTCTCGCTCGCACCCCCCCCCCCCCCCCCGTAAGCTAGATGGGACTGAAAGAGGGTGTTCTCTCTTGTCTGGACAGAGTTTAAACAATTCTGCTCAATGACAGCATTCAGAACTGGGCCTTGCCTTCTCATCAGTCTTTGAAAGATCTCTGCTGTGGAGGATCTGGTGTTCTCCAGTTTTTCTAAGAATAGGGGTGAGAGAGGGAGAGAGGGAGAAAAGAGAGAGAAGGACAGAGAAAGAGAAAGAGGGAGAAAGAGAAAGGCAGGCTTCGGTGTGGAGAGAACCTGTAGGAATGGGATGTCCAGTGAGCTCCCGGAGGGGTTTCTGGAGAGGTGTTAACAGGTGTAGGAGTCTGGGGGCGGTGGGGTGGTGGTAGGGTCTGGAGGGTGTGACCTCTTCGTTTTCATACCTGCTCTCCCCAGAGCTCCCTGCTCCAGGAAAATGTGACGGTGTTTGGATGCCTGACTCACGAGGTGCCCTTGAGCCTAGGGGATGCAGCGGTGACCTGTTCTAAAGGTGGGAGTGAGGAATGGGGGAAGCAGAAGAGGCTTTAACTCGGGGGCTGGGCACAGTGGGGGATGGTATGGAGGAAGGATGGGCTAGGGAAATATGGTCAGGTGGGTGAAGGTTCTTTAGGTCTTGACCCCACACTGACTCCTCCTCCCTCTCGCTGATACCCCCTCTTCTCCCTTCTCCCCTAAGAGTCCCTGGCTGGCTTCCTCCTCTCCGTCAGTGCCACTTCCAGAGTGGCCAGGCTGCGAATCCCTTTCCCACAGACTGGGACCTGGTTCCTGACCCTGCGCTCCCTGTGCGGGGTGGGGCCTCGGTGAGCGGGGCGGGGCAGGGCGGGGCCGACCTGGGGAAGGAGCGGTTTGGGACCCGGCTGACCGCCCGCTGTGTGTGCGCGCAGGTACGTGCGGTGCCGGAACGCGACGGCCGAGGTGCGGTTGCGCACTTTCCTCTCCCCCTGCGTGGACGACTGTGGGCCCTACGGCCAGTGCAAGCTGCTGCGCACGCACAACTACCTGTACGCGGCCTGCGAGTGCAAGGCCGGTGAGGGGGCTGGGCTGGTGAGGGAGCCGTGGGCGGGCTTCCTGGGTTGGAGGGGCTGCATGGACGGGCGGAGGCACCTTGAAATGAGGATGGGTTTGGAGAGAGTGGGAGGGTGGAGACCACCCTTCCCTGGCAATGTCTAGGGCCTGGCGAGAGGCCCCCAGCAGGAGTGCCGAACCTGTGGCTGCCCTGGGCCCTCTTCCACCTTCCACCTTGCGCCCTCCCTACTCGCAGGGTGGAGGGGCTGGGGCTGCACCGACAGTGCAGATGCGCTCACCTATGGATTCCAGCTGCTGTCTACGCTACTGCTCTGCCTGAGCAACCTCATGTTTTTGCCACCCGTGGTCCTGGCCATTCGGAGCCGATATGTGCTGGAAGCTGCTGTCTATACCTTCACCATGTTCTTCTCCACGGTATGCGGTGCACCTGTGTCTTCACCGAGTCCTTACTTATGGTGATGGGTGAGGGTCTGCATTTCCACTGTGTTTTCCACGGGTTTGGGGATGTCTACTCCTTCATTACTTGAGGATGTCTGCCTCCTCACAGTGTCTTCTACAGCAGTGTCACGGCACGCCGAGAATATGGTAATTTTTGTGAGGCACATCAGGCTAAATGAACAGGGCTGTTTGTAACTTAAGATAACCAACAGCCGCTTGAAATAGTGTGTGGTCTCCAGCTGTCTCACACACTGAGGGCCACGGGGACCTTTACCTCAATATACTGGCTGTGCTACAGTATGGAATGGTGTCTACAACTTCCCCTTTTCTCCTCCTTATGGTGACAAGAGATCTGTACTTTCTCCCATGTTTCTATATGGAGTCTCCACTTTGATCTCTCATGATGTGAGGGTTAGCTATACCGTGCCCATGTTCTTCATTGTACTGGGCATTTCTGTATCTTTAGCTTGTTCTTTCTTATGGTATGAAAAGGTGTCTCCCCATTCAGTCACCAGGGCCTCCTGGATTTCTTATGGGGACTTTTGGAAGACAGAGAGGATCTCTATAACTGGGTAATTTATAGAACATTCTGGCCCTTGGGATCCTAAGAAATTTTATGGACTCAACTATGTCCTGAGACAACATGGGAAGTGTCAGTGTGATATAAAATTCCAGCTCAAAGGAACATATTTTGATGAAGCTTAATATAGTTTTAAATTCTTCCCTTCCCATTACAGAATGTCCACGGTCCCTTCTCTGTGTTTTCCCACTCCTCCATAATCAGAAAAGTTCACATTACCAGCAAGCTTCATAAATAGTATAAGGAAAAGGTAGAGGAGAGTCTGCTAATGTGACTTAACCCCCGTGTAGACTCTCCCCTTGAGATGCTGCATCTAGGGATCTTTTCAGCTCATCTCTGGGCTCTTGGCATCTCATGACATACAGTGCCTGCCTATGAGCCCTGCAAAAATCTTAGATGGACTCAGACTCTTCATGTCTTGGCAACAGGAATATCACAAAAACCAATATGTGCTTCCCTTTTGTTCAGCATTAATAGATCAGACGTATGTCCAAATTGCAAAAATCCTACTTACCATTTAGCAGAAAGTGGGGGGGGGTGAATGCTCTGAAACTGAGGGACATGTTGTCGGGTCCTCCAGGATGTTCATGCACAGATGAGGAAGAGGAGGCTAGAACCAAGCTGTGTAGAGAGACCTTCTCCTCTTTAGCTGGGTGAGAAGAGCACACTCTAATTTTGCTTGGCTGTCCCCCTTTTTAGACCTGCTCTGACAGTGCTTCATTCTATTTTTATAGCACTTTCTCTCTCCCTCCTTTTTTTTTTTTTTAAACTGCCAGATGACCTTTATACTGTGGCTCACCAAATCCTATAG